>NW_026943818.1:11168923-11323923 GCF_035594765.1 Anolis carolinensis
ATATATAAAAGGGTAAGGAAATTTCGGCCTAGGACAAAACAACCAAACTACACATCCCAGAAACACTAAACTTGGCAGCACAACCCCTCATCCATGCCTCTACGTTCATACAACAAAAAGAAAAGAAAAATAAAGTCCTAATTAGAGGGAGAGGAATAATTGTTTTTATCCAATTGCTGCCAGTTAGAATGCTAAGCTCCGCCTACTTGTTCTCCTAGCAACCCATTCAGCCCAGGGGACAGGCAGAGTTAGGCCTCACTTAGGCCTCTTCCACACTGCCTATAAAATACAGATTAGCAGATTTTAACTGGATTATATGGAAGTGTAAGCCGCCCCAAGTCCCCGCGGGGTATAAATAAAGTATTATTATTATTATTATTATTATTATTATTATTATTATTATTATTATTATTATGTGTAGACTCAAGGCCCTTCCACACAGCTATATAACCCATTTATAATGGTCTTAATGTCAGGGGAAAAGCTTTACCCTTTACCTTAACTACTACCAATTCCTCAATACTTTATTTCCCATACCACCAGACTTAGCCACAGCAACGCGTGGCCGGGCACAGCTAGTCCAAGCTAAACGGGCTGGCAGAACCTTGGATAAGCAAATTATTTATTTTATTTATTTACAGTATTTATATTCCGCCCTTCTCACCCCGAAGGGGACTCAGGGCGGATTACAATGAACACATATATGGCAAACATTCAGTGCCAACAGACAAACAACATATATAGACAGACACAGAGGCATTTAACATTTTTTTTCCAGCTTTATGATTCCGGCCACAGGGGGAGCTGTTGCTTCACTGTCCACTAGTGGCTATACTTCCTCATTCCTTTCCTCGTGTTTTGCTGGCAGTTTTATGATGTTGTAAATTAGTTAAATTAGCCTCCCGCATAAAGCGTACCTAAATTTCCCTACTTGACAGATGCAACTGTCTTTCGGGGCTGCATAGGTCAACAGCAAGCCAGGCTATTTAACGGTCGGGGGCTTAACCCGACCCGGGCTTTGAACTCATGACCTCTCGGTCAGTAGTGATTTATTGCAGCTGGTTACTAGCCAGCTGCGCCACAGCCCGGCCCTTGGATATCTTGGATAATAAGGAGGGATTAAGGAAAAGCCTATTAAACATCAAATTAGGTTACGATTTTACAAATTAAGCACCAAAACATCATGTTATACCACAAATTTGACAGAAAAAGTAGTTCAATACGCAGTAATGCTATGAAGTAATTACTGTATTTACAAATTTAGCACCAAAATATCACAATAAATTGAAAACATTGACTACAAAAATGCCTTGGATAATCCAGAACCTTGGATAAGCGAGTCTTGGATAAGTGAGACTCTACTGTAATTCTAATACATTATACTTTTGTGATTTTTAGCAGCAGCTTAGCTGCTAACATTTATTTCTCAATGCCTTTCAGCGGCCATGCAGCAAATGCTCTCCGAGACGTACAAGAACAAGCTGCTCCAGGTGGCCTATGAGTCGCGGCGGCAAGACCTAGTGAATCAGACGTATTCCAGGTAACGTTGGCGAGGAAGTAACTTTTGGGATATTAGTGATGCAGTTAAGGAAAGAATTCTATCCTTCATCCAAGGACGACGGCCCAAAGAAAGTCTGTGTATTATCTTCATGTAGATTTAGTCTTCTCTTGAAAGAAGGGGCTGAAGGTCCCATGCATCTTTATTGTTTGGAATATAAGTCTTGAACTTCAGCCCATATATTTATTGGTCTTTGCCTAACAATGTCATAATTCACTGAGATCCTCTGATGCTAGTGCGTTCCCAACATACCAGAGTCCCCATTCCGACAAATCAGAGCAATTGATCTTTATGACCTTAAATGATTCTAATGCACTTTATCTATTTACGAATTTGTTACTCATAATGTGCACCTTGCTTATCCACTATTGCAACTTCTTCTTCTTCTTCTTCTTCTTCTTCTTCTTCTTCTTCTTCTTCTTCTTATTATTATTATTATTATTATTATTATGTGTCCTTACAGCATCCTATCCTCCTTTTTGGCCATGTGTCAGTATGTGTCAGTATCGGGGGGAGCTTGTGGTTGCATGCCATGAGTGATTCTTCCTCGTGGTCTCTGTGAAATTGCACATATTTTGGGTTCCAAACCTGCCCTTGATTTACTTGTATTTACTCAAGTTTAATGTGCCGTCGGAGTTAGTGGGTTTAACTGCTAAGCTGCAGAACTTGCGGACCAGAAGGTTGGCAGTTCGAATCTGTGGAGCGGGGCGAGCTCCCACTGTTAGCCCCAGCTTCTGCCAATGTAGCAGTTCGAAAACATGCAAGTGTGTGTAGATCAATAGGTACTGCTCCGGCGGGAAGGTAACGGCGCTCCATGCAGCCATGCCAGTGGCCACATGACCTAGGTATTTGCAAATTTGATTTACATGGTTTCGATCTCTGAAACCTGAAGGATATCAACCAAGTTATAGCCGAGAACTTCTACCTTTGTACTTCTAGGATAGTGTTTACTTGAGGTTTCCATTCCCAATATTTATTTTTCTCACAGTTAGGGCTATAGAAAGAGACATTAGTGTTGTTGTGTGTTTTCCGGGCTGTATATATCTCACAGCCTCCGAGGATGCCTGCCATAGATGTGGGCAAAACGTCAGAAGAGAATACTTCTGGAACATAGTCATACAGCCCAAAAACACACACAGCAACCCTGTGATTCCGGCCATGAAAGCCTTCGACAACACATTTGGCAAGCTGATTTAGCAAAAAAAAAAAGCTGAACATCCAATTTGAGTAAATAATGTATCTATGAAGTTGACTTATACACAAGTAATCTCTGGAACGTTTCTCTTTCAGCATCGCCAAAATGGACCAGAAGTTCCAGCAGATCTTGGCCTGGCAACAGCTGGACCAGAACAAGGCTGTGAACCAGATCTTGCAAGAGGTAGATCACATTCTTCTCTGTAGAAGGTTCGCTCCCTGGTGTTAAAGTTAAAAGGGTCTTTGTTATGCCTGGAGAGAAGCAAAAAGGATTCTCAAGGAAGGAATACCAAGTTAGATTCCTCTATGGCTTGTGTCAACATAAGGCCATCTCATGGCTTGATAAATATCGTTTTAATCTCCGTCTTCTAGAGAGAAATGCAGAAAGCGGCCTTCGAGGCCCTCCAGGTAAAGAGAGACCTCATGCACTGCCAGATCCGAAACCAGGTGAGTGGACGATGGGGATGAAAGCTCCTTGCCTTCATTGGGTAGGTAGGCTCCCATTTTAGATCCCCGTCATTCTGGGAAGCTCTTTCAGCCAAGCCGAATCTTCCGAGTTCTTTCCTTGGCACCGGATAGGTACGCCTCGCCTTCAGGAGGCCCCATTGCATTTTCCATCCCATGGCTATCCATAAAAGCATCAGCTCCATAATGGCAGTGGTCGTCTTGTTTTTTGTTTTTTTTGTCTCTCTCTCACCAAGTTGCTTCTTCAAATCCATTCGGACCAACGTGGAGGCATGTGGGGTGCACAGCCGTGACCCACATGTGTCTCTGGATGACAGAGGGAGCTGGGTTTGCATGCCGTTCAAGGACCAAGCCCTTGGCTAAGAGACCACTGAGCCTTCCTGTTTTGAATGAGTTCCTTAGTAGATAAGCTAAACACAGATAGCCCACTTATATACAAAAAAGCAAATGAACAAGTTCAGCAGATAGGTTAAATGTTAAACTTACAGTAGAGTTCCGGTTAACCGACTTCCGGTTAACTGACACTCCGTATTATCCGACGTCCCAGGCCCCTTGGGAGGCACTCATGCACGTTGCTAGGTAGCTTGCTATCTACCTAGCAACGCGCACAGGCACTTCCCAAGAGGCAGGGCGGTGAGCAGAGAAGCGCCCGTGCGCGTTGCTATGTAGATAGCAAGCTACCTAGCAACGCGCACAGGCGCTTCGCTAAGCCGAGTGCTCGCTGCTCTGCCCCTTGGGAGGCATCTGTGCACGTTGCTAGGTAGATAGCAAGCTACCTAGCAACGCGCACGGGCGCTTCCCAAGGGGCGGAGTGGTGAGCACTCGGCTTAGGAAGCACCCCTGAGTGTTGTTAGGTAGCTTGTTATCTACCTAGCAACGCGCACGGGCGCTTCCCAAGGGGCGGAGTGGTGAGCACTCGGCTTAGGAAGCACCCCTGAGTGTTGTTAGGTAGCTTGTTATCTACCTAGCAACGCGCACGGGCGCTTCCCAAGGGGCGGAGTGGTGAGCACTCGGCTTAGGAAGCACCCCTGAGTGTTGTTAGGTAGCTTGTTATCTACCTAGCAACGCACACGGGCGCCTCCCAAGAGGCGGAGCAGAAGCACTCCTGCACGTTGCTAGGTAGCTTGCTATCTACCTAGCAACGTGCATGGGACACTTCCTTCAACCGGCTTGCTGGATAATAGGGCCTCCCTATTATCCATCAGATCCAGTTATTCGATATTCGGCCCGCCCGTTTATGTCGAATAACCGGAACTCTACTGTATTATACTGTTTGAATTCACAGTAATCACAAACAGGTTTTGTACATGTATAGGTTTTGAGTGCATTGAGGATACTCACAACGCTATCTAGTGTCAACATTTCCCATGCCTAAAACTTTAAATGAGCCTTAAATTAGCTTCTCTGTCTCCTTAACATCTGACGTACATCTTCTCCTTTACATGGAGGAAACTCCCAGACCTTATTCATACTCACAATAAGAATCAAACACATAGCAGCAGAGTGTCCCGTGAGTAAACCCCTATTTTGTATAATATGGGGACTATCCAGAAAGTAGATTACGTTTTGGAATTAAAAATGAACAAAGTATAGGAGAAAACATTTACCATATGCAGTTGAAAGCCACACCCAAATACCACTTCTCAACATAGTCGCCATTCAAATCTAGGCACTTATCATAGCGATGAATGAGCTTGGTTACTTCTTCCCCACAAAACTCTGCCGCTTGCGTCCTCAATGCAGCGTTTCGGCGATGATGTGCAGCTGCAGGAAGAGGTGACCGGCTGGTTGAAGACACAAGTGGCAGAGTTTTGTGGGGAAGGAGTTGCCAAGCTCATTCATGGCGACAATGCGCAGCTGTGGGAAGGTTAAACCGACTGGTTGAGGACGCAAGCGGCAGAGTTTGGTGGGGAAGGAGTTGCCAAGCTCATTCATGGCGACGATGCACAGCTGCGGGTAGGAGTGACTGGCTGGTTGAGGACGCAAGCGGCAGAGTTTTGTGGGGAAGGAGTTGCCAAGCTCATTCATGGCGATGATGCGCAGCTGCAGGTAGGAGTGACCGGCTGGTTGAGGACGCAAGTGGCAGAGTTTTGTGGGGAAGGAGTTGCCAAGCTCATTCATGGCGACAATGCACAGCTGCGGGTAGGAGTGACCGGCTGGTTGTGGACGCAAGCGGCAGAGTTTGGTGGGGAAGCAGTTGCCAAGCTCATTCATGGTGACAATGCACAGCTGCGGGTAGGAGTGACCGGCTGGTTGTGGACACAAGCGGCAGAGTTTTGTGGGGAAGGAGTTGCCAAGCTCATTCATGGCGATGATGCGCAGCTGCAGGTGGGAGTGACCGGCTGGTTGAGGACGCAAGTGGCAGAGTTTTGTGGGGAAAGAGTTGCCAAGCTCATTCATGGCGACGATGCACAGCTGCGGGAAGGAGTGACTGGCTGGTTGAGGACGCAAGCGGCAGAGTTTTGTGGGGAAGGAGTTGCTAAGCTCATTCATGGCGACGATGCGCAGCTGCGGGTAGGAGTGACTGGCTGGTTGAGGATGCAAGTGGCAGAATTTTGTGGGGAAGGAGTTGCCTAGCTCATTCTTCGCTATGATAAGTGCCTAGATTTGAATGGCGACTATATTGAGAAGTGGTATTTGGGTATGATAAATGTTTTCTCCTATACTTTGTTCATTTTTAATTCCAAAACGTAATCTACTTTCTGGATAGCCCTCGTATGTAAGTGGGCTATTTGTGTTTCGCTTACCTTCCTGTTTTGTTGTTGGTCAAGGGCTTTTCACGCACTTTGCTTTGCTGAAAAGCCTTCAAAAGTGTTTGGGGCTCTGCGTTGATTTCACAAGTGTCCCTGAACCACTTCTGCTTGGGATTTAAGGCACTTTCTTGGATACTTTGGGCTTTTATTCGGTGCTTATCCAAACGCCAAAGCAAATAGCAGCTCAAAGCTGAGAGTCTGAGTCCGACGAAACCCAGAACCGCCCAACTCCCCACTCCTTCTTTCGTCTTTTGCCTAGATTAAGTTAATAGAAAGAGAGCTCCTGCAGCTCACCCAGCTGGAGGTAAAGAGGCAGCAGTTGGACACCGAGGCTTTGCAGGTACGTTGGCCTTCTCTCACCTACGGCCGCTCTCCTTTGCATCCCTCTTGCCTTCCGCTTTGGGCAGCCTCCGAAACGGGTTTGGTGCTTAAGCCGCAAGAGGATTTCTTCCCGGTTCCTTAGGGCTTATTCACCGCAAAAGTCCACCGATTGGGGTCCAGGCCCACGTATAGGTGTGCAAAGCCTGCTGAGCATTTCACGTTCTTTTCCTTTTGCAAAATTTTTGCTTTGATCCCGCCCCGGTCTCCAAAGCATGCTCCATCTCTTCAGTTGCATCCACTTCTGCTCGGTGGGCCGAGACAGGGCTGCATGCATTTTTGTGTAAATACAAGGTTGTCCTGTTACTATAGACTCACTAGTAATACAGGATAGAATAATAATTACTAGGTATGTCCAAAAAAATCGTTTTGAATCTTATATCGGATTGTTCTCGCTTTTTGAGACGCACTCCGAGACGTTGTCTCACAGCGCAACCGGCAATGTAATTTGAACCATCGTTGGCCCATTCTCTAATTGTCTCTTAATGTTTCGTTAATTTTTTTCCATATTATTAAAAAAAACTATCTAACTTTCAATTTCGTTAAGAATAGTTCTTGCTGGATCATAGCATACCTTTGCAGAATCAGTAGTCTATTTCATTAAGAAGGCATTGCCTTTCAGGCTTGTGGGATCACATAGCCAGAAACACCGGCTGTTAGGAATTGTGGGAGTTGGAGTCCAAAACACCCGGAGGGCCGAAGTTTGCCCAAGCTTGATATAGAAAAATGCAGTTTCCAACACACCATATAACTGCTATGATTTTGCCTAGAACAAAGCAGGCTATGCAGTTTTTTTGGGGAGAGATGTGTGTTTATTTTGCGGTAATAGGATCATGATTTATCTGCCCATGTCCTGATGCATTTTAGGAGGTGATCGCAGAACAACGGCGGGCACTGACCTACTTGCTGCAGCAGCTGCTGAAAGAGAAAAAGCAGCGGGAAGAGGAACTGCTTGAAATCTTGGTAAGAGATTCTTTTTTTTTGTATGATGACGACTCTGGAACAAAATCAGCTGCCTTTTCAATCACAGTGAACCCAAGATTGACATATGGAAACTTTTTTCCATCATGAATTAGAACGTCTTCTATTTCAGGTTGTCCTCTAAACTTTGAATTTAGCAATCTTCCCAGTATCTGATTTTATTTATTTATCGTGTCAGAAGTGAATTGTAGATACATTTACAGTAGAGTCTCATTTATCCAAGTTAAACGGGCCGGCAGAACCTTGGATAAGCGAATATCTTGGATAGTAAGGAGGGATTAAGGAAAAGCCTATTAAACATCAAATTAGGTTATGATTTTACAAATTAAGCACCAAAACATCATGTCATACAACAAATTTGACAGAAAAAGTAGTTCAAAATGCAGTAATGTTATGTTGTAATTACTGTATTTATGAATTTAGCACCAAAATATCACAATATATTGAAAACATTGACTACAAAAATGGCTTGGATTATCCAGAGGCTTGGATAAGTGAGACTCTACTGTATAATGTACTAGCTGTGCCCTGCCACACGTTGCTGTGGCCAATTGGAATTGCAGTGAATAGCCTCACTGCTTCAAAGCCTGGCCGTTTTCTACATAGGGTATCCTTGCTAGGCCAGGTTGAATGAGATGGAGTAGCCTCGTGGTTTCCAAAGTCTGGCTTTGAAGTTGCAAGGCTGTTCAGTGTTCATCAAGGTGTTGATCTATGTGTGGAAATTGTCTGGTTGAGGCAGGTGTTGCCATGGATCTCCTTGATTAGCATTGAATAGCCCTGCAGCTTCAAGGTCTACCTGGTTAGTACCTGGAAGAATCCTTTACTGGGACGTGTTAGCTGGGTGTGATTATTTAAGTTGTTTAGCATTGAATGGTCTTGTAGCTTCCAAGCCTGGCTGCTTCCTGCGTGAGGGAATCCTTTGTTGGGAGGTGTTAGCCGGGCCTGGTTGTTTCCTGTGTGGAATTCCCCTGTGTTCTGAGTGTTGTTGTTTATTTAGTGTCGTGATTTTAGAGATTATATTGTTGTGTATTGTTATTAGAGCCCAGTAATTATTATACATTATATTGATAATGTTATATGATTTGCCTGGAACAGGATTCTATGAGGCCCCTTCTACACAATGGTTTAAAATTCACACTGAAGTGGTGTTTTTGTTTTGTTTTTTGCTGTGGCCTAGGAGGCAGCCTGGCTTTGAAGCTGCAAGGCTGTTTAGTGTCAATCAAGGTGGGTCACAAAGGGGTGCATTCCGATTTTGGGGTTTTTTTTGGCCCCATGGAGGTTAGGGATGTGTAGTTTGTTTGTAAGAACGTAGAGACGTGGATGAGGGGTTGTGTTGTCAATTTTCTAGGTTGGAGGCCTTTAGTTTTGTTGTTTTGCCCGGTGGAGCGATGCCATTCTCCTTTTATATATATAGATTTAAAAACACAAACTTGGTATTATACTAGATTTTCTTTGGCTACTTGGAGTGTCTCTGTTGTCGTTGTGAGAACGTCCTCCCTTGTGCATGTGGCAGGGCTCAGGTTGCATATAGTAAGTGGTCTGTGGCTTGCTCTTCTCCGCGCTCACATGTCGTGGACTCCACTTTGTGGCCCCATTTCTTAAGATTGGCTCTGCATCTTGTGGTGCCAAAGTCTGTTTAGTGCCTTCCAAGTGTCCCCAAGTCTGCCCAGGAGGGAGTTTCTCATCCAGTCTCAGCCATGGATTGAGGTTCCGGGTTTTTGCCTGCCACTTTTGGACTCTCGCTTGCTGAGGGGTTCCTGTGCGTATCTCTGTAGGTCTTAAGAAGCTGTTGCTTGATTTAAGGCGTTGATGTGCTGGCTGATATCCAAACAGAGGATGAGCCAGAGATGCCACTGCCATGGTCCCCATGTGATCCGCTTCGAGTCCCCATTGGGGGAGATAGAGACAGCATACAAAAATAAAGTTATAATTCTTATTTATTGTATGACACAGCAAACGAGATGTATATGCTGGATTTCATATCACAAAATCACAAGTTGAATACTTCACAAGCGTTTAGGACTGTGTGATGTATTTTCGGATGATGCGTGCAGATCCCAGTAGGGTGGCCTTTTGCAATTGACAGATCGTAATTTTGTCAATGTCTATTGTTTCCAAATGCCGGCTGAGATCTTTTTGGCAGTGTGCCCATCACCACCGGGACCACCTGCACTGGTTTCTGCCAGAGTCTTTGAAGTTCAATCTTGAGGTCCTGACAGCGGCTGAGTTTTTCCTGTTGCTTTTTGTCAATGCGACTGTCACCTGCGATGGCGACATCAATGATCCAAACCTTTTTCTTTTCCACAACTGTGATGTCTGGTGTGTTGTGGTGTGTTGTGTTATTATTATTCCTTTCATTGCTGTCTGCTACTTCCTGGTGGATGTCAGATGGTGCAATACTGGCTAAACAGTCTAATTTTTCCATCAGTGTAGGGCATAGACATCCTGTGCTAATGCGGCATGTCTCATTAAGAGCCAGATCTACTGTTTTGTCGTGGTGAGACGTATTCCACACTGGGCATGTGTATTTAGCAGCAGAGTAGCAAAGCACAAGGGCAGATGTCTTCACTGTGTCTAGTTGTGATCCCCGCTTTATGTCTGTCAACTTCCGTACGATGTTATTTGTAGCACCCACATTTTTCTTGATAACCAAGCAATGCTTCTTGTCAGAGCACAGTCCAGGATAACTCCCAGGGATTTTGTTGTTCTGTAATGCTCCAATGGGATTCCTTCCCACATAATTTTATTTATTTTATTTATTTACAGCATTTATATCCCGCCCTTCTCACCCCGAAGGGGACTCAGGGTGGATCACATTACACATATAGGCAAACATTCAATGCCTTTTAACATAGAACAAAGACAAGACAAACATAGGCTCCGAGCGGGCCTCGAACTCATGACCTCCTGGTCAGAGTGATTCATTGCAGCTGGTTGCAGCTGGCTTGCTCTCTGCGCCACAGCCCGGGCCCTGTGAGCTCGAGATGCTTGTCTGTTCTTAAGGTGAAAAGCACACATCTGCATTTTAGATGGATTAGGAATCAGCTGGTTTTCACTGTATTAGCCAGTAAGAGCAGCTAAAGCTTCAGAGAGCTTCTGTTCAACCATTTCAAAGCTCTCTGCTTGAGCGGTGATGGCATGATCATCAACATAGATGAAACTCTGTCCCTTCTGGCACTGGCTGGTCATTTGTATAAATGTTGAACATGGATGGAGCAAGCATGCTTCATCTAGTATCTGATGGAGGAACAGATTTTTCTTAGTAATCATTGTGAGACCCAAGTTTTTGGGATAGAGAGCAAGGGAATATCTCTCTGGGAAGGACTTACATCTAACCCATAAGCAATGGAAGTGTTCTTCTTCCTTGTAGAAAGAGTTGGAGTCCAAGAGCGAGACCAAGCAGGAGAACTATTGGCTGATTCAGTACCAAAGGCTGCTTGATCAGAAGCCGCTTTCGCTCCGGTTGCAGGTAAGCAAATAGCGTTGTGCACTGCAATTCATTCAGATCTCTTGGTCCCACTCACAGCAATCCCTGAGGCATCTTTTTCATCCATGTTACATCAATGACATCACAATAATATACTTTATTTATATTCCGCTCCATCTCCCCGTGGGGACTCAGATCGGATTACAGAATACATACAAGGCAAACATTCAATGCCATCACAATTACTAATACCGACAGACAATACATAGAGGCAAGGCTCGCCACTTTCTCATCTCCAGCATCTGGAGGCCATTGTCATAGGTCTTGGGTCAAGTGCCACCACCGTCTTCAATCTCCTTTTTCTTTTTTGCCAGGAGGAAGGCCTGGAGCAACAGTTGGTCAAGATGCTGACCGAGCTGTCAGCCGACCAGTACCTGCCCATCTTCGCCCATCATCGGATCTCGCTCAAAATGCTCAGCGCCATGGTCCCAGCAGACTTGGCAAAGGTACAAGGCATGCGGTTGCTTTGACTCCCTGCACAAGATATGGCTTCTGTGGTTATGGGAGTCTTGTGTTAGGGATTCCTCATCTTCAGAAGAGGAAGGGGAGCAGGAACATGTTCAGGAATCAGAGGGGGAGGTCTTGCAAGTGCCCACATTTCAGGAAAGGCGAAAGGAAACAGAGCAGACGCCGTTCAGCTAGAATAACTGCCAGAAATGCTAAAGTAATTGGGAACCGCCCTAGCAGCACCTGCGTGGGGGAACTATAGGCTATAAATCAGAAGCTTTTGCTGGTAACAATCGACGCTGATGCTTAAGACTTTGCTCCCCTTTGTACCTGTTTTCGAGTCTGTGTTTGGGAAACTGCTCCTAAGGGTTTATTGATCAAAGCATTTTGCTTTTTCATCTGATGTAAGACTGCTGCTTTATTTGGGACTTTATCGGAGACTTGATTAATGTGTCTGCATTAATACTTCTTTGCTTTCTTTTGCATTATACAACTGCATGTGCTGTTCCTTTATGTTTTGCTGAAGCACAGCATTTTTCATTTACTTACAACGTGGTATTAAGGCTGTTCTTGAGACACAAATCAGGACATCTTACAATAATATACCATTCTCTATCCCCGTTCTGGGCTCACATGTTACAATGATTATGAACTTATTTTAATATAGGGTGAGTGGTCCACCCCGACCTCATCCTGCCATACTTAGAAAGCAGGATAATAATAATAATAATAATAATAATAATAATAATAATAATAATACAGTAGAGACTCACTTATCCAACACTCGCTTATCCAACATTCTGGATTATCCTACGCATTTTTGTAGTCAATGTTTTCAATATAATGTGATATTTTGGTGCTAATTTTGTAAATACAGTAATTACAACATAACATTACTGCATATTGAACTACTTTTTCTGTCAAATTTGTTGTATAACATGATGTTTTGGTGCTTAATTTGTAAATCATAACCTATTTTGATGTTTAATAGGCTTTTTCTTAATCTCTCCTTATTATCCAACATATTCGCTTATCCAACGTTCTGCCGGCCCGTTTATGTTGGATAAGTGAGACTCTACTGTAATAATATATCCTGTCTCCATCTCACCAAAGAGACTCGGGGCGGCTTACATGGGGCCAAACCCGAATAAAACAGCAAACAACATATAATAACATCAGAAAATACAGACAAAAACTAAATTAACATTCTAAACATAATTAAAAACATATATGTATAAAAGACAATCATGATAAAAGCATGGATTTGGCACCCAAGTAGATAAAATAAAATGAACTGGGTAAAGTGCAGTGAGTGGAAATTGTAAACGAGGTAGATATTTAAGTGCTATCGTCGAATAGAAGAAGACAAAACAAAGTCCTGGGAAGCTTTGGCCACCAAGGGAATTCAGACAAGGTCTGCCACAATCCCTTTATATCAAGCTGGCTGATGTTCCTACCAATTGAAATTTTTAAAAAATCTGAGAGCACAAACAATGTGATAACCAAAATAAGGCAGAATGGTAGAAAGCTTTGTTAGAGCCTTGCTGTTATCTTTTGTGCCCTCTTGCAGATAGGAATTGCTGAAACCGGCCTGCAACTCTCCATCATTCGGAGGGCCAAAGAGATACAGGCAGTTGCGGAAACCATACCAGGTAACATATCTACAAGTTTATCTCCTTACTTTGCACTTTAACAACACAACCGTTCAATGCTAAGGCTTCTCCGTCTGCGCAGGGTTCCATACTTCACACTTTAACAACACAACCGTTCAATGCTAAGGCTTCCCCGTCTGCACAGGGTTCCATACTTCGCACTTTAACAACACAACCGTTCAATGCTAAGGCTTCCCCGTCTGCGCAGGGTTCCATACTTCACACTTTAACAACACAACCGTTCAATGCTAAGGCTTCTCCGTCTGCGCAGGGTTCCATACTTCACACTTTAACAACACAACCGTTCAATGCTAAGGCTTCCCCGTCTGCACAGGGTTCCATACTTCGCACTTTAACAACACAACCGTTCAATGCTAAGGCTTCCCCGTCTGCGCAGGGTTCCATACTTTGCACTTTAACAACACAACCGTTCAATGCTAAGGCTTCTCCGTCTGCGCAGGGTTCCATACTTCACACTTTAACAACACAACCGTTCAATGCTAAGGCTTCCCCGTCTGCACAGGGTTCCATACTTCGCACTTTAACAACACAACCGTTCAATGCTAAGGCTTCCCCGTCTGCGCAGGGTTCCATACTTCACACTTTAACAACACAACCGTTCAATGCTAAGGCTTCTCCGTCTGCGCAGGGTTCCATACTTCACACTTTAACAACACAACCGTTCAATGCTAAGGCTTCCCCGTCTGCGCAGGGTTCCATACTTCACACTTTAACAACACAACCGTTCAATGCTAAGGCTTCCCCGTCTGCGCAGGGTTCCATACTTTGCACTTTAACAACACAACCGTTCAACCCTCGTACCCCAGGAGCATCCAGTTCCGCCAGATGGCCTGCAAGGTCCCTATTTCTCCTTCTTTGGGTACCATTCCTCCCCTAGCACTCAATTTTCCTTCTGGTTTCTTTTCAGAGTTACTGAAGCCCACAGAAGAAGCCACACCTTCCGCCCCAGCATCCAGGGAGGTGACCCCAAGTGCTGAAGCCCCTTCGGCCCCACCTCCAGAAGAGCAGCATTGCGAATGTGTGGTCTGCATGGAACAACAGGTAGGCCTCACAGATGAAATAGGTGTTCACATGCTCCCTCCCAGGACACTCGGTTTTCATGTCGTCTTTCAGTTTTCATACTTTTTAAACAATGGTTCTTCTTATTGCCGCGTTGAGTTTGGTGGGGAGGAGTTGCCAAGCTCATTCATGGCGACGATGCGCAGCTTCGGGAAGGGGTGACCAGCTGGTTGAGAACCTTTAACCTTAACCTCGTATCTCTATCTAAGGAAGACTCCTCTGAGTCACTGCCTGAACCACCTGGAACTTGTTGATGTTTGAACTCCTGGGAAAGGTCACCCTTATCATTAGTTTCTATTTCCTCGCTAGCCTGCGGCTGCAACATTTCCAGCATCAGAGCCTTCGAGATTTCTTTCTTCAGCATTGCTTTGGTCAGCCTGCATAGATCCAAATCCCCCTTCATCATCAGACTGAACCACAACACTCATACCCACATATACATCATCTATACATCATTTTTCATTACACTACAGGGAGGGCCTTGGGCACACAACTTATCTCACTTTCTCCTTCCTAGGCTCAAGTGATCTTCCTGAACTGCGGCCACGTCTGCTGCTGCCAGATCTGCTCCGATGCCCTCAGCACCTGCCCGCTGTGCCGCCAGGACATTGTGCACCGGATCCGCATCTTCCACAGCGGTTAGGCGCAGATGAATCTGCCTGTGGCACGGCATACCTCCCAGAGATGGATGGACCGGGAACAGGGGTGCCGAGGACGGGTGGCGTGGTGGGAAGGCACGCGTGGAATTTGCACTACCTCCTTGCTCTTCATAATCGCCTAATGCTTGTTGTCGTTGTCCTCCCAGTAGTGTGTTCACTTGGCATGGCAGCCATTCCTCTTCTAGCGCTAGCTCGATCAGCCCCAAGGATGCTTAACCTAGCCAAAAAGGCTTCCCGTTTCGTAGCTGGTTCTTTAGTCGGCAGCCAAATGGAGTGACATGAAAATTTGATATAAGCCCCAAAGAAAGCAGGGAGGCTGCTTTCAGTCATCGCCAACTCTGCTCTGACTGTGAAGCCATGTTTCTCCTTTGCTTTGGGAAGGTGCAATTGCCAGTTACGGGTCACGGACTGTTAACAATCCAGATTATGGCCTTGTTTTTGCCTGTTTTGGCTACGATAGATGTCGATGGGAATAGTGCAATACATCTGGGAAAATGTAAAGACATTTTCAGCGATAATAGCAGTATCGACCTCTTGGTCTCGTTGAAAGAGAGGGATAAGACCTTTTCCATCTCCCGCTCTATCCTTTCCATTAAGTAGAGGAGGAAGTGCGAGACCAGATAGTGGAGGTGTTTTCCCGTCAACGGGTGAAAGATCGGAGTCCTGTTTACCGCACCCGTTTATTCCTTTTCCAGGAATATGTTGAAAAGGAGGCAGATGCCCAAGTCAGTCTCAACCTCAGGGAGGGTCTGGTGAGCATTGCCTGGTTGGATGAAGTCCGATCCACCCACCGTCCTCTTGTTTCTGCCTATCGTTGGGTGGCCTCTTGGTTAATTAGTCAGTAAATGGCCTTTTGCAGTGCCAAGTCAACACAAGAAGGGTGTTGGCTACTCCTTAACCTTGGCAAGTTTCCCGCCGGGAGAAAGTGGACGCGGTGAAAGAAGAGCTTGAACATGGCTTTGTTGTCCTGGTGCCAAAATCCATCACAGCTCATCCTCATTCAGAAGTTAAACTGGGAGGCCAAGATAGAGAAGGACAAAAGAAGGGCACAGTGAAGTCAATGTAGTGTGCTTCTTTTCCATATCTTTCCCCTTGTTCTGTCCTGTTTCTGAACCATAAAGGACAATGGGTTCCCCTAAACTGTGAAGACCAAAATCCACTGCTTGTGGTAATATGAAAATAATTACACAAACTCAATGTATATATTACAACTAGCTGTGCCCGGCCACGCGTTGCTGTGGTGTTGTCTGGTGGTGTTGGTGAGAAATTGTTGAGGTAGTGGTGGTATTGAATGTCTGTTGTATGGTTGCCTTTATGTTTAGTATGCACACTGAAGTGGATTATATGGCAGTGTGGAGTCAAGATAATCCAGTGCAAAGCAGATAATATAAGATTCTAAATGGGTTATATAGCTGTGTGGAAGGGCCTTGAGTCTACACTACCATATAATCCAGTTCAGATCTGATAATCTGTGGAAGAGGCCTAAGTGAGGCCTAACTCTGCCTGTCCCCTGGGCTGAGGAGGTTGCTAGGAGACCAAGTGGGCAGAGCTTAGCCTTCAAACTGGCAGCAATTGGATAAAAACTATTATTCCTCTCCCTGTAATTAGGACTTTATTTTTCTTTTCTTTTTGTTGTATCAAACTAGAGCTGTGAATGATGGGTTGTGTTGTCAAATTTCGAGGTTGAGGGGCCTGTAGTTTTGTCCGCTGCCCAGATGCCATCACTCTTTTATATATATAGATAACATATATCCAAAAAACAGGACTGTCCCAATCGCATATAAGTAGAAATCAGCGGTTCTTCTCTTGAAGTATAAGGCCAAGTTTTTCATGTGAGTAAATGTTCTGTTCTTTATTTTATATGAGTATAGACTCCAGTTCCCATATAACTTGACTCAAGCCTGCAACCGGTTTCGACTCACAGGAGTCTTCGTCAGGCAGTTGGGTCTACAAATAATACATATCATAAATATATACTTGCAATCAAACAATTTGTAAAGAAAGTTTACAGAAAAATTTACAACAAAGTATATTCAGGCACTCTACTTACTTAAATAAACAGAAAAGGTTCAACTTGAGGTGAGAAATTCACCATCAGTTTTCTGGGTAGGTGGATCCTAAGGGGACATAGATAGTGGCTAAAGGTAGTATTACATTATGACATGCATAATCTATATATATAAAAGAGTGATGGCATCGCGGCACCGAGCAAAACAACTAAACTACGCCCCCCCAACCTTGAAATTGGACAACACAGCCCCTCATCCACGCCTCTAGGATGATACAATAAAAAATCCCGTCAAAAACCTCCATGGGACCATAAAACCCCAGCCGCCAGCCTGGCTGGAAGGCCCCATGGTGGTCGGAGGAGGAGGGGCCTCCACGCTGCTGAGTAAACATTCTCAGGCCGCGGTGGGGCCCCAGCAGGCGTGGAACAACCCCCCCCCCCAAGCGCCCCCTCCTCCATGCGCCACAGGCCGGAGGGACCCCCCACCCACCCACCTCACCCTCCCGAGGCTGCGCGGCCCCAAGGTTTCTTTTCTTTTTTTGGGATGTGGAGGCCTGCAGAGCCGAAGGCGGGGGGGGGGCTTCCAGAAAGGCCCCCCTCCCCATGAAGACCATCGCAGCCTCCTCCGTGCCCCGCAGGCCTCAGGGCGGCCCCGGCCACGAGAGAGCCGGAGCCCGAACCTTCCCCCTCAAGATCCACCTCCGCCTCCCCCCAGGCCGGAGGGAGGCCGCAAGGACCAAGGTTTCCTTTCTTTTAACTCTTTTCTTTGGGAGATAAACGTCTCAAGGCCGGGAAGCGCCCTGGCCCCAAGGAGGGAGGCCCCCAGGCCCCAATTTTTGGGTTTAGTTTTTTTTTAGATGGAGGCCTCTAAATTCCAGAAAGGAAACCAACCGGGCCAGCTAACACCTCCCAACAAAGGATTCCCCCAGGCAGGAAGCAACAATATCATCTCTAAAATCAGGACGTTACATAAAGAAAACACTCTGAAAATGGGAATTCCAGACAGGAAGCCAACAGGGCCAGCTAACACCTCCCAACAAAGGATTCCCCCAGGCAGGAAGCAACAATATCATCTCTAAAATCAGGACGTTACATAAAGAAAACACTCTGAAAATGGGCATTCCAGACAGGAAGCCAACAGGGCCAGCTAACACCACCCAACAAAGGATTCCCCCAGGCAGGAAGCAACAATATAATCTCTAAAATCAGGACATTACATAAAGAAAACACTCTGAAAATGGGAATTCCAGAAAGGAAGCCAACAGGGCCAGCTAACATCTCCCAACAAAGGATTCCCCCAGGCAGGAAGCAACAATATAATCTCTAAAATCAGGACATTACATAAAGAAAACACTCTGAAAATGGGAATTCCAGAAAGGAAGCCAACAGGGCCAGCTAACACCTCCCAACAAAGGATTCCCCCAGGCAGGAAGCAACAATATAATCTCTAAAATCAGGACATTACATAAAGAAAACACTCTGAAAATGGGAATTCCAGAAAGGAAGCCAACAGGGCCAGCTAACATCTCCCAACAAAGGATTCCCCCAGGCAGGAAGCAACAATATCATCTCTAAAATCAGGACATTACATAAAGAAAACACTCTGAAAATGGGAATTCCAGAAAGGAAACCAACAGGGCCAGCTAACACCTCCCAACAAAGGATTCCCCCAGGCAGGAAGCAACAATATAATCTCTAAAATCAGGACATTACATAAAGAAAACACTCTGAAAATGGGAATTCCAGACAGGAAGCCAACAGGGCCAGCTAACACTTCCCAACAAAGGATTCCCCCAGGCAGGAAGCAACAATATAATCTCTAAAATCAGGACATTACATAAATAAAACACTCTGAAAATGGGAATTCCAGAAAGGAAACCAACAGGGCCAGCTAACACCTCCCAACAAAGGATTCCCCCAGGCAGGAAGCAACAATATAATCTCTAAAATCAGGACATTACATAAAGAAAACACTCCGAAAATGGGAATTCCAGACAGGAAACCAACAGGGCCAGCTAACACTTCCCAACAAAGGATTCCCCCAGGCAGGAAGCAACAATATAATCTCTAAAATCAGGACATTACATAAATAAAACACTCTGAAAATGGGAATTCCAGAAAGGAAACCAACAGGGCCAGCTAACACCACCCAACAAAGGATTCCCCCAGGCAGGAAGCAACAATATCATCTCTAAAATCAGGACATTACATAAATAAAACACTCTGAAAATGGGCATTCCAGACAGGAAACCAACAGGGCCAGCTAACACCACCCAACAAAGGATTCCCCCAGGCAGGAAGCAACAATATCATCTCTAAAATCAGGACATTACATAAAGAAAACACTCTGAAAATGGGAATTCCAGACAGGAAGCCAACAGGGCCAGCTAACATCTCCCAACAAAGGATTCCCCCAGGCAGGAAACAACCAGGCTTCCAAACAGCAAGGCTATTCAGTGCTGTTCAGCCTAACCAAGCAAGATTTCCCCTTCATAGTACACCCTCAGGGTTTCAAGCCATGAGGCTACTTCGTCTCATTCAGCCTGCCCAAGAAAGGATGCCCCTATGTAGAAAGCAGTCAGTCTTTGAAACAGCGAGGCTATTCAGTGCCATTCAAATTGGCTAAAAAACCATTTTCCTACAACGCAAGTACCCAGCCTTCCAAGCAGCAAACCTATTCCATTTTATTCCACCTCACCAAACAAGGATTCACGTAAGGAGAAAACACCCAGAATAGACTGCAAGGCTATTCACTGCTATTCCAACTGGTCAACAAATGATTCCCATCAGCCACAGCAACGCGTGGCCGGGCACAGCTAGTACAACATATATAGAAGAATATGAATTCGATGAACCCAAAAAACGACTATGATACACCCACTCTACACCTGGCGCTGTTTGGACTGGGATGGACCATGGATGATGGGACTTGCAGTATCTTCATTCACTTCTCGAGACCACTACAACCCCCACCAATGCTTAATCAAGACCAAACTTGGCACATAGAGTCCACATGAACCACTCTACACCTGGTTCTGTTTGGACTGGGATGGACCATGGATGATGGGACTTGCAGTATCTTCATTCACTTCTCGAGACCATTACAACCCCCACCAATGTTTAATTAAGACCAAACTTGGCACATAGAGTCCACATGAACCACTCTACACCTGGTTCTGTTTGGACTGGGATGGACCATGGATGATGGGACTTGCAGTATCTTCATTCACTTCTCGAGACCATTACAACCCCCACCAATGTTTAATCAAGACCAAACTTGGCACATAGAGTCCACATGAACCACTCTACACCTGGTTCTGTTTGGACTGGGATGGACCATGGATGATGGGACTTGCAGTATCTTCATTCACTTCTCGAGACCATTACAACCCCCACCAATGTTTAATCAAGACCAAACTTGGCACATAGAGTCCACATGAACCACTCTACACCTGGCTCTGTTTGGACTGGGATGGACCATGGATGATGGGACTTTCATACAACAGTTGTAGTTCACCGCCACCTACTGAACCCCACTGACCCTGGACCTACACTAAACTTGGAACACAGGCAAACAATGCCTTTCACAAATGACCCGGGCACCGCCGGGTCCCTAAGCTAGTATAAAATAAAGAACAGAACATTTACTCACATGAAAAATTTGGCCTTATATTTCAAGAGAAGAACCGCTGATTTCTACTTATATGCGATTGGGACAGTCCTGTTTTTTGGAAATATGTGATTGTAATATATACATTGCGTTTGTGTAATTATTTTCATATTACCACAAGCAGTGGATTTTGGTCTTCACTGTTTCTGAACCATAACAGCAAGACTCAAGACCTAGGAATGTACCAATACTCTCCCAGTTATGGGGAACTGGATGCAGATCTTCCCAAAGTCCACAGTCCAGAGAAGTTTCTCATTCCCGTCCCTTTCTTTTCCTAAGTCTGTTTTGTTTTCCAAACGGTAGTCATTTAGCGTTTCTTTTGAGCAGTTTGCACATGCCCAAACTACGTATGGCCTTTCTCAGCCCACAAATAGAGCTACTTCTTGCCTTAAGAATCACTTGGACTTCATTTCAGATTCTTGACCACACCGCAGACATCCCGGATTCAAATCTGGATGAAATGCTTTGAACCGGGCTCGCTCTCAGTGTCATGTTTTGTGACTTTATGGTACATGGCTCCCCAAGATCCCATTTATTTGTGCTGAGAATCTTGGGACAAGGCTGAGAATCCCCGCCAGCTTCCCCTAGAAAATGACAATTCTGAATGTTCTAGGTGAGAGAAAAGGAGCCATAATAAGTCAGATATTGGCATTTACTCTTCTTCTTGTCCTCAGCAGAAAAAAAAAATCACTCATATTCCCTCCATTGTATCAGCCGGTCAGCCGTCACATATACTGCATGGATACGTGTTTCCAAGTGTTGGGCCTTTCATTGTGATCCGTCTGCTATATCCACTACAGAAATAAAGTTACGAAACTCAATTGTGTTTTTCTTTTATGCTTCTTTGAGAAAGGCAAAGAATGTTGATGGGTAGTCATGCATCCTTCATTGAAATTGTTTTTGCTATTTAATAGAAATGTATTTGTTTCATCTGTTTCATTCGTCTATTCGTTTAGTATCGTCCATCCAGGTGCACGAAACAAAAGATGCCATTTTCGGACAAAACAAAAGGGAACACGAAGAAGAAAGCTGCACGGAGACGTGCTTGCTTTCATTTTCCTTTCGTTTCGGACCACGTAACAATAAGCAGGTACCGACAGAGGGCTGCTTTGCTTCCCCATGACATCTGATGTGTACCAATGGGTGTTAATAATAATATTAATAACAATAGTTACTCTGGGACCCTAAGCTGAGTCTGAGAGAGGGCTGCTTCCACATGACAGCTGATATGTGCCAATGGGTGTTAATAATAACAACAAAAACAACAAAAACAATAATAACAATAGTAATTCGGGGACCCTAAGCTGAGTCTGAGAGAGGGCTGCTTCCCCATGACAGCTGATGTGTACCAATCGGTGTTAATAATAACAATATTCATAACAATTGTTACCCTGGGATCCTAAGCTGAGTCTGAGAGAAGTCTGCTTCCCCATGACATCTGATGTGTACCAATAGGTATTAATAATATTAATATTAATAACAATAGTTACTCTGGGACCCTAAGATGAGTCTGAGAGAAGTCTGCTTCCCCATGATAGTTGATGTGTACCAATGGGTGTTAATAATAATAATATTAATAACAATAGTTATTCTGGGACACTAAGCTGAGTCTGAGAGAGGTTTGCTTCTCCATGACAGCTGATGTGTACCAATGGGTGTTAATAATAATAGTAATAATAATAATAATTACTCTGGGACCCTAAGCTGAGAGAGGTCTGCTTCCCCATGACAGCTGATGTATATCAATGGATGTTAATAATAATATTAATAACAATAGTTACTCTGGGACCCTAAGCTGAGTCTGAGAGAGGTCTGCTTCCCCAGGACAGCTGATGTGTACCAATGGGTGTTAATAACAACAACAACAACAACAACAACAAGTTACTCTGGGACCCTAAGCTGAGTCTGAGAGAGGACTGCTTCTCCATGACGGCTGATGTGTACCAATGGGTGTTAATAACAACAACAACAATAGTTACTCTGGGACCCTAAGCCGAGTCTGAGAGAAGTCTGCTTCCCCATGATAGCTGATGTGTACCAATGGGTGTTAATAATAACAATATTCATAACAATTGTTATTCTGGGATCCTAAGCTGAGTCTGAGAGAGGGCTGCTTCCCCATGACATCTGATGTGCACCAGTGGGTGTTAATAATAATGTTAATAACAATAGTTACTCTGGGACCCTAAGCTGAGTCTGAGAGAGGGATGCTTCCCCAGGACAGCTGATATGTACCAATGGGTGTTAATAACAACAACAACAACAACAACAACAACAAGTTACTCTGGGACCCTAAGCTGAGTCTGAGAGAGGGCTGCTTCCTCGTGACACTGGATGTGAATAACAATAGTTACTCTGGGACCCTAAGCTGAGTCTGAGAGAGGGCTGCTTCCTTGTGACACTGGATGTGAATAACAATAGTTACTCTGGGACCCTAAGCTGAGTCTGAGAGAGGGCTGCTTCCTCGTGACACTGGATGTGAATAACAATAGTTACTCTGGGACCCTAAGCTGAGTCTGAGAGAGGGCTGCTTCCTCGTGACACTGGATGTGAATAACAATAGTTACTCTGGGACCCTAAGCTGAGTCTGAGAGAGGGCTGCTTCCTCGTGACACTGGATGTGAATAACAATAGTTACTCTGGGACCCTAAGCTGAGTCTGAGAGAGGGCTGCTTCCTCGTGACACTGGATGTGAATAACAATAGTTACTCTGGGACCCTAAGCTGAGTCTGAGAGAGGGCTGCTTCCTCGTGACACTGGATGTGAATAACAATAGTTACTCTGGGACCCTAAGCTGAGTCTGAGAGAGGGCTGCTTCCTCGTGACACTGGATGTGAATAATGATAGTTACTCTGGGACCCTAAGCTGAGTCTGAGAGAGGGCTGCTTCCTCGTGACACTGGATGTGAATAATGATAGTTACTCTGGGACCCTAAGCTGAGTCTGAGAGAGGGCTGCTTCCTCGTGACACTGGATGTGAATAATGATAGTTACTCTGGGACCCTAAGCTGAGTCTGAGAGAGGGCTGCTTCCTCGTGACACTGGATGTGAATAATGATAGTTACTCTGGGACCCTAAGCTGAGTCTGAGAGAGGGCTGCTTCCCCATAAAAGCAGACGTGTATCAATGGGTGTTAGTCGCTCATTTGCGCCTAATGTTAGGCCATAGTTCAGCAATTCCTCACACCCACCCAAACCTTACGGGAAGCACGACAGATAAACAGAACACTCCACCTCCGGTTAACAAGTAACCGATTAAGGATTAAAGTTCAGCCCCTGGGGAGGCGATCCGCCTTTATCTCTCAACCAGAGGCGTACAATTAACACAACAACTGCTATCCTCCGCAACAACTTCCAGATTCGGGAAAGCTGGAATCACTCCAAGCAGGAGAGACAGCTCTTCAGATACGTCTTATGGATAGATGAAGAGTGAGAAGTAGAATGGAAGAGTGAGAAGTAGAAAATTAAAAAGATAATTTTCATTCACGTCTTCCTGGCAAGGAAGCATGGCGCTGCTGCCCGTCAACGAAGTCCGAGCGGCTGAATGCGGGATCTGCTACGAGTCTTACAAAGAGTCCGCCGGCGGGCAGGTGCCCAAGCTCTTGTGGTGCTGCCACTCTGTCTGCCTCGCTTGCCTGGGCCGGCTGGTGTGCCAGAACGGCACCTTCTCCTTCGTGGTGTGCCCCTTTTGCCGGATGGTGACCCTCGTCCCCGAAGGAGGGCTTCCGGCTCTGCGCAACGACGAAGCCGTGCTACAAGTGGTTTCCGGCCAAGTGGAAGTCCAAGAAGACCACAACTCTTTCCGGGTCTCGACTCCTGACCCGGGCACAGCTTTGGATTTTAATTACAGCTCGCCTGTCTTTACCGTCAGCGGTTTTGTCCCGGCCTACGCGAGGGCGATCCATCCCGGCGTGGGGATGTGGGGCAGGTTTCGTCTCCAAGAGGTCCGCAACGCCGTGCTGGTGGAGCTCCCGCACAGAGCGTCCGGCCAAGACTCGGAGACCCCCACGTCCGTGGAGAACCTGCGGCTCTGCTTCGCCGTCACCATCATCCTTCTCATCGTCTCGGTTTTCTTCGCCTTGGTCTTCTTGAAGTAGGCCTTGGTGAGCCCGGGCTGTGGCGCAGACGGGAGAGCAAGCCAGCTGCAATTAACTGCAATGAATCACTCTGACCAGGAGGTCATGAGTTCGAGGCCCGCTCGGAGCTATGTTTGTTTCTCTTTGTTCTATGTTAAAAGGCATTGAATGTTTGCCTATATGTGTAATGTGATCCGCCCTGAGTCCCCTTCGGGGTGAGAAAGAAGGGCGGAATATAAATGATGTAAATAATAATAGTAATAATTCAGGAGATGACTTTAAGGACTAGAAGACACTAAAGTACACAGAAATCTATAATACGTGTAAAGATACAGTTGTCCTATTACTAATATACAGAATAGAACAATGATAACAGACAAATTATAATCCTTACAGGCGCATGAGTAATCTATATATATAAAAGAGTGATGGCATCATGGCGACCCACAAAACAACAAAACTACAGCCCCCTCAACCTCGAAATTTGACAACACAACCCATCATCCACGCCTCTAGATTGATACAACAAAAAGAAAAGAAAAATAAAGTCCTAATGTGAGAGAGAGGAATAATTGCTTTTATCCAATTGCTGCCAACTTGGTCTCCTAGCAACCCAATAAAAATAATAAAAAAATAATACAATAAAATACTATAATAACAGAAAATAACTAAAAATAATACAAGAAAATAATAAAATATAATGAATAAAAATATAACTTACAATAAAATTAATTAAAAAATGCAAATAAAGTCAAATAAAAATTACACAACAATTTTTAACCAATACCACCACCACTTTGCCACAGCAACGCGTGGCCGGGCACAGCTAGTACACAAATACAAACTGTTTATCTGATTTTAACTAGACAGCCAGGGTTCAGTTAGGGGACAGGCAGATTTAGGCCTCACTTAGGCCTCTTCCACAGATTATCTAATTTGCACTGGATTATATGGCAGTGTAGACTCAAGGCCCTTCTACACAGCTATATAACCCATTTATAATCTTATATTATCTGCTTTGCACTGGATTATCTTGACTCCACACTGCCATATAATCCACTTCAGTGTGCCTTTTATACAGCTGTGAAGAAGGGGCCTCATATAATACAGTTCTAAGCAGATAATCAATATACAGTAGGATAAGTGAATATGTTGGATAATAAGAAGGGATTCAGGAAAAGCCGATTAAACATCAAATTAGGTAATCATTAGACAAATTAAGCACCAAACATCATATTATACAACAAATTTGACAGAAAAAGTAGTTCCATGCGCAGTAATGCTATGTAGTAATTACAGTAGAGTCTCACTTATCCAACACTCACTTATCCAACGTTCTGGAGTATCCAACGCATTTTTGTAGTCAATGTTTTCAATACATCATATATTTTGGTGCTAAATTCGTAAATACAGTAATTACTACATAGCATTATTGTGTATTGAACTACCTTTTCTGTCAAATTTGTTGAATAACATGATGTTTTGGTGCTTAATTTGTAAAATCATAATCTAATTTGATGTTTAATAGGCTTTTCCTTAATGCCTCCTTATTATCCAACATATTTGCTTATCCAACGTTCTGCCGGCCCGTTTAGCTTGGATAAGTGAGACTCTACTGTAGTTGAGAAGAGGTGACTTGGGATAGGATTTTAAAATTAGAAAAGAAAGTACCATCAAATATTTATAATATATTACTTACCTGGCGGACTGAAATGGAACAGGTTAAAAATTTTATGATAAAATGGTCCCAAAATTTAAGAAGACCAGTTCAAATGAAAGAATGGGAACAAATGTGGAACAAAAAATTAAAGTATACATATGCAACGTATTTGAAAGAGAATTGGATAAAAATGTTCCACGGATGGTATACTACACCGAAACAATTAGCCAAAATGTATAAAACAGTTTCTGAAAAGTGCTGGAGATGTAAAGAACAAGTTGGCTCCTTCTATCACATGTGGTGGACTTGCAAAGAAGCAACAAAGTGTTGGATGAAGATTCATGAAGAATCACAAAAGATTTTTAAAAGAACATTTATAAGAAAACCAGGGTATTGTCTATTAGGATTTACAGATTTAGACTTACAATTGACGGAACAAGAAGATAAACTTTTTACCTATATTACGACTTCCGCTAGAATTGTTTTCGCTAGAGAATGGAAACGGGAATCAGTCCCACCAATTGAGAAGATCAGAGAAATAAAGGATATGGACGAACTGACTTTTTTGTCGAAGAAAAATACAGGCAAGATACTGAAAAGAACGAATTGGGACAATCTTCAGACTATCTGGATAATTTGAGAAAATGAAGATTACGAGAGACAATTTTGCTATATTTTTTCTCCTTAGCAAGAAAAAATATTATTGAATAATAAGAAAATATTATCCAAGAAGATGGAATGGAAGTCATTTTTTTTTTGCTTTTTGTTTCTTTGTGTGTGGGTATATTTTTGTAGATTGTAGACTTTTACCTTTCTCTCTTTTCCCTACTTTTCTATACCTTGGTTGTTCTCACTCTTTCGATGTAGTATAAAAAATTTAATAAAATTATTTTTAAAAAAACAATTCTTAAATATCTATAGAAATGTCTTCTGGAAGTTCAACCAACTCGTAGCCTCGTTGACACACTTTTCAACTTTTTCCATATCAACAGGATCAACGTGACTATATTTTCATCCTTATTTTTGTAACCTTCAACAGCTTTCATAAACAACTTAAGTTTCTTTCCCATTTAATGCTTTCAATCTTTCTTCGTGTTCCATGTATCTATGTGATTGTACTGAGCATGTTCAGACTCAGGACTCCATTTTGTATTCAGTATGTGTTTGGACTTCAGTCGAAAAGGTTGCTGTTTGGACTTTAATAGAGAAGTATGATTTATGGACTTAGGTTGTATCCAAGTACAGTAGAGTCTCATTTATCCAACATTCGCTTATCCAACATTCTGAATTATCCAATGCATTTTTGTAGTTAATGCTTTCAATATATCAAGATATTTTGGTGCAAAATTCGTTAATACAGTAATTACTATGTAGCATTACTGCATATTGAACTACTTTTTCTGCCAAATTTGTTGTATAACATGTTTTGGTGCTCAATTTGTAAAATCATAACCTATTTTGATGTTTAATAGGCTTCTCCTTAATCTCTCCTTATTATCCAACATATTCGCTTATCCAACATTCTGCCGGCCCGTTTATGTTGGATAAGTGAGACTCTACTGTATGTTTTACTGTAAATGTGACTTTAATATGTTTTATTGATTTTTTTTATATTGTTGTGTTTTTTTATATTGTCTGTATTCACCTGGCCCTGGCCCCATGTAAGCCGCCCCAAGTCCCTTTTGGGAGATGGAGGCGGGGTATAAAAATAAAGTAGTTATTATTATTATTATTATTATTATTATTATTATTATTATTATTATTATTATCTTGAACTTCATTTTTGTTGGCTGGCCAGAATCCTAAAATAACACACAAAACAGCCCTTTTCCTATTCAAAGCAACACAGCTGACAATTGCATATTTGGAATCAATTGGGGTAAACTGTGGAGGTGATGCAGATATTTGACCTGAACGGGATCTTGTTAACATCTTGTTTATTTTAAATTCTTTTGTACTGTGGGTTGTATCTTGTATGTATGTCTATGGGGCCGGGCTGTGGCGCAGCTGGCTAGTAACCAGCTGCTATAAATCACTACTGACCGAGAGGTCATGAGTTCGAAGCCCGGGTCGGGTTAAGCCTCCGACCATTAAAAATAGCCCCGGCTTGCTGTTGACCTATGCAGCCCCGAAAGACAGTTGCATCTGTCAAGTAGGGAAAATTTAGGTACGGTTTATGCGGGAGGCTAATTTAACTAATTTACAACACCATAAAACTGCCAGCAAAACACGAGGAAAAGAATGAGGAAGAACAGCCACCAAGTGGATGGTGAAGCAACAGCTCCCCCTGTGGCCGGAATCGCGAAGCTGGAAAGATGTTAAAATGCCTCTGTGTCTGTCTAAAACTGAATGTTGTTTGTCTATTGGCATTGAATGTTTGCCATATATGTGTTCATTGTAATCCGCCCTGAGTCCCCTTCGGGGTGAGAAGGGCGGAATATAAATACTGTAAATAAATAAATAAATAAATATGTGTTAAATGTTTTGATACGGCCGATGGGCTAATCAATAAAACGTGATTTGATTTGATCTATCTTGAACGCGACCGCCCAATTTTTTCATTTCCTGAAGTTTTTTTTTCACATATACATGTTTTGGTTGACCTTCTCCATCTTCACAAAGCCAGTTTTCAGTATCCTCCAACATTAGAGATATCATCCTCAGTAAAATGCATGTTCAACAAAGGACAAGAAGATATTTAAATATGACTTTAATTGCACTTTTACTGTTCAAGACATGAAATCAGGCCTCAGATCCCATTCAACGGGAGGTGAGCACTGCTAAGATCCGCTTTCCATGGGAGATAATCCAAGGCAACCAGACAGAGGGATGCTCCTTTCTTGGCCTTTGGATACCCCAGGAATATCTGCCAATAGCATTGATTCAACTCCTATGAAAAAGCCGAGAGAAAAAACCTTCCAAGGGTGCCAGCTCCTCATATGTGCTCTCACTGTGCAAGGAGAAACTATTCTCAAATCCCATTGTGAAATCATTGAGACAGAGGGTTCGGAGGATGGGAAAAAAGTGTTCAATGGGTATGGTGTGAATGCGAGAGACCAACAAGAGAAATCTAGCACCTAAGAGCTTTCATTTCCTCGCAATCCCTCCCCCATCATTTGTGTTTGCATAAGTAGTCCTGGGTTAGTATTTAGGGGGGTGGGCATGGCAGAGAGATGGAAGAGATGCTTCCACACGAAACCCTCGCCCCAAAGAGTGCAAGTGACACATC
This sequence comes from Anolis carolinensis, assembly GCF_035594765.1. NCBI lineage: Eukaryota > Metazoa > Chordata > Lepidosauria > Squamata > Anolidae > Anolis > Anolis carolinensis. The sequence goes on from NW_026943818.1 coordinate 11,198,219, forward strand.
TCCGATCCCAGATAAATCCACAGGAAGAAGAGTCCCAACCATTTTGGTTCCCGATCCGTGACTGCTTTGTCTCTCCAAAGTGTCTTCATGTGACGAACCCCATCAACCCAACCAGTCCAAGTTGTCGTCGTCGTCATCGTCGCCAAAGAGTGGGGCGGGGGGAGGCTTGCCCTTGAAGCTCTGGGCGATAAAGAGAGACTGGTTTGGAAATGATAATTAACACCAGTAAAGGTAGCGAACATCAATAAAAATGCCACAAAAAACGGTTGGAGAGGTTGCCAGAAGGTGGGTACATCTATATATATAAAAGAGTGATGGCATCACGGCGACCAACAAAACAACAAAACTACAGGCCCCCCAACCTCGAAATTTGACAACACACCCCATCATCCACGCCTCTAGGTTAATACAACAAAAAGAAAAATAAAGTCCTAAATAGAGGGAGAGGAAGAATTGCTTTTATCCAATTGCTGCCAGTTAGAAGGCTAAGCTCCTCCAACTTGGTCCCCTAGCAACCCAATAAAAAATAATAAAAAACACTAAAAAATAATTAAAAACACTAAAAGATTAATACAATAAATACATTACACAGTCCTAGACACTTGGGAAGTGTTCGAATTGTGATTTTGTGATATGAAAGCCAGCATATCTATCTTGTTTGCTGTGTCATAATAATAATAATAATAATTATTATTATTATTATTATATTATCTACATACATAATAAAAGTGAATATATGTATGTATGTGTGTGGTTGGGGTGTCTGCTTCCAACATTAAAAAACAGGGGAATTCCAGACCAGAAACAATTAGGGCTAGCTAACACCTCCCAACAAAGGATTCCCTCAGGCAGGAAGCAGCCATGCTTTGAAGCTGCAGAATTCGCACTTGCCTCAAACAGACAAGAGTCCTTTCTCCCACTCTAGACTTTCCACAGAAAAAAAAAAAACCTCACTTGCCTAGTTTCCAACAGACCTCACAACCTCTAAAGATGCCTGCTATAGATGTGGGTGAAATGTCTGAAGAGTATGCTTCTGGAACATGGACATACATAAAACTCACAGCAACCCAGTGATTCCAGCCATGAAAGGCTTTGATAACAGCACACACACTCCTCACCAATTCCTCCTCTTCCTCCTCTTCTGGTGGTCCTCCCGGTGCGGATGACTTAGGAGCTGCAGCTTCAAACAAACTGTCCTTATCCTCGAGGACGGGGAGGCTGGGAGAAACAACAAGGAAAGGCTAAGGCCAAGATCACTTCATTAGCTGCCAATGGTGCCCTTAACCAAAAATGAAGCTGTTAAGAAAGGAAGGAATTCTGGTATTGAGCCATTGGTTACTATTACTATTAGCTAGGACTGATGGGAATGATCTTCAAGGACATGCATATTATGCTATACTAATAATATAATATAATATATTGTGTGTGTGTGTGTATATATATATATATATACATATATATATGTATAATATTGATAACAACATTATAATGTAATAATAATAATACACTATTATAATTGTATATTTTTATTACATGTAATATCACTAATAATATTACAATATAGTGGTATAGTACAATATAGCAATATATAATGCTTATATTGTGCTATACTAATAAATTGTATTTATATATAATATTGATAATAATAATGTAATACAATATAATAATGCACTATTATAATTGTATATTTATATTACATGTAATATCACTAATAATATTACAATATAGTGGTATAGTACAATATAGAAATATATAATGCTTATATTGTGCTATACTAATAATATATTGTATATACATATAATATTGATAATATTATGTCATACAATATAATAATAATAACACACTATTATAATTGTATATTTATATTACATGTAATATCACTAATAATATTACAATATTATAATTGTATCTTTATATTACATGTAATATCACTAATAATATTACAATATAGTGGTATAGTACAATATAGCAATATATAATGCTTATATTGTGCTATACTAATAATATATTGTATTTCTATATAATATTGATAATAATAATGTAATACAATATAATAATACACTATTATAATTGTATATTTATATTACATGTAATATCACTAATAATATTACAATATAGTGGTATAGTACAATATAGAAATATATAATGCTTATATTGTGCTATACTAATAATATAATATATTGTATGTACATATAATATTGATATTATGTCATACAATGTAATAATAACACATTATTATAATTGTATATTTATATTACATGTAATATCACTAATAATATTACAATATTATAATTGTATATTTATATTACATGCAATATTACTAATAATATTGTAATATAGTGGTATAATACAATATAGTAATATATAATGCTTATATTATGCTACACTAATAATATAATATATTGTATGTACATATGACTTGTAAGCTGCCCTGAGTCCCCTTCGGGGTGAGAAGGGCGGGATATACATGTAGCTAATAAATAATAAATTTATTTATTGTATGGTTACAAGTGTTTTATTTAATATTTGTATAGAATATAACCAGGTCTTTTCGAGGCTGGTTGTTTGGCTTGGTACTTTGATATGGCCTAAGGGCTAATCAATAAAATGTTCTTCTTCTTCTAAGGGCTCGGGCTGTGGCGCAGGCTGGAGAGCAGCTGCAATGAATCACTGCAATGAATCACTCTGACCAGGAGGTCATGAGTTCGAGGCCCGCTCGGAGCCTATGTTTGTTTGTCTTTGTTCTATGTTAAAAAGACATTGAATGTTTGCCTATATGTGTAATGTGATCCGCCCTGAGTCCTCTTCGGGGTGAGAAGGGTGGAATATAAATGCTGTAAATCAGGGGTCCCCAAACTAAGGCCCGGGGGCCGGATGCGGCCCTCCGATGTCATTTACCTGGCCCCCGCCCTCAGTTTTATAATATAATATATTGTATATACATATAATATTGATAATAATATTATAATGTAATACAATATAACATTAATAATAATACCATATAATAATATTAATTATATATTCTATATTACATATAATATTACTAATAATATTACAGTATTGTGGTATAGTTCAATATAGTAATATATAATCCTAATATTGTGCTATGCTAATGATATAATATATTGTATGTACATATAATTTGTAAGCCACTCTGAGTCCCCTTTGGGGTGAGAAGGGTGTGATATAAATGTAGCAAATAAATGCAGTAAATAATAAATAAATAAATAAATAAATTTTAGACTTAGGCTCACCCAAAGTCTGAAATGACTTGAAGGCACACAACAACAACAACAACAACAACAACCCTAATTAACTTGACTATCTCATTGGCCAGAAGTAGGACCACACTTCCCATTGAAATTCTGATCAATGTATGTTGGTTAAAATTGTTTTTATTTTTAAGTATTGTATTGTTCTTTCATTGTTCTTGTTCTTGTTGTTGTTGTCGTTGTTTTTGCACTACAAATAAGACATGTGCAGTGTGCATCGGAATTCGTTTTTATTTCTTTTTCAAATAATAATCTGGCCCCTCAACAGTCTGAAGGATTGTGGACTGGCCCTTGGTTTAAAAAGTTTGAGGACCCCTGCTGTAAATAATAAATAATAAATAAATAATACAAGTATCCAGTGTGGTTCCCAACACTTGGCAGGTGTTCAACCCTGAACGAAAGGCATAATGTCCTTGGTTATACTCACCTGGAATCCACTTGGGTTGGACTGGATACGGATGTTTCCTCCTCTCCGGCTGAGTCTGGTTTGCTGGATGGCGGAGGAGAAGAAGGATGGGGCTTCTGGCTTGGAATATCTGGACAACTGCCTTCTCCTCCGTCCAGGACTATCGTAGGTGGTTTCTCCTCAACTTCTGCCTTTGCAAGCTCTGGAAAAGCAATGGCAGTGTCTACTGTGTCAGTTCCATCCTCAGTGTCTGCTATCTCATGTTCTGAGTTCCTTGCTTTCTCCTCTTCCTTTATCTCAGCAACCTTCAGGCTTGTGGTTGGATCCAAAGGCAACGGAGGCTGCTCATCCTGGGTTTCCAAGGCTGAAGATGTCACTCTGGCCTGGATGTCGTCTGGAAGAGGACTATCACCTGAAGGCATGGAAGATGCCTCTGTCGTTGTGTCATGAGCAGCTTCACTCTGGGGTTTCCCATGATCTGGCCCTTCCTCTTCGCCACTAGATTCTTCCTTCTCCTCTTGTCTTTCTAAGAGCTGCAAAGTTATTGTCTGGAGAGGGCAAAAGGACAAAAAGGAGTTGTTGTTATGCGCCTTGTGTCAGAGAATTAACAATCTCATATGCCTCTTCCCACCATGTCTCCTGTATCAATTTAACAATATAATAATAAATAATACTCATTTTAAACGCAATTTTTTATCTTGTATTTTTGTTTTAATTGAGACCTACTTGCTTTTCGGAAAAGCCTGCAAGACCCGAGACCTACTTGCTTTTCGGAAAGCCTGGAAAACCTTGCTCTTCCGACAAGCTTTCAATGGGTGAAAAACTTGGGGCTATGTCTGTTTGTATTGTTGCTTTTATTGTTATTTTAAAGCCAAATGTATTGTTTTAATTTATTTCTGTAAACCGCTCCGAGCCAAACTGGGAGTAGCGGTATACAAGTTTAATAAATAAATAAATAAATAATAAATAAATATATTGTATTACGGTGTGATTTGTATTATTGTTGCCTATATTTTGTCCTATTTTGTTTCGGCCTCTGCCCCATGTAAGCCGCCCCGAGTCCCCGCGGGAAGATGGTGGCAGGGTATAAATAAAGTTTTATTATTATTATTATTTTATACTAATATTATAATATATTGTATAATATACATATAATATTGATAGTATTATGATGTAATATAATGTAGTAATAATAATAATAATAATAATAATACACTATTATAATTGTATATTTATATTACATGTAATATTACTAATAATATTACAATATAGTGGTATAGTACAATATAGTAATATACAGTAGAGTCTCACTTATCCAACACTCGCTTATCCAACGTTCTGGATTATCCAACGCATTTTTGTAGTCAATGTTTTCAATACATCGTGATATTTTGGTGCTAAATTCGTAATTACTACATAGCATTACTGCATATTGAACTACTTTTTCTGTCAAATTTGTTGTATAACATTATGTTTTAGTGCTTAATTTGTAAAATCATAACTTAATTTGATGTGTAATAGGCTTTTCCTTAATCCCTCCTTATTATCCAGCATATTTGCTTATCCAATGTTCTGCTGGCCCATTTATGTTGGATAAGTGAGACTCTACTGTATTATGATGTAATATAATGTAATAATAATAATAATAATAATACACTATTATAATTGTATATTTCTATTACATGTAATATTACTAATAATGTTGCAATATAGTCATATAGTACAATATAATACATAATCTCCTGTGCCATAGCAACATGCCATGCTAATTTTTATATATATATATATATATATATATATATATATATATATATTATACTACTAATAATACAATGTAGTATATATTTATAAATTATTGTAAATTATAAATTCACAGTAGAGTCTCACTTATCCAACGTTCTGGATTATCCAACGCATTTTTGTAGTGAATGTTTTCAATATATCGTGATATTTTGGTGCAAAATTCATAAATACAGTAATTACTACATAGCATTACTGTGTATTGAACTACTTTTTCTGTCAAATTTGTTGTATAACATGATGTTTTGGTGCTTAATTTGTAAAATCATAACCTAATTTGATGTTTAATAGGCTTTTCCTTAATCCCTCTTTATAATCCAAGATATTCGCTTGTCCAAGCTTCTGCCAGCCCGTTTAGCTTGGATAAGTGAGACTCTACTGTATATATATATACACACATAAATTTATAATTTACAATAATTTATAAATATATACTACAGTAGAGTCACTTATCCAACACTCGCTTATCCAACGTTCTGGATTATCCAACGTTTATGTTGGATAAGTGATACTATTGTATATTGTATATACATATAATATTGATAATAACATTATAATGGAATAAAATATTATACTACTAATAATACAATATAATAATATTAATTATTATATTGGGCTCGGGCTGTGGCGCAGCCTGGAGAGCAGCTGCAATGAATCACTGCAATGAATTGCTCTGACCAGGAGGTCATGAGTTTGAAGCCCGCTCGAAGCCTGTGTTTGTCTTGTCTTTGTTCTATGTTAAAAGGCATTGAATGTTTGCCTATATGTGTAATGTGATCCGCCCTGAGTCCCCTTCGGGGTGAGAAGGGCGGAATATAAATGCTGTAAATAAATAAATAAATACATAAATTATATATCATATATTACAAGTAATATTACTAATAATATTACAGTATAATGATATAGTACAATATAGTAATTAAATGCTAATATTGTGCTTTGCTAATAATATATTGTTTGTACATTTAATTCGTAAGCCGCTCTGAGTCCCCTTCGGGGTGAGAAGAGCGGGATATGAATGTAGCAAATAAATACATAAATAAATAATGCTTATATAGTTCTTATATTGTGCTATGCTAATAATATAATATATTGTATGTACATATAACTTGTAAGCCGACCCGAGTCCCCTTTGGGGTGAGAAGGGCGGGATATAAATGTCACTAATAATAAATAAATAAATAAATAAAAGCAAATGGGGTTAATCTGCTCAGCACAGGCAAAGATGACAGCCTTTCTCTACCTTGATGGTGTTCATGACGATGCCAAGGACCTCTCTGCCGGTATAGGACTCCTCCAACTCGAATTCGCTCCGCAGGGATTGGAACACCCCGTTCATGATCTTCTTCACCTGCGGAGAAGATGGCCAAGCGGTAAGTAAGGTGGCCTGGGAGGAATACTGACACAGCAATGGGCTGCAAAGGGGTTTTTGGAGAATGTGTGGCTATTCTGATGCTGTTGGATTACGGCTCCTGCAAGCCATAGGTAAATGTTGGGACCCTTCCTTGGTTCTATTCCCCAAAGAGCAGAAAGGGACTCACTTCTTCAGCAGAGCTGGCAGGCGATTGGCGGCCAGCCCCCTTCTCAAGCGCCTGGATCCGCTCCTCATAGCGGGCTTTCAAAGGTGCTACTTGGGACTGCAGGGCCAAGTACTGGTTTGCAGGCAGCAGATGCAGATAAAAATAAAGGTAGTTAGAATCAGAAGGACTCCACATGATATACTTCTGGCTGGAAGGTGTGTGTGTGTGTGTGTGTATGTGTGTGTGTGTATATATATATATAATGCAATAGAATAATATATATTATAATCTTAGAATAATATATATGTAATAATCTATATATATATATCTATATAATCTATATATATATATTATATAATCTATATATAATAATCTATATATATATAATAATCTATAATAATCTATATACAGTAGAGTCTCACTTATCCAACATAAACGGGCCGGCAGAACATTGGATAAGCAAATATGTTGGATAATAAGGAGGGATTAAGGAAAAGCCTATTAAACACCAAATTAAGTTATGATTTTACAAATGAAGCACCAAAACATCATGTTAGACAACAAATTTGATAGAAAAAGTAGTTCAATATGCAGTAATGCTACGTAGTAATTACTGTATTTACGAAATTACCACCAAAATATCATGATGTATTGAAAACATTGACTACAAAAATGTGCTGGATAATCCAGAACGTTGGATAAGTGAATGTTGGATAAGTGAGACTCTACTGTGTATATATATAATGCAATAGAATAATATATATTATAATCTTAGAATAATAGAATAATAGATAATATCTATCTATATCTATATATATATAAATGTAATGGAATCGCTTCCTCGGACAAAACAACAAAACTACATACCCCACAACCTCAAAATTTAGCAGCACAACCCCTCATTATATACACACACACACACACACACACACACACACACACACACACACACACACATATAGATACAGTAGAGTCTCACTTATCCAAGCTAAACGGGCCGGCAGAAGCTTGGATAAGCGAATATCTTGGATAATAAGGAGGGATTAAGGAAAAGCCTATTAAACATCAAATTAGGTTATGATTTTACAAATTAAGCACCAAAACTTCATGTTATACAACAAATTTGGCAGAAAAAGTAGTTCAATACGCAGTAATGTTATGTTGTAATTACTGTATTTATGAATTTAGCACCAAAATATCACGATATATTGAAAACATTGACTACAAAAATGGCTTGGATTATCCAGAGGCTTGGACAAGCGAGGCTTGGATTAGTGAGACTCTACTGTACATACATACATACACACACACACACACACATCTGTTTCATAGGAGAAGGGAAACCCACTAACCTTGATTTTGACAGACTCTAGTTGTTCCACCTGCTCCTGCAAGGTTGACAGTTTCTCATCCTCCAAGCTCCGGGTTGCTTTGAGTTGGGAGATCTAGAATGAAAGACAAAGCAGGGACTGAGTTTCACAAGCCATCTCTCATGCTTCCAGGTTTCAGTTTATGTCTCCGGAGAGCAGGACGGTCCCTCACCTTCTCTTCCAACTGGGAGACCATCTGTTGCTGAGTGTCGCGCTGATCGCACACTTCCCGATACTGCCGCACATGTTGCTCTTTGGCAGCGCTGAGCAGGCGCTCGCATTTGGCTTCCCACTGCGACTCCAGCTCCGCCTGCATCGAGGCCATCTTCCATTTCCCCCCAGAAAGACACAAAAGGGGAAAGATCTGTTATTTTCTTTTTGTATTGTCAAAAGCTTTCATAGAATCATAGAATCATAGAATAGTAGAGTTGGAAGAGACCTCATGGGCCATCCAGTCCAACCCCTTTCTGCCAAGAAGCAGGAAATCGCATTCAAAGCACCCCCGACAGATGGCCATCCAGCCTCTGCTTAAAAGCCTCCAAAGAAGGAGCCTCCACCACGGCCCCGGGGAGAGAGTTCCACTGCCGAACAGCCCTTCTCACAGTGAGGAAGTTCTTCCTGATGTTCAGGTGGAATCTCCTTCCCTGTAGTTTGAAGCCCTTGTTCCCTTGCGTCCTAGTCTGCAGGGCAGCAGAAAACAAGCTCGCTCCCTCCTCCCTATGACTTCCCTTCACGTATTTGTACATGGCTCTCATGTCTCCTCTCAGCCTTCTCTTTTGCAGGCTAAACATGCCTAGTTCTTTAAGCCGCTCCTCATAGGGCTTGTTCTCCAGACCCTTAATCATTTTAGTCGCCCTCCTCTGGACGCTTTCCAGCTTGTCAACATCTCCCTTTAACTGTGGTGCCCAAAATTGGACACAGTATTCCAGGTGTGGTCTGACCAAGGCAGAATAGAATAAGGGGGAGCAGGACTTCCCTGGATCTAGACGCTATTCCCCTATTGATGCAGGACAGAATCCCATTGGCTTTTTTAGCAGCCGCATCACATTGTAGGCTCATGTTTAACTTGTTGTCCACGAGGACTCCAAGGTCTTTTTCGCACACACTGCTGTCAAGCCAGGCATCGTCCCCCATTCTGTATCTTTGCATTTCATTTTTTCTGCCGAAGTGAAATATCCTGCATTTGTTCCTGTTGAACTTCATTTTGTGAGTTTCGGCCCATCTCTCTAGTCTGTCAAGATCGTTTTGAATTCTGCTCCTGTCTTCTGGAGTGTTAGCTATCCCTCCCAGTTTTGTGTCGTCTGCAAACTTGATGATCGTGCCTTCTGACCCTTCATCTAAGTCGTTAATAAAGCCAGGCTGTATGGCCAGTGTGTTGTAGAAGCGTTTTCTCCTAACGTTTCACCTGCATCCGTAGCTCATAATAGACAAGCATTATTTCACCTGCTCTGAAGCCGCCTGGTCGGTTGACGTCCGGGCCTTTTTCAGAAGCTGCCGGAGTTTGTCCAGCTCCTCCTGGTACGATCTGCGGATCTCGTCCATCTCTTCTTCGGCCTGCTGCCTTTCCGCCAAGGATTTCTTTTTCCTCTCTGAGAGATTCTGAAGCAGGAATGGGGAAAAGAGGAGAGAGAACCAATTTAGGATGGCAGCAGACTCCTCCACAATTTACAAAACACCGTTTTGGACTGAGGGTGCCTTCTTTGTTAGAAAGTGTTACATATTTATTATTATTTATAGTATTTATTTAGTACAACAAATAACATTGGCAAGAATGGAGGATGGTGTCGCACCTCAGAATAGTTCACCTTGCTGTTGACACCAAGTCTTCTGTAATTTTATTGAGCAAAACAAATATATATATCAAAGTAGGCAGATATAAAGTTCCCAAAGTAGAGTCTCACTTATCCAACACTCGCTTATCCAACATTCTGGATTATCCAACGCATTTTTGTAGTCAATGTCTTCAATGTATCATGATATTTTGGTGCTAAATTCATAAATAAAGTAATTACTACAGAGCATTACTGCGTATTGAACTACTTTTTCTGCCAAATTTGTTGTCTAACATGATGTTTTGGTGCTTCATTTGTAAAATCATAACCTAATTTGATGATTAATAGGCTTTTCCTTAATGCCTCCTTATTATCCAACATATTCGCTTATCCAACATTCTGCTGGCCCGTTTATGTTGGATAAGTGAGACTCTACTGTAGTTGTAAAAGAGCCAGTAAAATCCAATAGTTCATGAGCAAAACAAGAGTCAGTAAATCCAACAATCCATAGGAAAAACAAGAGTCAATAAATCCAAAAGAACAAAGGTCCTTAGGTTACAAAGATCCAGGAACAGGAGAATCTCTAAGGCAGGGAAGCATGAACATCCACTCTGATGAAGCGAAAATTTGCTTTGACAAAGATCTGTCTCTAAACACAGATTTAAAAGCAACTCAAAAATGCATTTCTCTTTCCTTCAGAGGCCTCCCGCTTTCCAGCCAATCTCAAACTACAGCGAGGCTGAGACATTCCTTTCCATTGCAAGCGATCTGCTCTAGATAGTGATGGCGCTCCTTCAAGGCCTTCTACCTCATTATCTCGCACCTGAACTGGGGCCTGAGACATCTCCGGCTCATTAATTCCCATGGGAATGTCATCCTGGCTGTTATCTAAGACAGGCTGGTTCAAGGGTTCATCCACAAGCTGCATTTCTTGAGCCTCTGAATCAGCCTGTATAATTCCCATCCCCATGCCATCATCCTGAAATTCATCCTGCATCCCATCATCTGGCTCTTGCATCTGAAACCCAGAATCCCCTTCTTCATCTTCACTCTGGCTCTGCAGGCTATGCTGTTGCTGAGTCACAACAGATGGAAGGATTGGTGCAGCAATTCTACTATCCTCCTTTCTTGCCCATCTTATATGTATCACTTCGGAAGCAAAAGAAAAGAATTCACAGGGGAAAAACTTAAATATTTTTTTTCAAAGACAATGCTCCCCACCTTCTCCAGGTTTTCCTTCTCTGCACGGAGGTCGGTTAGCTCTTCCTCCAGAGCCGATACTTTTCCATTCAGCTGCTTGCGGCTCTGTTTCTCCACTTGGAACTTGCTCTTTGTGTCTTCAGATGATTCCTGGAGCTCTGCAATGGGCATTGTCGTAGTGGGTAATATTATATTTATTTGTATCCTACTTTTATATATTTTTTCAGATGCAAAGCGCTCCATCAACAACAACAACAACAAAACTTTATATAGCGCTCTATCTCCCATGGGGACTCAGGGCGGAATACACGTGGTAAACACTCAATACCAAATACAGCATACAGCAGTCCAATAATAAAACAACAGCTTAAGCATAATAAAAATTAAAAAGTAAAATCAATATGTTCATCTATACACATAATAAAAGTGAAAAATCAAGAGTTAAACGCGGGATATAAACAATTGGAATGTATGAGAAACCAGGGCTTTTGGGTAACCCCATCCCATCATTATTCTCAATAGTCATAATAATAATAATAATCAATAGACATTGACAAAATTACGATCTGCCAACTGCAAAAGGCCACCCTACTGGGATCTGCATGCATCATCCAAAAATACATCACACAGTCCTAAACGCTTGGGAACTGTTTGACTTGTGATTTTGTGATACGAAATCCAGCATATCTATCTTGTTTGCTGTGCCATACAATGTCGTTGTGTCAATAATAATAATAAATATAATAATAATAATAATAATAATAATAATAATAATAATAATAATAATAATAGGTTCAATGGAGGACCTTTTCACAGCGACACTAGAGGGACTCCAAGTGGCCAGATTAAAGAAAATCTAGTCTAATGCCAAGTTTTTAACTCTATTTGAGTTTTTAAATATAACTGTACCCTCAATTCGCTTCTAACAGGATAAATTAATAAATAGTAGCATTACTACCCTGTTTCCCTGAAAATAAGACAGCCCCAGAAAATAAGACCTAGTAGAGGTTTTGCTAAATTGCTAAATATAATCAGCAGTGCCAATTATTATTATGTACGCCAGAACCCAATTGACAGTCCCAGTCTTTTGAACCTGAACATGTCCATTTGTATTTTAGAATGTTTTTATGAATGTTGATGTAAATTAATAATTTTTAATCTGATTTATGTGTACTGTATAATTTTTATGTGTGTGTTTATTGTAAGCTGCCCTGAGTCCCCTCTCGGGTGAGAAGGGCGGGACATAAATGTTGTAATAAATAAATAAATAAAATATAAGGCCTCCCCAGAAAGTAAGACCTAGCAATGTTTGTGTTTGGAAGCATGACCGCCAAACAGAACACCAGAACATGCAGGATCGGTAAATATACGTACCATAGAGTGTTGTACATGGAAATAATGGTACCGCGTTTCCCCGAAAATAGGACAGTGTCTTATATTAATTTTTGCTCCCAAAGATGCACTAGGTCTTATTTTCAGGGGATGTCTTATTTTCCCATGAAGAAAAAATTCACATTTATTGTTGAAAAAAATGAACTGTGCAGTATTATATACTGTGCAGTAGTTGTCATCACAAACCAGCATAACCAGACAAACTCTGAATCCTATCCAGAATTTCTTGCTACTACCATTGCTATTTCCATTTACAACACTCTATGGTATGTACATTTACCAATCTGCTCTGGTGTTCTGTTTGGCGGTGATGCTTCCAAACAAAAACTTTGCTAGGTCTTACTTTCAGGGGAGGCCTTATATTTAGCAATTCAGCAAAACCTCTACTAGGTCTTATTTTCTGGGGATGTCTTATTTTAGGGGAAACAGGGTAGTAACAAGATAGGATTCACAGTTTGTCTGGTTATGTGGGTTTGTGATGACAACTATTGTACAGTATACAGTTCAACAATAAATGTGAATTCTTCTTCATGAAAAAAATAAGATATCCCCTGAAAATTAGACCTAGTACATCTTTGGGAGCAATAATTAATATAAGACACTGTCTTATTTTTGGGGAAACACGGTATTATTATCCTGTTTTCTCTCCCAAAGGAGACTCAAAACAGCGGACGAATCAATTCTACACCAAAGGTATAGAACGCTACTGAATCTGAATATCTTAAGGAAATAGAAGTTTAATATATTGCAGAGATTTGTTTGGTGCCCAAATAGACATGGCTATGAGCTATGTTCTTTGAACTCCCAAGTAGGGATGGTGAGAATATTATGTGTAGTCCAACAGATGTGTTCTGAGTTTTTCCTTCTATTTCAGCTTCTCTTACCAGCCAGCTGTGCCTGCAGCTGGTTGATCTGCGACCCGTGCTTCTCCGACTCTTTCAAGGCTGCATTTAGCTGGGAGCGCAGGTCCATCTCCTTCTTCTGGTGGTCGGTCAGTTCCAGCTGAAGACGGGAAATCTGTGCCGTAGCAGCAGCCAATTCCTCGGCAACTTTGACCTGGAAGAGGAAGAGAGCAACTGAGGGAATCCCAAGGCACTTACTTTCTCAAAGTGGCGGGTCTGGAAGACAGATTAAGGATACTTCAGTAAGAAGGTGAAAAAGAGAGGATTCCAGCTTATCTGGACGTCTGAAAAGAGAGCCTCACCTGGTCCCACCGTGGCTCCGGTGGCAGCGTGGGCTGGGGAGAAAAGCAGCGACAGGAAAGGAAAGTTGGCAGCACCGTCAGCAAAAGAAAGAGGAGAGAGAGGGAAAATAACCAAAAGAGAAAAGACAGCAGCCTGCATCTAGGAACAGAATATTCTTCAGTCCAGGAGTTGAGCATCTCAATGCTCTCGGACTTACCTTCTCCTGCTCGGCATGCAAAACCCGTGCCTGCTTTTCTTCGGTGCTCAATTGCAGGGAGTTGTTGCGCTGCTCCATCAACAGGTTGCTTTGCTCCACGTACCTGGAAATGGCGAAAATATGGCTTTATGGGGTGAGAGATTTAAGGGATAGCAGCAATTGGTCCAAGAGCCAGACCAGGACTGTGAAGATATGCCCATCTCGACTCAGGTTGTACTACATTATAGTTATAATATAAATGTACAAACAGTATTAAACATAATTAGTATTAAAAGCAATTCAGATTATCATTTATCTTTGATTTCTCGTTAGACATGCTATAATATCAGATGGAACCTGGTCGTAAAGGGAGTTTTCCACAATCCATTTTTTTCATCTTTCCAACCTCATGCCATTACTAAATTATAGTTAAATAATAATAACTTTAATCAATAGTTTTAATACTGTTTATATTTAATCCTGTTTTAATGTTTGCGTAGTTGTATATTTGAAATTGTATGCTAATTGCTTTTATGTTAAGCCGTTTTGAGTCTCCTTCGGGAGAGATAAAGCAGGATATAAATAAATATAATGATAATAATATAATAATTATTATAATTCTTGATCTTTTACTTTGACCTTGTTTTAATGTTTGCATATTTGTATATTTTAAATTGTATGCTAATTGCTTTTATGTTAAGCCGTTTTGAGTCTCCTTCGGGAGAGATAAAGCAGGGTATAAATAAATATAATGATAATATATTATTATTATTAATAATAATCTTTAACCTTGTTTTAATGTTTGCGTATTTGTATATTTTAAATTGTATGCTATTTGATTTTATGTTAAGCCGCTTTGAGTCCCTTTTATTTGTTACTTATTTATTTGTGACATTTATATCCTGCCCTTTTCACCCCGAAGGGGACTCAGGGCAGCTTACAAGTTATATGTACATACATTATATTATATTATTAGCATAGCACAATATAAGCATTATATATTACCACTATACTGTAATATTATTAGTAATATTACATGTAACATATTATATACAATTATAATAGTGCATTATTATCATCATATTGTATTACATTATAATATTATTATCAATATTATATATATGCATATACAATATATTATAAGTATAGCATAATATTAGTATTATATATTATTATATTGTTTTATTGACACAGGAGACATGGTGGAATGATGTCTCTCCTTTAGGGGGGCTAAAGTGAGGTATAAACTTAGTGTAACTTAGTTTAACTTAGTTTAACTTAGTGTTCATGTGGCCCGCCCTGGTTTTTATTGCTTTTCTGAAGTTTGGGTTGTAATGTATGTTATTATTTATTGTATTGTTAAATTGTGTTATGATGTGTTGTTTTATATTTTGTTATATTGTATTATTCTGGGCACGGCCCCATGTAAGCCGCCCCGAGTCCCCGTTGGGGAGATGGTGGCGGGGTATAAATAAAGTATTATAATAATAATAATAATTATTATTATTATTATTATTATTATTATTATAAATATAATAATAATAATAATAATAATAATAATAATAATGTGGAGATAGCATACTGTAGTTTCATCAGAGTACAGTATTGTTTTTATGTGGCATTAACTATTTGTTAATGAAGTTGTTGCGTTTGTAAATCCCTTTAAACATGGCAAGACAATGCTGGAATGAAACCCAAACAGGCTGCATTCAGAGTGGCTGGGAAATAGGCCAACCGACCTCCGGTTTAGGAAGAAAACTCAGCAAGAGAGCACTCACCTCTGATTGCGGGCAATTAATGTGCCAATCTTCTCATTCTGCTCCTCGATGCGGCTGCTCTTCTCAAAGACCTCCTGCTTGAGCCTTTCGTTCTCCTGAAAAACCACCAAAAGGAAACAGGAGAAGTCTTTAATTCTAGA
Source organism: Anolis carolinensis (assembly GCF_035594765.1). Taxonomy (NCBI): domain Eukaryota; kingdom Metazoa; phylum Chordata; class Lepidosauria; order Squamata; family Anolidae; genus Anolis; species Anolis carolinensis. The sequence goes on from NW_026943818.1 coordinate 11,214,249, forward strand.
GTATTTTTCCCCTCAAGGGTTGCATATGAATGGTTGGATGATAGCACTCATCCTCCCCAGAAAGCAGAAGAATCGGTGAAGTGACGAAAACCAAAGTAGTATTAGTAATAATAATAATAATAATAATAATAATAACCCTATACATCACACAGTCCTAGACACTTGGGAAGTGTTCGACTTGTGATTTTGTGATACGAAATCCTGCATATCTATCTTGTTTGCTGTGTCATAATATAATAATAATAATAATAATAATAATAATAATAATAATAATAATAATAACTTTATTCTTTAGTCCCAAGGGGACTCGGGACGGCTCACATGGGGACCAGGCCCAACAATATCCAATAAAATACAACAATATAAAATACATAGCAATCACAACAAATTAATATATCAAACTATACAACACAAAATCACAAAATAAAAGCATAGCCAGTGGACAGAGGCGATAACATGGTACTTCAATCTTCAGTCTTGGAGGAGAGGGATACAATTATAATTGTGCAATGTATTAGGAGCACAACCAACTCCAGGAACTATAGGAATAATAATAATAATAATAATAATAATAATAATAATAATAATAATAATAATAATATTTTGTGATACGAAATCCAGCATATTTATCTCGTTTGCTGTGTCATACTATGTTGTTGTGTCAATAATATAGTAGAGTCTCACTTATCCAAGCCTCACTTATCCAAGTTTCTGGATTATCCAAGCCATTTTTGTAGTCAATGTTTTCAATATATCATATTTTGGTGCTAAATTTGTAAATACAGTAATTACAACTTAACATTACTATGTATTGGACTACTTTTTCTGTCAAATTAGCTGTAAAACATGATGTTTTGGTGCTTAATTTGTAAAATCATAACCTAATTTGATTTTTAATAGGTTTTTCCTTAATCTCTCCTTATTTTCCAAGATATTCGCTTATCCAAGCTTCTGTCAGCCCGTTTAGCTTGGATAAGTGAGACTCTACTGTAATAATAATAATAATAATAATTATTATTATTATTATTATTTTATTTTATATGCTGCCACCATCGAAGCGGCTTACATGAGGACATAGGAATGCTTTAGCTTTGGCAACGTGGCCAAAGAAACCTTCTCCCTTCCATCATAGATCCATTTCCAATTCCTTTCCTCAAGATCCCAACTGGAATAAACCCCGAGGGCAAATGTGCCTTACCTGGATGATGCGCTGGATGTTGCTCATGATCATGGCGGTTTCCATGGTCACCGACGAAATGCCCGGCAACAGGTTGTGGCCCGTGTGGTGCTTCTGAAGCTCCTCCACCTGCAATGGGGCATTAAAAGGCTTAGAGCAGGGTGTCAAAACTCATTTTCTTGGAGAGCCACATCCACTTTATTAGGGTCGCCTTCAAATGTATGTATGTATTTATTTAATATATATATATATTTATATTCCGTTCTTCTCACCCTGATGGTGACTCAGGGCGGAGCACAACATAGAAATGGCAAACATTCGATGCCAGGACATAAAATAACAATAAATATACACAAACATTAAAACATCAAAAACATTAAATCCAGTTATATCTACTTTAAAATCAGCTATTTAAACCAACTCAGGACACCATGCTGGCTCCAGTGAGCGGAATAGGTTTCCTCTTATTGCCTCGCTACACTGCCCCAAAGGCTTCAAAGGGCTGTTGAATCCATGGATGCATAATCTATGGATACAGAAGGCCAACTAGAATTGTTTTAAATTGTGTTCTTTAGTTTTTATTCAGTCTGGGTGTCCTGATTTTTCTCTCAAGAACAGCCTTAAAACAACATTGTAAGTAAATGAAAACTGCTTTACTTCAGCAAAACGTAAAAAACAGCACACGCAGTTGTATAATGCAAAAGAAAGTAAAGGAGTCTCAATGCAGACACAGTTCTTAAGTCTCTGATAAATTCCCAAATCAAGCAGGACATCCTTCTATTTTCACCATGTGCTTCTCTGAACCTGGAACTCAACAAAAAAGCTCCTGTTTTGTAGCAGATTTTGTATGAAGCGGGTGATACCCTTAGAAATACAAGGATTATCCAGAAAGTAGATTACGTTTTGGAATTAAAAATGAACAAAGTATAGGAGAAAACATTTACCATCTGCAGTTGAAAGCCACACCCAAATATCACTTCTCAACATAGTCGCCATTCAAATCTAGGCACTTCTCATAGCGATGAATGAGCTTGGCAACTCCTTCCCCACAAAACTCTGCCGCTTGCGTCCTCAACCAGCCGGTCACTCCTTTCCGCAGCTCAGCATCATCGCCAAAACGCTGCATTGAGGATGCAAGCGGCAGAGTTTTGTGGGGAAGGAGTTGCGCCAAGCTCATTCACCGCTATGATAAGTGCCTAGATTTGAATGGCGACTATGTTGAGCAGTGGTATTTGGGTGTGGCTTTCAACTGCATATGGTAAGTGTTTTCTCCTATACTTTGTTCATTTTTAATTCCAAAACGTAATCTACTTTCTGGATAACCCTCGTATGTACCATTCTTGGGCTAAAGAGTTAGAAGATGATGTGGGACCCTTTGGTCTCACCTACCAAGGCAGTGGTTCAGAACACCAAGAATAGAGCATTCATTACCTTGGCTGCCAGCTGGTCCATTTTGTCGGCCACCTTCCCCACGGCGAGGCGGATTTCGGTGCTCTGCTGCCGGGACTCCGTCATCAGGAATGAGCCGATGTCTCCTGCCGCTGGGATGCAGAAAAAGGATGTACGTAAGAAGGGAAAGCAAATGCCATCAGAAGCAGTCACAAAGAAAGATACACAGCAAGCAAATGGCATGTCAGGAGACCCTGCTTCAATCCAGAAGATACCTTGGAAAGGTGCGGGATACATTGCCCCAACCGGCTGGAGCTGAGAAGCCGCAGCAGAGCTTTGTGGGTAGGCATATGTCATCCCTGCATAGGGCTGAGGAGAAAGGAGAGGAAAAAGAAGAGTAAGGTGATAGCATTTCATTTGAGAGTGGGGACAGGAAGACATCCTTCCACCATGTCTCCTGTGTCAAAGTAACAATATAATAATATATAACACTTATTTTATACTAATAATATAACATATTGTATATATTGTATATACTCGAGTATAAGCCTAGTTTTTCAGCCCTTTTTTAGGACTGAAAAAAAAACAACCTTGTCGGCTTATACTGAGGTGAGAGTCCTGGTGGGCTTATATTCAGGTCGGCTTATACTCAAGTATATATGGTATATTTACAGTAGAGTCTCACTTATCCAAGCTAAATGGGCCGGCAGAAGCTTGGATAAGCGAATATCTTAGATAATAAGGAGGGATTAAGGAAAAGCCTACTAAACATCAAATTAGGTTATGATTTTACAAATTAAGCACCAAAACATCATGTTATACAACAAATTTGACAGAAAAAGTAGTTCAATAGGCAGTAATGTTATGTTGTAAATACTGTATTTATGAATTTAGCACCAAAATATCACGATATATTGAAAACATTGACTGAAAAAATGGCTTGGATTATCCAGAGGCTTGGATAAGCGAGGCTTGGATAAGTGAGACTCTACTGTATTTTATATTGAGTTTCCTACCTGAAAGCTCTGAACGGTCCCCGAAAGTGTTGGATGAGGCTGAAGGGCCGGAGGCATCACAGCAGCTGAAGGCGCCTGGATTCCAGAGACAGATGGCTGTGGCACTGGAAAGAAGCAAGAAATATAATCTATGCACATGATAAAAGTGAAAATATGTATGTGTGTGCATGGCTGGGGTGTCCACTTACACAGACAAGCTCTCACATCCACAAATACTATAGCTCCCGCTACTCAGGAGACACCAATGGCCCTCCCTCCAATGACATTGCAGATTATAGAACATGTCCAAGAGCCTGCCAATGTCATCCACAAACACTATCGTGTCTCCCACAACACTCATTAGGACAAGTGAAATTAGAATTACTGTATATACTTGAGTATAAGCTGACTCTAATATAAGCCGAGGCACCTAATTTTACCACAAAAAACTGGGGAAACGTATTGCCTTGAGTATAAGCCAAGGGTGGAAAATGCAGCAGCTACGGGTCAATTTCAAAATGAAAAAAGATCCCAAGGAAATTATATTGAGGCATCAGTAGGTTAAAGGTTTTTCAATATTTACTGTATTTCAAAGAGAAAAAAAAGTAAACTAGCTCTGTAAGTGGAAAGGTAGGGTCAATAGAAACAATATGGTAGTAACAATAACGTAACAACAACAACAACAACAACAACAACAACAACAACAACAACAAAAACTTCATTTGTACCCTGCCATATCTCCCCATGGGGACTCAGGCCGGCTTCCAACATAGTAACAGGCAAACATTCAATGCCTATATAAACAATGCAGAGCTAGATATAGATCTATAGTTATATATACTAATTTCACATATGTATTTCCCCCTGAATCATTTGCAAATCCTCTCTCTCTATATGTGCATTTCCCTCCTGCAATATTTGCAAGCCCTATATATTTATGTTTACATCTATCTAGAAATCTCTATATGTGTGTGTGCATTTCCCCTGCAATGTTTGCAAGCCCAACATATCTATATTCATATCTATCTGGGCTCGGGCTGTGGCACAGGCTGGAGAGCAGCTGCAATCAATCACTGCAATGAATCACTCTGACCAGGAGGTCATGGGTTCGAGGCCCGCTCGGAGCCTATGTTTGTTTGTCTTTGTTCTATGTTAAAAGGCATTGAATGTTTGCCTATATGTGTAATGTGATCCGCCCTGAGTCCGCTTCGGGGTGAGAGGGGCGGAATATAAATGCTGTAAATAAATAAATAAACAAACAAACATTTCTCTATATAATTATATTTGTATAGATTTGCAAAGACTTGCAAACATATGAGGTGAAAATTCATATATAAAATAATGTATACACATGGATATAGATAGACAGGTACATTGAAATCTCTAGATATCTAGATGTTTATAGGATTTGCAAAGACTTGCAAACATATGAGGGGGAAATTCATATGTAAAATTAATGTATATAGATAGATACAAATATATAGGTACATAGGGATTGCAAAGGCTTGCAGGGGGAAATGCCTATATATTTGTAGCAGAGATTAACAAACATTTCAGGGTAAAATGCTTTTATAAGATTAATGGTTATATCTATATTCTTCTTCTTGACTTGCAAGGGCTTCTTTCCCTTTTCAAAACATTCCCTTGGTGAAGAGCGAGGGAGGCTTTGGAAAAATAAACACTGATAAGGGAGGCTAAGATGAGAGATAAATCTATATATATAAACTAGCTGTGCCCAGCCATGCGTTGCTGTGGCGTTGTCTGGTGGTGTTGGTGAGAAATTGTTGAGGTAGTGGTGGTATTGAATGTCTGTTGTATGGTCTTTATGTTTAGTATGCACACTGAAGTGGATTATATGGCAGTGTGGACTCAAGATAATCCAGTTCAAAGCAGATCATATAAGATTATAAATGGGTTATATAGCTGTGTGGAAGGGCCTTGAGTCTACACTGCCATATAATCCAGCTAAAATCTGATAATCTGTGGAAGAGGCCTAAGTGAGGCCTAACTGTGCCTGTCCCCTGGGCTGAATAGGTTGCTAGGAGACCAAGTGAGCGGAGCCTAGCCTTCTAACTGGCAGCAATTGGATAAAAACTATTATTCCTCTCCCTGTAATTAGGACTTTATTTTTCTTTTCTTTTTGTTGTATCAACCTAGAGCCATGAATGATGGGTTGTGTTGTCAAATTTCGAGGTTGGGGGGGGGGGGGGCTGTAGTTTTGTTGTTTTGTCCGCTGCCCTGATGCCATCACTCTTTTATATATATAGAAGGGTAATGAAATTTCGGCCTAGGACAAAACAACAAAACTACACATCCCAGAAACACTTAACTTGGCAGCACCACCCCTCATCCATGCCTCTATGTTCATACAACAAAAAGCTCCAGCTACTCCAGAAAACGGCCAGGCTTTGAGACTGCAAGGCTATTCACTGCTATTCCACCTGGCCAACAAAGGATTCCCATAAGCCACAGCAACGCGTGGCCGGGCAAAGCTAGTACAGTAGAGTCTCACTTATCCAAGACTCGCTTATCCAACATTCTGGATTATCCAACACATTTTTGTAGTCCATGTTTACAATACATCGTGCAATTTTGGTGCTAAATTCATAAATACAGTAATTACTACATAGCATTACTGCGTATTGAACTACTTTTCTGTCAAATTTCTTGTATAACATGATGTTTTGGTTCTTAATTTGTAAAATCATAATCTCATTTGATGTTTAATAGGCTTTTCCTTAATGCCTCCTTATTATCCAACATATTCGCTTATCCAACATTCTGCTGGCCCATTTATGTTGGATAAGTGAGACTCTACTGTGTACTTGAGATTAAGCTGACCGAGGCACCTAATTTTACCACAAAAAAAAAAAACTGGGAAAACATTGACTCCAGTATAAGCCGAGGGTGGTACATTTCAGAAATAAAACAGAGGCTGGATGGCCATCTGTCGGGGGTGCTTTGAATGTGATTTCCTGCTTCTTGGCAGAGAGTTGGACTGGATGGCCCATGAGGTCTCTTCCAACTCTACTATTCTATGATTCTATCATTCTATGATTCTAGATACCAAAAAAATTACATTAACTGAGGCATCCGTAGGTTAAATGTTTTTGAATATTTACATCAAGCTCAAATTTAAGATAAGACTGTCCAACTCTGATCCAATCATTATTCTCATCTTCTTCAATGTCAATGTGCTTATGTATCCTTTTAATAAGAATAGAGTAAAATAATACATGTAACAATAATAATAATAAATACAGGAAAATAATACAAGTAATAATCAATAGAGTAAAATAGTAAATGCAATAATAATAATATCAGAGTGAAATAATAAATGTATTAATAATAATCAAAATAGAGTAAAATAAATGTAATAGTAACAACAATAATAGAGTAAAATAATAAATGTAATAATACCAATAATAATAGAGAAAAATAATAAATGTACCATATATTCTCGAGTATAAGCTGACCCAAATATAAGCCAACCAGGACCCGCACCCAAATATAAGCCAAGGGGGGCTTTTTCAGTCTTAAAAAGAGGGCTGAAAAACTAGGCTTATACTCGAGTATATACAGTAAGTCACCAGCAAACTCAATAATTTGCTATGGGCAATGGAAGGAAACCTACCTTGTGCTGTCACCTGAGGAAGGGCTGCTGGAGGGGACGGCTTCAGTGGGGAGGAGGCTGCAGGCTGGGCTGTTCCACGGAAAGTGTTTGGGTCCTGCGAAGGCGGAAATGATGGTGAGGATGACATCTGTCTATATAGGGCCATCCATGTTAAGCACGCTCCACAGAACAGAAGAAAAGAAGCAGCAGGTAAAGGCTTATAATATATCTTAGGGGACCGCTGTGACCACTGTAAGTATCACGCTTAGCACCAAGTTTTTGAAGCGAATGTACCTCTACTTCTGAGTCGCTTGAGTCAAGCGCAGCGGGAGGCGTGCCTGGGAGAAAAGGCAGCATGGGTTGCCCCATCTTTGCCATACGCGAAATCAGCTTTGCTTTTGCCACATCAGGATTCTGGGAAGAAGAAAAGAGATTGACTGGGGATCAATGGCACCACTGTTCTTCCTCTAATTTATTTATTTACGACATTTATATCCCGCCCTTCTCACCCCAAAGGGGACTCAGAGCGGCTTACAAGTTATATGTACATGCAATATATTATATTATTAGCATAGCACAATATTAGTATCATATATTAATATATTGTACTACACCAATAATACTGCAATATTATTAGTAATATTACATGTAGTATATAATATATAATTACTACCGTATATACTCGAGTATAAGACGAGTTTTTCATCCCTTTTTTAGGACTGAAAAAGCCCGCCCTGGCTTATACTCGGGTGAGGGTCCTGGTTGGCTTGTGTTCAGGTCGGCTTATACTCGAGTATATATGGTACATTTATTATTTTTCTCTATTATTATTGGTATTATTACATTTATTATTTTACTCTATAAATTATAATTATTACATTTATTATTTTACTCTATCATTATTGTTACTATTACATTTATTTTGCTCTATGTATTATTATTAATAATAATACATTTATTATTTCACTCTGATCTTGTTATTACATTCATTATTTTACTCTATTATTATTAAAAGGATATGTAAGCACATTGACATTGAAGAAGATGAGAATAATGATTGGATCGGAGTTGGAAAGTCTTATTTTAAATTAAAGCGTTATGTAAACATTCAAAAACATTTAACATACTGATGCCTCAATTCATGTCATTTTATTGGTATCTATTTTTATTTCTGAAATTTACCACTCTGGGCTTATACTTGAGTCAATGTTTTCCCAGTTTTTTGTGGTAAAATTAGGTGCCTCCGCTTATATTCGGGTCGGCTTATATTCAAGTATATATGGTATATTATTATATTGTATTACATTATAATATTATTATCAATAATATATAATACATTATTAGAACAGCACAATATTAGCATTATTTAAAACTATATTGTAATATAACACTCTACTGCAATATTATTATTAGTAATAATAATAATAATAATAATAATAACAATAATAATACTTTATGAGTCCCCTCGGGTGAGAAGGGCGGGGTATAAATGCTGGAAATAAATAAAATAAATAAACCTGCTTCCATCTCCCCGAAGGAACATGGAGCAGTTCACATGGGGACCAAGCCCAAATCAACAGATAAAACAATACGACGCCAGAATATATAATTAAAACAGTAATAGTAAATAACATTTATAAAATACATTAGCGAGCATCAGAACTAAATGATGGGGCTATTAAGAAATTACAAGGGAAGGCAGGCATGTGCAAAAATGCAAGGCAATGGACTTCAAATATTACAATATGAATATTACATGTAATATATGATATATAATTATTACATTATTATATTGTATTATTATTATTTTATTGTATTATATTATAATATTATCAACATTATATGTACATACAATATATTATTAGCATAGCACAATATTATTATATAAAACTATATTGTAATATAACACTATACTACAATATTATTAGTAATATTACATGTAATATACAATATATAATTATTATATTGTATTTTTATTAGTATATTGTATTACATTATAATACAGTAGAGTCTCACTTATCCAACACTCGCTTATCCAACGTTCTGGATTATCCAACGCATTTTTGTAGTCAATGTTTTCGATACATCGTGATATTTTGGTGCTAAATTCGTAAATACAGTCATTACTACATAGCATTACTGCATATTGAACTACTTTTTCTGTCAAATTTGTTATATAACATGATGTTTTGGTGCTTAATTTGTAAAATCATAACCTAATTTGATGTTTAATAGGCTTTTCCTTAATCTCTCCTTATTATCCAACATATTCGCTTATCCAACATTCTGCCTGCCCGTTTACGTTGGATAAGTGAGACTCTACTGTATTATCAATATTATATATATACAATATATTATATTATTAGCATAACACAATATTAGTATGATCTATTACTAATACCAAGATGTCTCCATTTTTCAGGATCTGACGACTTACTGCTAATTGTTCATTGATTGAGTTGGATTTGGCTCTCAGAGGGGGATCCCTGAAAAAGAAAGGAATGAATTCATAGATTTGGCAGGGACCCAAAAGGCCATCCAGTCCAATACATGCAAGAATGCACAATCAAAACCCTCTCAAGAGATGGCCATCCAGCCTCTGCATGACGAAGAGAAGTTACATTTTAAACATGAAGGGGACAATGCATTCTCAGCACAATAGGATCCAAATATTCCGGACCGAGGAATGTTTTAAACCTCCCAACATCTTGGGGTTTCTCACCCTGGCTTTGGAGGAAGTGTGGAGGGAGGCCCCCCGGTTGCATCAGTCGCTGGGTTTTCTGGGCTCGGTGCCGGGGAAGAAGCGAGGGAATCCCTGGGTCCCAGGCTCTGTCCGTCAGAACTCGTATCTTTCCCAAGCCTTACCTAAAACAGTAAGAGAATGTTGTGGTGAAGGCAAACACTCACTTGGGATTTTAAACAATGCCAGGTCTTAAATCACAATGCTAATGTATTGTTCGCCACCTTGGGTCTCTTTCTGTGAAAAAATAGTGGGATACTAATAAATCAATAATAATAATAATGATGATAATTTCTTCAGCCCCTTACACGCTGCTCTATATCCCAGTATCTAATACCAGATTATCTGTTTATCCCAGATTACATGACAGTGGAGACACATATAGGTCCAGTTCAAAGCAGATAATCCAGTAGGAATCCTGGGATATAGGGTAGTGAAGATCCAGTATTTTTCTTCTTCTTTTTTTATTTATTTACTACATTTATATCCCACCCTCTTTCATCCTGGAAGGGGACTCAGAGCGGCTTACAAATTATATTTACATACAATATATTATATCATTAGCATAGCACAATATTAGCATTATATATTACTATACTGCACTATTCCACAATATTTAATATATAATATATAGTTAATATTATCACATTGTATTATTGGTATTATATTACATTACATTATAATATTAATATCAATATTACATGTATTTACAATATATTATATTATTAGGTAAAGGTAAAGGTTTTCCCCTGACGTTAAGTCCAGTTGTGTCCAACTCTGGGGGTTGGTGCTCATCTCCATTTCTAAGCCGAAGAGCCGGCGTTGTCCGTAGACATCTCCAAGATCATGTGGCTGGCATGTCTGCATGGAGCACCGTTACCTTCCCGCTGGAGCGGTACCTATTGATCTACTCACATTGGCATGTTTTCCAACTGCTAGGTTGGCAGAAGTTGGAGCTAACAGCGGGCGCTCCGCTCCCGGGGTTTGAACCTGGGACCTTTCGGTCTCCAGCTCAGTGCTTTAATGCACTTCGCCACCGGAGCTCCTAATATAATATTATTATAGTATATAATAATGATATAATAATTATTTTTGGACCTAATGTGCATGGGCTTCTGTCAGACCTGTCATTATTATCCAATTATTGATGCTTTGAATCAGTGATGCTTTCATCTGTACTTGCTGTTGTTATAGTCACTGTGTTTAGTATCAATATTACATGTATATACAATATATTATATTATTACCATAGCATAATATTATTATATTATATAATAATTATATAATAATTATTTTTGGACCTAATGTGCATGGGCTACTGTCAGACCTGCCATTATTATCCAATTACATTGATGCTTTGAATCAGTGATGCTTTCATCTGTACTTGCTGTTGTTGTAGTCACTGTGTTTAGTATCAATATTACATGTATATACAATATATTATATTATTACCATAGCACAATATTATTATATTATATAATAATGATATAATTATTATTTTTGGACCTAATGTGCATGGGCTACTGTCAGACCTGCCATTATTATCCATTTACAGTGATGCTTTGAATCAGTGATGCTTTCATCTGTACTTGTTGTTGTTATAGTCACTGTGTTTAGTATCAATATTACATGTATATACAATATATTATATTATTACCATAGCACAATATTATTATATTATATAATAATGATATAATTATTATTTTTGGACCTAATGTGCATGGGCTTCTGTCAGACCTGCCATTATTATCCAATTACATTGATGCTTTGAATCAGTGATGCTTTCATCTGTACTTGCTGTTGTTGTAGTCACTGTGTTTAGTATCAATATTACATGTATATACAATATATTATATTATTACCATAGCATAATATTATTATACTATATAATAATTATATAATAATTATTTTTGGACCTAATGTGCATGGGCTACTGTCAGACCTGCCATTATTATCCAATTACATTGATGCTTTGAATCAGTGATGCTTTCATCTGTACTTGCTGTTGTTATAGTCACTGTGTTTAGTATCAATATTACATGTATATACAATATATTATATTATTACCATAGCATAATATTATTATATTATATAATAATTATATAATAATTATTTTTGGACCTAATGTGCATGGGCTACTGTCAGACCTGCCATTATTATCCAATTACATTGATGCTTTGAATCAGTGATGCTTTCATCTGTACTTGCTGTTGTTATAGTCACTGTGTTTAGTATCAATATTACATGTATATACAATATATTATATTATTACCATAGCACAATATTATTATATTATATAATAATGATATAATTATTATTTTTGGACCTAATGTTGTTATGATTGAGCCTCATGGCTCTGTTACTGACAGACGTGGGCGTAAGACTCCTCGAGAGTCAGATACTCTCGAGGAGCGAGAGAGAAAAAGACTGCGAGACATATTTGCAGCACCATCTGACGAGGAGTCTTTCGAAGGGTTTACGGAGAGAATGGAGGAGGGGCTGGTTAGCTCAGAGGAGGATGAGATGGATTGGACTCGGGTAAGGGAGGAAGTGGGTGCCACTGGCCATGATGGGACAGAAGATGAATGGGGACCTTCAGGATTAGACCCATGGTTTAGCTGGAGGGATGGGACGGGATCCACAGCTGGAGATGCTGTTGGGCGTAGTCAGAGGTGTTCCAGCTCTGACGAGGAAAGTGATGAGGAAACGCCCGGGTTAAGGAGGACAGCTGACAGTGATGAAGATTTGTAACTGGCATAAAATGGGGCTTGAGAGCAATTGCAAATTGCGTTGGGCAAGGTAATCTGGGCAAACGCTTGGGATCCGTGTGTGTGTGGGACGCTTCCCTGAAGACTTGTGTGCTTTCCTGTGCTGTGACCTTGACCTTCCGTCGTCTTCTTGACGGACGCCATCTCCTGCTTTGAGAACTCGGACTGAACTGACCACGGCTTGTCTTCCCCCCTTCTTGGACTTGGAAAAACTACAAACGTCTGCTTCTGGCTTTGATCTACGGAACGGAACTGGTCTACTCAACTGCTACAATCCTTGGCTGATTTACTCGTGTTGGAGATCCTGTCTGCTGTGTGTGTGGGGGAGCGACGCAAGTTACTCTAAGCACAGTGTTGGCAGCAGAGAGGAATCTGCTGCCAATTAGTTGCATTCTTTGTATCTTTTGTTCCTTGGCTTTCGTTTCGTTTATACCCAGGCTGACGCAAGCAGTTTGTTTTTACCCGGATTAAACTCCGGTTTAATCCGGTTTATCTTTTGAACATTTACTTTTGCCCCTTTTTGCTCCTAAAGGCAAAAACTGCCTGGCCCTTGTGTTTTACGGGCATTTTTGAGTTCTGTAATCTAATAAACTCTGTTACTTTGAATCTTGTGGCGTTCTGTCCTTGACAGATTGCCCAACGCCCATAAAAAGTTTATTGCAGCAATAAACCCGTCAGGAAGACGATGGATGAGTTAAGGGTCAAAGTAGACCAATTGCAAACGGCTTTTACCGTTAGCCAAACAGCTCAGGCTGTGAAAGGACATGTTTTGACTCCTGAACGCTTTGACGGAACCAGGTGCAAGTTGCCAACCTTTTTGGCACAAGTGGAGCTTTATTTTTCTCAGCTCAGTGCTCATGCTTTTCCTACAGACACTAGCAAGGTGGCCTTTATTTTGAGTTTGTTGACCGGTCCCGCAGGACAATGGGCCACTAATTTAATTTTGGGAAATGACCCAGTCAAGGACAATTTGAATAATTTCAAAAAGTTGTTAACTGATACTTTTGGGGATCCTCTCCGCACGGAGAACGCTGGGTGGGCTCTGTATCGGTTGAAACAGGGAAAGGGGACTGTTTTGGATTACTTAAATAAGTTTAACCTGTATCGCCACCAGCTGGATTGGGGGGAAAATGCATTCATGCTTTTATTTACTGCCGGGTTAAGTGATATGCTCCAGGATGAATTAGCACGCTTGGAGCCGGCTGAAAGCTGGGACGCCTTAGTAGCTAAGGTGCTGCGTTTAGACGCAAGGTTCGAGGCTCGTAAACACTCAAAAGCAATGTGTGCGCCACCCATGCATGTAACCAGGGCACCTGTGGTGATGGGGGAAGAGCCCATGGAGCTTGGGGTCTTTAAAAAGCTGTCTACAGAGGAAAAGAGCCGTAGGAGGCAGCTGGGCTTGTGTTTGTACTGTGGGAAGGCTGGGCATTTTGCCAAAAGTTGTAATGTGAAACCTTCCCAGCTTTCGGGAAAAGGCCAGCCCTAGTGCGACGTGAGTCCAACGCACTAGGGCTCCTCAAGCAGTCAACTGAGGGGAGGAAGCATGTTTTCGTACCCATTACATTATCTGTTGGGGGAAGGGAACTTGTTTCTACTTTGGCACTGCTGGACTCAGGGGCTACGGTCTCCTATGTAGATATTGAGTTTGCTAAGAAGCATGGCATTCCTAGAGTGCGCAAGGCATGCGACGTGTGGGTGGAAGGAGCAGATGGGAGACTGCTGGAGACTGGGGTGGTTAACCATGAAACCTCAGCAGTAACGTGGGAGGTGCAGGGAGTAACGGGAACGTTTGTGTGGGATATTACGAGCTTGCCTAGATATGATGTGATCCTGGGGATGGATTGGCTAGCTGTAGTAAACCCACAAGTAGATTGGGCAACACGTAAAGTGATCTTAAAGAGGCAGGACTGTTGCACTCTAAATGTTACTCATTCTGATATGGAGGGAGTGCCTGCTGAGTATGGGGAGTTCTCTGATGTATTTTGTAAAAGAGAAGCGGACAAATTACCACCGCACAGGCCATATGATTGCGCCATCAAGTTGGCAGAAGGTGCGAAACTGCCAGCAGGGAGGCTGTATGCCTTGACTGTACCGGAAAGGCAAGCTTTGCGGGAGTTTCTAGATGAAAATTTAGCCAAGGGGTTTATTCGCCCATCTAGTTCTCCAACTGCGGCACCAGTATTCTTTGTAGCCAAAAAGACTGGGGAACTTAGGCTGGTCTGTGACTATCGGATCCTAAACAAATACACCATTCGGGATAGGTACCCGCTCCCTTTAATCTCGGAACTGTTATCAAGGGTGCAAGGGGCTAAGGTCTTTACCAAGCTTGACCTGCGGGGGGCCTATAACTTAATCCGTATACGGGAAGGGGATGAATGGAAGACGGCATTTAACACGTGTTTCGGATGCCACGAGTTCCGAGTCATGCCTTTTGGGCTTTGTAATGCTCCTGCGGTATTCCAGAGGTTCATGAACGATGTGTTCAGGGACCTAATTGACCAATTTTTAGTGATTTATTTGGATGATATCTTGATTTTTTCTAAGGACGAGAAAGAACATCGTCAACATGTCAAGCAGGTTCTGCACCGACTGCGGGCTAATGGGCTTTTCGCCAAGGCTTCCAAGTGCGTCTTTCATGTGCCTGAAGTGGAGTTCCTAGGTCATGTAGTGTCAGGTAGGGAACTTAAAATGGACCCACATAAGGTTGACGCCGTCAACTCATGGCAGGAGCTGAAGACTAAGAAGGATGTACAAAGGTTCTTGGGTTTCGCTAATTACTACCGGGAGTTTATTCCGAATTTTGCAAAGCTCACGGTACCTTTGACGCAGCTTCTGCGCAAGAAACAGCCATTTGTGTGGGGGCGGGAAGCTCACGAGGCGTTTCTACAACTAAAGTCTAGTTTTCAATCGGACAACATACTAACCCATCCTGATGTTGACAGACCGTTCGTGGTAGAAGCGGACGCTTCTAGCTACGCGTTGGGGGCTGTATTGTCTCAGAAGGATTCCTCAGGGACCTTGCGTCCCTGTGGATTTTACTCGCGGCAACTAACACCCTTCGAGCAGAACTATACCATATGGGAGAAGGAGTTGTTGGCGATTAAGGTGGCGTTTGAGGTGTGGCGGCACTGGCTTGAAGGGGCACGGCACCAGATCGTGGTCAGATCTGATCACAAGAACTTAGAGCACTTGCAAACAGCAAAGAAGTTAAACCAGCGTCAAATCCGCTGGGCTTTGTTTTTCTCCAGGTTTAACTTCAAGGTGCAGTTCGTGGAGGGGAAGGCAAACTTGCGGGCCGATGCTTTATCCCGCAAGCCGGAATTTAAGACCAATGAGCAGGTAGTATGTCAGACCATCTTGCCTACTGCCTCTCTGTGTGTTGTAGATAATGAGCTTGGGTTACATGACCAGATCCTTGAGGCTCAGAAGGATGATGTGTGGACTCAGGAGCAACTGATGCTGCTCTCTGCAGGTAACCGTACCATACTGCCGCATCTCCAGGATCAAGACGGGGTATTGGTGCGTAGGGGGCAGGTTTACGTACCAGTAGGGACCCTCAGGTTGGAGGTGATTAGAGCCCACCATGACGAACCCATGGCTGGGCACTTTGGCAGGTTCAAGACCGTACAGCTTATCACCAGGAGCTACTGGTGGCCAAAGATGCGGCAAGACATTCTGCGCTTTTGTGACAGCTGCGCCGTTTGTCAGCAGAGTAAGACGCCTGTTGGGCGCCCTAGAGGGTTGTTATCGTCTTTACCTGTTCCGGAGAGGCCATGGCAAATCATTTCCATGGATTTTATTTCAGATTTGCCTAAGTCTGGGGGTTATACTTGTATTTGGGTGGTGGTGGATTTATTTAGTAAACTGGCTCATTTTATTCCTTGTTCAACCATTCCGGCGGCCCCTACGTTGGCCTTACTATTTACAAAGCACATCTATCGTTTGCACGGAGCACCCGAGGTGATTATTTCAGATAGGGCTCCGCAATTTGTGTCACGCTTTTGGAAACATTTCCATGAGTGTTTGGGGACTAAGTTAAACGTGTCTTCAGCTTTCCATCCGCAAACGGATGGACAGTCGGAACGGGTTAATGGGCTCTTAGAGCAGTATCTGCGTTGTTTTTGTTTAGATCAACCCACGGCTTGGGTAAAGTGGTTACCGGTGGCGGAATTTGCTTACAACAATGCGGTGCACACGTCTAGTCAGCATACGCCATTTGAGCTAACCTATGGTTTTCACCCACGGGGAGGTGTGGCGCCGTCGACCAATGTGGTCTCTTCGGACCCTGTGTACCGCTCTTCGGAAATGGCTGCATTGCATGATGTTGCCCGTCGCTTACTGTTGGAAGCTAAGGCAACGCAGAAGACTCAGGCTGACCGCCACAGGCAGGCAGGGGAGGAGTTGGAAGAAGGGGATTTGGTGTGGTTATCTTCCAAACATATTAAACAGGCTGGGGGAAAGTTTGCGCCTCGGTATTTGGGTCCCTTTCCTATCGTTAAAAAGATTTCTTCTGTTGCGTTTCGTTTGCGTTTACCGTCTAGTTTAAAGGTCCATCCAGTCTTTCATCGTTCACTGTTGAAACTTGATACCTCTAGTCGTCGTGGTGCTATAGCGGAGGGTATCACTGCCACTTCTCCGCCATCGGGGGAGGAGGCCTTTGTGAGAGGGGATAGTGTTATGATTGAGCCTCATGGCTCTGTTACTGACAGACGTGGGCGTAAGACTCCTCGAGAGTCAGATACTCTCGAGGAGCGAGAGAGAAAAAGACTGCGAGACATATTTGCAGCACCATCTGACGAGGAGTCTTTCGAAGGGTTTACGGAGAGAATGGAGGAGGGGCTGGTTAGCTCAGAGGAGGATGAGATGGATTGGACTCGGGTAAGGGAGGAAGTGGGTGCCACTGGCCATGATGGGACAGAAGATGAATGGGGACCTTCAGGATTAGACCCATGGTTTAGCTGGAGGGATGGGACGGGATCCACAGCTGGAGATGCTGTTGGGCGTAGTCAGAGGTGTTCCAGCTCTGACGAGGAAAGTGATGAGGAAACGCCCGGGTTAAGGAGGACAGCTGACAGTGATGAAGATTTGTAACTGGCATAAAATGGGGCTTGAGAGCAATTGCAAATTGCGTTGGGCAAGGTAATCTGGGCAAACGCTTGGGATCCGTGTGTGTGTGGGACGCTTCCCTGAAGACTTGTGTGCTTTCCTGTGCTGTGACCTTGACCTTCCGTCGTCTTCTTGACGGACGCCATCTCCTGCTTTGAGAACTCGGACTGAACTGACCACGGCTTGTCTTCCCCCCTTCTTGGACTTGGAAAAACTACAAACGTCTGCTTCTGGCTTTGATCTACGGAACGGAACTGGTCTACTCAACTGCTACAATCCTTGGCTGATTTACTCGTGTTGGAGATCCTGTCTGCTGTGTGTGTGGGGGAGCGACGCAAGTTACTCTAAGCACAGTGTTGGCAGCAGAGAGGAATCTGCTGCCAATTAGTTGCATTCTTTGTATCTTTTGTTCCTTGGCTTTCGTTTCGTTTATACCCAGGCTGACGCAAGCAGTTTGTTTTTACCCGGATTAAACTCCGGTTTAATCCGGTTTATCTTTTGAACATTTACTTTTGCCCCTTTTTGCTCCTAAAGGCAAAAACTGCCTGGCCCTTGTGTTTTACGGGCATTTTTGAGTTCTGTAATCTAATAAACTCTGTTACTTTGAATCTTGTGGCGTTCTGTCCTTGACAAATGTGCATGGGCTACTGTCAGACCTGCCATTATTATCCATTTACAGTGATGCTTTGAATCAGTGATGCTTTCATCTGTACTTGTTGTTATAGTCACTGTGTTTAGTATCAATATTACATGTATATACAATATATTATATTATTACCATAGCACAAAATTATTATATTATATAATAATTATATAATAATTATTTTTGGACCTAATGTGCATGGGCTTCTGTCAGACCTGTCATTATTATCCAATTATTGATGCTTTGAATCAGTGATGCTTTCATCTGTACTTGCTGTTGTTATAGTCACTGTGTTTAGTATCAATATTACATGTATATACAATATATTATATTATTACCATAGCACAAAATTATTATATTATATAATAATTATATAATAATTATTTTTGGACCTAATGTGCATGGGCTTCTGTCAGACCTGTCATTATTGATACTTTGAATAATTATTTTTGGACCTAATGTGCATGGGCTACTGTCAGACTTGTCATTATTATCCATTTACAGTGATGCTTTGAACCAGTGATGCTTTCATCTGTACTTGCTGTTGTTATAGTCACTGTGTTTTTAATACTTGTTTTTGTCAAATTTTGCGGCTACAAAAAAACACCACTGAGGATTCTGAATGATCTGATAATGGGGGTGACGCCAACCCTAGTGACGCTATTGTTTGGACAAGAAACTGATGGGTCTATTTGCTTGGATCACATCACAGGAAGTAAAATAAATGGCACCTGGTTTGGAAGGAGAAACTCACCCGCTTGACCTCCACCTCAAAAGCCAGGGTTGAGTCTGGAGGGATGCGATTGGCAACTCCCTGAGCGCCGTAAGCCAATGCCGGAGGGACAACCAGGAAGCGCCGTCCTCCTTTCTTCAAGCCAATCATCCCTTCTTCCCAGCCCTTGGTGGCCAGCAAGGAGAGAAACATATAGATATAACTAAAACAAATGTTCTGGAGCACAACTTAGCCAAAACAAAATACTCAGATTTATTTTGTATTCCAAAGAAAATGCCGAGGATTCTATCTGGGTGTTTTGCAGTAGACAAAGCTGCCTCATAACCTTGTTCTCCTTCTCCAACCCTTGTCTTTTTACCCAGTGGCCTACTATGTGAGATGCAGAAGTAGGCTTTGGAAATGAACACACAATGGATATATACCATGTTTCCCCGAAAATAAGACATTGTCTTATACAGTAGAGTCTCGCTTATCCAATGTAAACGGGCCGGCAGAACGTTGGATAAGCGAATATGTTGGATAATAAGGAGAGATTTAGGAGAAGCCTATTAAACATCAAATTAGGTTATGATTTTACAAATTAAGCACCAAAACATCATGTTATACAACAAATTTGACAGAAAAAGTAGTTCAACACGCAGTAATGCTATGTAGTAATTACTGTATTTACGAATTTAGCACCAAAATATCACGATGTATTGAAAACATTGATGACAAAAATGCGTTGGATAATCCAGAACGTTGGATAAGCGAGTGTTGGATAAGTGAGACTCTACTGTATTAATTTTTGCTCCCAAATATGTGCTAAGTCTTATTTGCAGGGGATGTCTTATTTTTCCATGAAGAAGAATTCACATTTATTGTTGAACAAATAATGGACATTTATAGTAATAATAATAATAATAACTTTATTTTTGTATGCCGCCTCCATCTCTCTCAACGGGGACTTGGAGCGGCTCACATGGGGACCAAGCCCTAGTAATCACATTTAAAACATCATAAAATCATCAATTAAACAACAACCATCATAATAAAAACAATTTAAACGAGCATAAAATTAAATCAATATCATTAAAGCACAAAATAGTAACAATCATAGTATGCCAGTAAAAGTCCAATATAGGACATGAATGGGCGGCAAACAAAAACTGATAAAAAGTGACTAAATTGAAATAGAACATCCATATTACCTATTAAATGTCAAATTACGTGATGATTTTACAAATTATGCACGAAAACAATGTTTTACAACAAATTTGACAGAAAAAGCAATTTAATACACGGTAATGTTATTTACCGTATATACTTGAGTATAAGCCAACCTGAATATAAGCCGAGGCACCTAATTTTACCACAAAAAAACTGGGAAAGCATTCGACTCCAGTATAAGCCGAGGGTGGTAAATTTCAGAAATAAAAAGAGATACCAATAAAATTACATGAATTGAGGCATCAGTAGGTTAAATGTTTTTGAATATTTACATAAAACTCTAATTTAAGATAAGACTGTCCAACTCTGATCCAATCATTATTCTCATCTTCTTCAATGTAAATGTGCTTATGTATCCTTTTAATAATAATAGAGTAAAACAACACATGTAATAATAATAATAATAATAATAATAATAATAATAATAATAATAATAATAAATACAGGAAAATAATAAATGCAATAATAATAATTATAAGATCAGAATGAAATAATAAATGTATTATTAATAATAAAATAGAGTAAAATAAATGTAACAGTAGCAACAATAATAGAGAAAAATAATAAATGTAATCATACCAATAATAATAGAGAAAAATAATAAATGTACCATATATTCTTGAGTATAAGCTGACCCAAATATAAGCCAACCAGGACCCTCACCCGAGTATAAGCCAAGGGGGACTTTTTCAGTCTTAAAAACAGGGCTGAAAAACTAGGCTTATACTCGAGTATATACAGTAATAATTACTGTATTTACTAATTTAGCACCAAAACATCACAATGTATTGAACACATTGACTACAAAAACACTGGCTGCTAACAAATTGACAACAAATAAAGATAGAATTACGTAAAATGGACTTACATAACAACACTGTCAAAAATTAAATCTGTAAAAAGTTCAGTTCTTGCTGCCTAGAGAAACGGCTGTGGATCGGGGCGGGAGGCAGACCACGCTGAATAATCCAGAACGTTGGATAAGCGAGACTCTACTGTAACTTATATCTAAACTGGCCAAAAATAAAGAAGCTAGAGATTTTTTTGTCTCTAAACCACCTACCTTAATGACCTTTCCTGACCCCAATTTCAAGCGCAGAAACTTGTCCTTGTTGACATTTGAATCAAACACCTGCCAAAAAAGAAAGAGGTTTTTGAAGAAAAAAAAAACAGTACAGTAAAATCTAAACAGAAGCAATGAGGGATGCTTTGATTGTGTACTCAATGAGAATACCTGCCCAAGGGCACCATTCTGGAAGAGCCAACCAGTGAAGGCCACCTCCAGTGAGTCTCCAACTTCCACGGCTTGTCCCTCTCCAGGAATAAGATCCTGACACACCACCACGTCGGGGGAATGGCTGCTGTTGTATTTGGCAATGCCGAGCTGTAAGAGGAAGCAGTCCTTATTACATTTGGTCTGTGTGAAGGGAAGTATACAGTCCCAGGGCTTTGAGTGTCCCAAATGTGGTACTTATTCTGTGACACCTGTTTGCTGAAATCAACAGCCGCCTTTTCGGACTCAAACATGATAGACCAGTTCTGTCTCTGATCGTCATAAAATGTGCTGTAGTTGTTGGGCTGGACCTGCGGAAGGAAGAAAAATGTGAACTTATGGACCTAGTTTTGCTAATTTATGTATAGTAGAGCAGGGGAAAACATCACACACAGTGGGTTGCTGTATGTTTTCACATCATTTCACTTCACTTTATTTCTTAATTAGTCGCTCTCCACCAGAGTGCTCCGAGCGACTTACAATTTAAAATATCATTCCACAATATAAAAAAAACATTCAACATAAAAACATTCAACATAAAAACATTCAACAGTGACTATTTGGCAAATTAGATCTGATTTACTTAAATGCACAACCAAACAGCCAAGTCTTGAGCGCTTTTTCTGAGCTGTATGGCCATGTTCCAGAAGCATTCTCTCCTGACGTTTCACCCACATCTATGGCAGGCATCCTCAGAGGTTGTGAGGTCTGTTGGAAACTAGGCAAGTAGCTACTTCCTGCCTGAGGGAATTCTTTATTGAGAGGTGTTAGCTGGCCCTGATTGTTTCTTGTATGGAATTCTCCTGTTTTCTGTTCTTTATTTAACGTCCTGATTTTAGAGTTTTTTAAAATACTGGTAGCCAGATTTTGTTCATATTCATAGTTTCCTCCTTTCGGTTGAAATTGTCCACATGCCAAATCAGGACAGTAAGTAAAGAACAACACTCAGAAAACAGGGGATTTCTAGGCAGGAAAGAATCAGGGCCAGCTAACACCTCCCAACAAAGGATCCCCTCAGGCAGGAAGCAGCCAGACTTTGAAGCTGCAAGACTATTCAATGCTAATCAAGGTGGCCAATTGCAACATTCACACACTTCCAACAGACAAGATTCCTTTCTCCCACCCTGGACACTATTTTACAGATATATAAACCCCTCTTGCCTAGTTTCCAACAGACCTCACAACCTCTGAGGATACCTGCCATAGATCTGTGTGAAATGTCAGGGGAGAATGCTTCGGGAACATGACCATACAGCTGAGAAAGCTCACAGCAACCCATGTATGGACCTAGTTTTGCTAATATATGCTTAGTATAACAGGGGCCTGGATACAATTAAAAAGGGAAAACATTACATTACAAATGTTCTTTGATTACTCTCAAGCTGAAACCCAAAGTGGGGCTTCCAGGTGGCCTCCCAGAATCAAATGTACATGTGTAGCTTCAGTAAGAATGCAGCATTATATATCTTCAAATTATATATAATTTCATAATTGCAGGTTTTCATGTCATGTCATGGGAATTGGTTAAAAATTACTTAAGAGAGAGAAAAAAAGAGGATTATCATATGAGATCCAAGTATGCAAAAACTGAGCCTTACAATAGGAAAATAGGAGCAGACTGAGCTACCAGAATAAATCTGAGGAGTTATGAAGAAAAAAAAAACCTTAACGTCACCATGCAATAGATGGAAGTCTATTAGCGTTACGTATTTCTTTTGGTTTCTCTTTTTTCTTTTTCTTTTTTTCTCTCTCACACTTTCCTTTCTTTTTCACATTTTCAACCCTGTTCTCAATTTTGCATTTTACTTTATTATATTTCCATGTTTATGTCATTGTTGATTTGAAAAAGCTTAAATAAAAATTTATTTTAGAACAAATTATTGTGTGGCTCTGGCAGGTTTTCATGTCATGGCTTACCGTGAATGCAAATGCCGAATGGATCCTGGCGGCTGCAATTTGTTGCTGCTGGTTTATATAGAGGAGGAGTCTGTACTGGAATTCGTATGAGAGAGATGAGAAAAGAACAAATGAGCAGAAATTAAAGCACTTCCTTAGAAGCATCCTCCTCTGACAGCTTTAATTTGTCTTCTCCTCCGATCAGTTACAATTTGTTGAATCCCAGGCAAATGAATGAATGAATGAAGCTTTATTTATATCCCGCCCCATCTCCCAAAGGGACTTGTAGCAGCTTACAACAAAACAATAACAAATAATAATACACATAACAAGTCAAACAATTTAAATCACCAGAAATAAAACAGGTCATAATAAATAAGACAGAATATAACTCAAGATACTCAGGCAAATAGTATCTAATTTTAACTATCCTAGTGGAATGATCATAATGGGTTGCTTTGAATTATAATATTGGTTCAGGTAGTGCCTGATTTATTTCACCGTCCAAAAGGGAAGACTTTGGGTCTACAACCCACGCTTTCCTACTGTTCTAACGCATCATATTGTACCTTTATTTACCTCTTTGGTGGCATGGCTCCCCACCACAGCCACTCCGTATTTGCCTTGCTTCACGTATTGTCCATTTGTACTGAAACAGAGAGAAGCAGCCTTTTAGCTCCACATCATCCCCTCCCTACATCACAAAAAGATACATTCAGCATCTGTTTAACGTAGTAACAAATCTGTGCTATTCTGTTGCTGTAGTACTACAACTCCCATTGTCCCATTTGACTCTAGACAGCCACTTCTGCTAATGAGACTTTCTAAAATTTCCATTTTGCTCAACCAGAAGCTCTTTCTGCAATTAAATGTGCCCATAAACACCATCCCAAGAGTTTTTGGAGCCACTGTGTTCTGGTCAAAGAGAGATGTAGTTTTCACAGCATGGTACGGTGGAGTAAATGTTGTGAAACTTGGTTTTCAATCCTCACTGGAAGCCTGGTTTCCCAAAGTCATGCTCGCTTAGCTTTAGAGGAAGGCAAGGGAAAACTCAGTTGTCACAAAAACCTTGTGCTAGAATTGTCTGGAAGGTCTAACGCAGGGGTCCCCAAACTAAGGCCCGGGGGCCAGATGCGGCCCTCCAAGGTTTACCTGGCCCCCGCCCTCAGTTTTATAATAAAATATTTTTATATCATTTTAAATAATATAATATATTGTATCTATATATATAAAAGAGTGATGGCATCACGGCGACCAACAAAACAACAAAAGTACAGGCCCCCCCAACCTCGAAATTTGACAGCACAACCTATCATCCATGCCACTAGGTTGATACAACAAAAAGAAAAGAAAAATAAAGTCCTCATTAGAGGGAGAGCAATCATTGTTTTTATCCAATTGCTGCCAGTTTAGAGGGGTAATCTCTGCCCACTTGGTCTCCTAGCAACCCACTCAGCCCAGGGGACAGGCACAGTTAGGCCTCACTTAGGCTTCTTCCACAGATTATCAAATTTACACTGGATTATATGGCAGTGTAGACTCAAGGCCTTTCCACACAGCTATATAACCCATTTAGAATCTTATATTATCTGCTTTGAACTGGATTATCTTGACTCCACACTGCCATATAATCCAGCCTTCCAAGCAGCAAGTCTATTCCTTTGTATTCCAGCTCTTCAAACAAGGATTCCCATAAGAAGAAAATGGCCAGGCTTTGAGGCTGCAAGGCTATTCACTGCTATTCCACCTGGCCAACAAAGCATTCCCATAAGCCACAGCAACGCATGGCCGGGCACAGCTAGTATACATATAATATTGATAATAATATTATAATGTTATACAATATAATACTAATAATAATACCATATAATAATATTAATTATATGTTATATATTACATATAACATTACAGTATGGTGGTATAATTCAATATAGTAATATATAATGCTATTATTGTGCTATGCTAATAATATATTGTATGTACATACAGCTGCTCTGAGTCCCCTTCGGGGTGAGAAGGGCAGGATATAAATGTAGTAAATAAATGTAGTAAATGAATAAATAAATAATTTTAGACTTAGGCTCGCCAAAAGTCTGAAATGACTTGAAGGCACATAACAACAACAATCCTAATTAACTTGACTATCTCATTGGCCAGAAGGAGGCCCACACTTCCCATTGAAATCCTGATAGGTTTATGTTGGTTACAATTGTTTTCATTTTTAAATATTGTATTGTTCTTTCATTGTTGTTGCTGTTTTGCACTACAAATAAGACATGTGCAGTGTGCATAGGAATTTGTTTTTTTTTTTTCCAAATGATAATTTGGCCCCTCCACAGTCTGAAGAGTTGTGGACCGGCCCTCTGCTTTAAAAGTTTGAGGACCCCTGGTCTAACAAATTCCCTACATAAGTAGAAGTGTAGTTACGAGGGTTGAATAAAAAATTAATGCCTCCACCTTCATTACTTGGGTTTGGATGGGGATAATTTAATAAATCAAACGCAGAAATAATCCTTAGAATGTGCTCTTTAACTGCCACTATTCACTTTCCCACATAATCACCAGACAATTGGATACATTTCTGCCAATGATGAACAAGTTTTCTGAAGCCGTCACGGAAGAAGTCGACACTCGGTTTCCGCAACCGGCGTCTCACAGGACCCATCGTGCACAGATCTCCCGATAGCCAAGCAAAGCAATAATGTGACCCACACGTTCTTGTGAAATGCGATGATGCTTGAAATTTCCCTCTTAGTGATACGAAGATCGTCCTGAATTAATCTGTCAACCTTTTGCTTGTGGAACTTGGTGGTTGCTGTCACAGGACGTCCGACTCTTTGTTTGTCACGCAAGTCAGATGTTCCCACCTCAACATCTTTAAACTTACTTGCCCAACAACGCACAGGACTCACGTCAATATAATCATCATAAACAGCTTGCATTCTGTGATGAATCTCCTTTGGGGGACACCTTCTGCTGTCAAGAATTCAATGACTGCATGTTGCTTAAGTCTGTGCAGGGTTCCATACTTGGCACTTTAACAACACAACCGTTCAATGCTAAGGCTTCCCCGTCTGTGCAGGGTTCCATACTTCGCACTTTAACAACACAACCGTTCAATGCTAAGGCTTCCCCGTCTGTGCAGGGTTCCATACTTCGCACTTTAACAACACAACCGTTCAATGCTAAGGCTTCCCCGTCTGTGCAGGGTTCCATACTTCGCACTTTAACAACACAACCGTTCAATGCTAAGGCTTCCCCGTCTGTGCAGGGTTCCATACTTCGCACTTTAACAACACAACCGTTCAATGCTAAGGCTTCCCCGTCTGTGCAGGGTTCCATACTTCGCACTTTAACAACACAACCGTTCAATACTAAGGCTTCCCCATCTGTGTAGGGTTCCATACTTCGCACTTTAACAACACAACCGTTCAATGCTAAGGCTTCCCCGTCTGTGCAGGGTTCCATACTTGGCACTTTAACAACACAACCGTTCAATGCTACGGCTTCCCCGTCTGTGCAGGGTTCCATACTTCGCACTTTAACAACACAACCGTTCAATGCTAAGGCTTCCCCGTCTGTGCAGGGTTCCATACTTCGCACTTTAACAACACAACCGTTCAATGTTAAGGCTTCCTGCCAAATGGAATTGTAGAGGAGAGTCTACTGAACAAGCCAGTACCTGCCCCATATCAGGACTGCCATCTGTTGAGGAGTTACCAAGGTGGAGACATTACTTTTCATTCAACCCTCATACAGATTCCACAGTTATGAAAGTCTTACTATAATGGGTCAAGGAAGGGAACAGAGTCACTAGAACCCCAAACACTGCAAGTTATTGACGACTAAGTATGAATGTGGAGTCTGCTTTCAGACATTCTAGCTTGTGATACTCAATGAAACCATAATACTTACAACCGATAGGCATGAACAGCTGTCGCGATGAAGACGGACGGTGGTGCTGAACTGGACGCTGGAGCAGGAGGCTTCTGGGATGGTGGACCTGCAGCTGAAATGCCACAAGAGACATAGGAATGGGGTCCGCAGTCCACTTTATCTCCCTACTCCTGACACAAATGTTTCCTTTCACCTCGATATTAAAGCAAAAGGACTCAGGCTGCATTCCAGCCCAGCACATTGGTGGAGGCTGACCAAATAAAAAATACCCATATAAGCCGACCCGAATATAAGCCGAGGCACCTAATTTTACCACAAAAAAAACTGGGAAAACATTGACTCAAGTAAAAGCCGAGAGTGGTAAATTTCAGAAATAAAAATAGATACCAATTAAATTACATTAATTGAGGCATCTGTAGGTTAAATGTTTTTGAGTATTTACGTCAAGCTCAAATTTAAGATAAGACTGTCCAGTTCGGATCAAATCATGATTCTCATCTTCTTCAATGTAAATGTGCTGATGTATCCTTTTAATAATAATAGAGTAAAATAATACATGTAATAATAATAATAATAATAATAATAATAGGGTTTTTATTGTAAGCCGCCCTGAGTCCCCTATTGGGTGAGAAGGGCGAGATATAAATATTGTAATAAATAAATAAATAAATAAATAATAAATACAGGAAAATAATACATGTAATAATAAATAGAGTAAAATAGTAAATGTAATAATAATAATAATAAGATCAGAGTGAAATAATAAATGAATTAATAATAATAAAAATAGAGTAAAATAAATGTAATAGTAGCAACAATAATAGAGAAAAATAATAAACGTAATAATACCAATAATAATAGAGAAATATAATAAATGTACCATATAAGCTGACCCAAATATAAGCCAACCGGGACCCTCACCCGAGGATAAGCCAAGGGGGGCTTTTCAGTCTTAAAAAAAGGGCTGAAAAACTAGACTTATACTCGAGTATATACAGTATATTGATTAGCTTATCAGCTGTATCAAAACCATAGCGTCTCACCAGAAGAAAACATTTCTGATTAAATCCTCAAATAATCAAATCTACAAAAGTCCAACCCACATAATGGTGTGGGACACTATTTAAAG
This sequence comes from Anolis carolinensis, assembly GCF_035594765.1. NCBI lineage: Eukaryota > Metazoa > Chordata > Lepidosauria > Squamata > Anolidae > Anolis > Anolis carolinensis. Next base: position 11,242,817 of record NW_026943818.1, read on the forward strand.
AAGGCTCAGTAGTAAGTACTCAAATAAGTTAATGAAAGATGTGGCCACAAGAATCACAGCCAATTGGACAAACTGATTTTCTTGAACAGCAAATGGAAAAAACATAAGAAGATACTGAGAGAGAGGGTAACAATCTATGTGTTGTCGGGATCACAGGGATGTTGTATGTTTTCCGGGCCGTATGGCCATGTTCCAGAAGTATTCTCTCCTGACGTTTCGCCCACATCTATGGCAGGCATCCTCAGAGGTTGTGAGGTATATATCTCACAACTTCAGAGGATGCCTGCCATAGATGTGGGCGAAACATCAGGAGAGAATACTTCTGGAACATGGCCATACGGCCCGGAAAACATACAACAACCCGGCAACAATCTACTTTGTTACAGTTCGTCTGACTATCTTAAATAGCCAATAAAAGTATAAATTAAGGTCTAATTCCAACACAAAGTCAACGGAAGTGTTCTTTTTTTGTACAAAAGCATCAGAGGTGGTAAAAGTAGTTATTCACCAGCAGCTGGTTGACCTCTCTTAGGTTGTTTGGGTGCTGTATACTGGAAAAATTCATTTCCGCTACCGGTGACTGTCTGATCCAGTCCAAAGAGAGAAGCCAGGCGAGTCCTATATGGAGAGATCACAATACACTTGTTTTATGAAGGAAATAGAAAACAAGAATGATGTAGGTACATATAATGCAGAGATACCACCAATGGGTTAAAACCCTTGAGCGAGCAAGACTGCTGACTGACAGGGCGGCGGTTAGAATGAGCTCCCTCTGTCAGCTCCAACTCTCCATGCGGGAACGTGAGAGAAGCCTCCCATAAGAGTGAATAATAATAACTATCTATATATATAAAAGAGTGATGGCATCAGGGCAGCGGATAAAACAACAAAACTACAGGCCCCCCAACCTCAAAATTTGACAACACAACCCATCATCCACGGCTCTAGGTTGATACAACAAAAAGAAAAGAAAAATAAAGTCCTAATTACAGGGAGAGGAAGAATAGTTTTTATCCAATTGCTGCCAGTTTGAAGGCTAAGCTCCGCCCACTTGGTCTCCTAGCAACCTACTCAGCCCAGGGGACAGGCACAGTTAGGCCTCACTTACCCTCTTCAACAGATTATCAGATTTTAACGTCCCTGATTGTTTCCATGTTAGCTGGCTCTGATTGTTTCCATGCATTCATTCCGGCCACATGGCCTTGGAGGAGTCTACGGACAACGCCAGCTCTTCGGCTTAGAAATGGAAATGAGCCCCAACCCCTAGAGTCAGACATGACTGGACTGAATGTCAGGAAAAAACCTTTACCCTTTACCTTAACTACCACCAATTCCTCAATACAGTAGAGTCTCACTTATCCAAGCCTCGCTTATCCAAGTTTCTGGATTATCCAAGCCATTTTTGTAGTCTATGTTTCCAATATATCGTGATATTTTGGTGCTAAATTCGTAAATACAGTAATTACAACATAACTTTACTGTGTATTGAACGGCTTTTTCTGTCAAATTTGATATATAACATGATGTTTTGGTGTTTAATTTGTAAAATCATAACCTAATTTGATGTTTAACAGGCTTTTCTTTAATCCCTCCTTATTATCCAAGATATTCGCTTATCCAAGCTTCTGCCGGTCCGTTTAGCTTGGATAAGTGAGACTCTACTATACTTTATTTCCCATACCACCATACTTCGCCACAGCAACGCGCGGCCGGGCACAGCTAGTCTATATATATAAAAGAGTGACGGCATCAGGGCAGCGGACAAAACAACAAATCTACAGGCTCCCCAACCTCGAAATTTGACAACACAACCCATCATTCATGGCTCTAGGTTGATACAACAAAAAGAAAAGAAAAATAAGGTCCTAATTACAGGGAGAGGAATAATTGTTTTTATCCAATTGCTGCCAGTTTGAAGGCTAAGCCCCGCCCACTTGGTCTCCTAGCAACCTACTCAGCCCAGGGGACAGGCAGAGTTAGGCCTCACTTAGGCCTCTTTCATAGATTATCAGATTTTAATTGGATTATATGGCAGTGTAGACTCAAGGCCCTTCCACACAGCTATATAACCAATTTAGAATCTTATATTATCTGCTTTGAACTGGATTATCTTGACTCCACACTGCCATATAATCCACTTCAGTGTGCATACTAAACATAAAGACAACCATACAACAGACATTCAATACCACCACTACCTCAACAATTTCTCAACAACACCACCAGACAATGCCACAGCAACGCGTGGCCGGGCACAGCTAGTAATAATATATAACTATAATATATTATTATAGTTATAGTCATAAGAGTGGTAAAACATCAAACATATGAGCGTGCCCAGGCAACGTCCTTGCAGACGGCAATTCTCTCACACCAGAAGCGACTTGCTGTTTCTCAAGTCGCTCCTGACACATAAAAAAATCCCCATCATTTCTTCACAAAGCTATGATTTTGTTCCAAAAGACTGTGGCGTCAAGGGTTTAAACACTGCAAACCAATTCCCCAGGCTCAGCAGCATGAATCAATTCCGTACTGGAAACCGAAAAACTGAATTACAGGCCTAACTCAGTCCCCCCCTCCAAGTCTTTAGTTCATCTGGACTTCAATTCAATCAGAATCTCACATTCTGCCCTAGCTTTAGGACTATAAATTTGCACAGCTCGGGCTGTGGCGCAGGCTGGAGAGCAGCTGCAATGAATCACTGCAATGAATCACTCTGACCAGGAGATCATGAGTTCGAGGCCCGCTCGGAACCTATGTTTGTCTTGTCTTTGTTCTATGTTAAAAGGCATTGAATGTATGCCTATATGTGTAATGTGATCCGCCCTGAGTCCCCTTCGGGGTGAGGAGGGCGGAATATAAATGCTGTAAATAAATAAATAAAAAAATATGAAAAATAAAAACCAACATTCCTTGAAGATTTTTGAAGCACCTGTCCCATAGATTGAACTCTATGCAATGTTAAATAGCAATGAAATATGCCTGCGGAGTGAAATAAAGCTTTAAAATGAAGACAAGCATCATCTAACGGCAATAAACACTTCCCGACTAAGTTGCCCTAAGAGAAACAAACCCAAGGCCAGCCTGCCAAAGATACTCCGTCCGCCAGGGCTCCGACATGGCAGTTTAGGAGGCTTGGACTCAGCAGATGCCACACCACCGATTCCTATCCATCCAGTTTTTGCTGTTGCTTTCTCAAATGTAATTTCTCCCTTTCCCCATCTAAGAGACCTAGCACCCAAGAGGAGGTAGCGTGTCAGCTGGGATCTCCAAAAGCAGCCTTGTGTTTGCACAATCCTGAACCTATGGACCTTGCAAATGGGGTGTGTGAAGCTCTCCCAAGCAATCCTCCTGGGGATTTTTGCAGAAGGGAAGCTAGTAACCACGTATGTCTGATGGTGAAATGTGATAAAGGCCAGGGAGGAGGATCGTGAGCCAGGTTTTTCTTCCTCTTATTGGGATATCAAGGAAAAAGGAACCTTTTGCCACGACAGAGTTTGGTTTTGGCTGCATGATCACAAGTTGCTCCATCATGTGTTTAATTAAAAAAAGAAAGAATGGGGAAGTAAAACAGAATTTATGCAACTCGTGCTGCACTTTATTATTGCCCCCCATTTTATAGGTTTTAGTGTTTTAACGCAATCGTTTCTTTGTCCTTCTCACCCGTCCCTATCTTATTCATGGACCTTACTCAGAGTTTTTGCACTAATCACCCTCGGTATGTAGCAATTGACGTCTTGCCGTATATACTCGAGTATAAGCCGACCTGTTGTAGAATGAAGGGAGAGATAACAAGAGAGATCCTTCTGAGAGGCCCAAAAAGTCCGGTTTATTATATTCAGCTGAAGACTCTGGGTGGAATCTCTTCCGAAAGAAAAACCAGAGCGAGATCAAGGCGTGAACTCATGCCTTATATACATTTTCAGACAAAGAACATGCTTTTACATACATCTCGTCATTAGTACGTCACTTCACATGCTTACACACATGGGCATAAATATGCACAATCAGCATTTTCCTATCTTAAGCACTCTAAAAGCTTGCAGCAAGCTACAGACACCAATCCATCATGAGGGCTACTTTGACCTGTCTGCTCTCCTTCCATTTAGCTGTACTAGGAACCACACTGAAATGTATAGATAACCGGCCCCCCTTCTCCCCCCTGTCCTGTCAGCTTGTGCATTCCTAAAATCTAACACAGAGAGAGTCTGATTTTTCTACATTTCAGTGCTTCTAATGTGCATACAATATATGTCTAAAAATCCATTTTTTACCATTCCTCATCAGACCCAAATATAAGCCGAGGCACCTAATTTTACCACAACAAACTGGGAAACCATTGACTCCAGTATAAGCCGAGATACCAATAAAATTACATTGAGGCATCAGTAGTTTAAATGTTTTTGAATCTTTATATCAAATTGTAATTTAAGATAAGACTGTTCAACTCTGATTAAATCATTATTTTCATCTTCTTCAATGTAAATGTGCTTATGTATCCTTTTAATAATAATAGAGTAAAATAATACATGTAATAATAATAATAAATGCAGTAAAATAATAAATGTAATACAGTAGAGTCTCACTTATCCAAGCCTCGCTTATCCAACGTTCTGGATTATCCAAGCTATTTTTGTAGTCAACAACAACAACAACAATTTATTGATTAGCCAGTTGGCTTTTCAAAGACAGACAATACAAAAACAACATACAACATACATCTGGTTCACTTAAAATAAATTACAGATATACAGGTGTCTGCCTGCTTGGTGCCAATCTAGTTTAGTTAAAGATTTATGCATCAACTATCCTCAACTATTTTTGTAGTAAATGTTTTCAACATATCATGATATTTGGTGCTAAATTCGTAAATACAGTAATTACAACATAACATTACTGCGTATTGAACTACTTTTTCTTTCAAATTTGTTGTATAACATGATGTTTTGGTGCTTAATTTGTAAAATCATAACCTAATTTGATGTTTAATAGGCTTTTCCTTAATCCCTCCTTATTATCCAACATATTCGCTTATCCAAGCTTCTGCCGGCCCGTTTAGCTTGGTTAAGTGAGACTCTACTGTAATAAATAATACATGTATTAATAATAATAAAAATAAAGTAAAATAAATGTAAAAGTAACAATAATAGAGTAAAATAATAAATGTAATAATAATATTTATTTATTTATTTATTTAATTTATATACCACTCTTCTCCCCCAGGGGGACCCAGAGCGGTTATTATTAATTATTATTATTTATTAATAATAATAAATAATAGAGTAAAATAATAAATGCAACAATACCAATAATAATAGAGAAAAATAATAAATATACCATATATAATTGAGTATAAACCGACCTGAATATAAGCCCACCAGGACCCTCACCCGAGTATAAGCCGAGGAGGTTTTTTTTTAGTCCTAAAAAAGGGCTGAAAAACTAGGCTTATACTCGAGTATATACAGTAATTGTCATGTTATGTTGTTTTATAACTATGTTATTATATTGTGTTTTAAATTTATGGTTTATATGTTAATTTATGTTGTGGTTGGGTTGTTTTCTCATATAAGCCGCCCTGAATCCCTGTGGGGAGATGGACTAGGGGTATTAGAATAAAGTTATTATTATAATATTATTATTATGGTTGGCTTTGGTGCCCACATAATCCCAAAACAGGAAATATCTCTCATAGTTCCTGAGGCAGCTCTTATCAAAGGATTCCAGGAAGAAAGCAGAGTACAGACTTTACAGAGTAAAAATGGACTATAATGACCAGAATCTCCTTTGCCTAATGGCTGACATGTCCTTGGGCAGACTAGTACTGAAGCCAAGATGTCTCTATTTATTAACATTCTTAAGAAATCTCCAAACAGGGATTTAAATCCTTCCAAAAAAATGTCACCGTCTGATTTTGGGAAGCTCACTCTGCTGTCTGAAGTTCCAGCCATTCAGCTTTTTAATTGCTTTTAAAAGTTTGGGGCCTCAATGCTTTCAATCTCATCCTCAAGAGAATGAGAGTTAGGAATGGGTTAAGATTATAAGTACTGTAAACTTAATTTTGGAGACCGAAAGAGGAAATAGATGGTTACAGGATATTCAATTCTAAGCCAAAATGTCTTGTGATACTATTAAATTACAGTGGTGGGATTCGCTTAATCCCTGCATCAACACTTCCTCATACCGCTGTCCTTCTGGACTCCTTTTAATCCTTTTGTTTGTGAAGCACTTGCAAGAACAAAATACAAAGACAGATTGGGGGACCCTTTTTGTCCCCCCCCCCATAAATTTGTTAGTGATGTAACTCCTTGCTTACTGTATATACTCGAGTATAAGCCTAGTTTTTCAGCCCATTTTTTAGACTGAAAAAGCTCCCCTTGGGTTATACTTGGGTGAGGGTCCTGGTTGGCTTATATTTGGGTCAGCTTATACTCGAGAATATATGGTACATTTATTATTTTTCTCTATTATTATTGGTATTATTACATTTATTATTTTCTCCATTATTGTTGCTACTATTACATTTATTTTACTCTATTTTTATTATTATTAATAATACATTTATTTCACACTGATCTTATTATTATTGCATTTATTATTTTACTCTTACCTATTTATTATTACTTGTACTATTTTCCTGTATTTATTATTATTATTATTATTGCATGTATTATTTTCCTGTATTTATTATTATTATTACATGTATTATTTTACTCTATTATTATTAAAAGGATACATAAGCACATTTACATTGAAGAAGATGAGAATAATGATTGGATCAGAGTTGGACAGTCTTATCTTAAATTTGAGCTTTATGTAAATATTCAAAAACATTTAACCTACTGATGCCTCAATGTAATGTTATTGGTATCTATTTTTATTTCTGAAATTTACCACCCTCTGCTTATACTGGAGTCAATGTTTTCCCAGTTTTTTGTGGTAAAATCAGGTGCCTCGGCTTATATTCGGGTCGGCTTATACTCGAGTATATACGGTACTCAGCAAGGAACTGCTTAGATGCAATACTCATCCAATCAACCAATGCCACCCCAATCGAGTTGCTCTGTTGCACAACCTGACCTTCCAGTTGTCTTATCTTACAACGCCTTTCCAACACTCAAAGGTCAGATAGCTACCTCCATCACCCGACTTTAATTTCAAGACAAACAACTGCTTAACACAAAGAAATTCCTTACAAGAGCAAGTTAACTACATAGTTTGCCAACTATTCCAGAATTGTACGCTGAAATACTAAAGGTGAGTTAGGCCTTTCCAGACAGACCCTATATCTCATGGTCTGATTCCATGTTTTCTGGATTCAATGTGTCCACACTGCTAGATAAACTGGAATAAATAGAAAACCTGGGATCAAATCCTAGGATATAGGACCTGTCTGGAAGTGCGCCGAGGGACAGAGATGTGTCACAACGGAAAAATCTCTTTGTAAGGGCAGCATTAGGGATTTGGAAGGAGGTTCCTGAAACAGTAAATCCTTCTGTTCTTTTCTCTATAATAGTAGGGACATAGAAGAACTGACAGTTTCCAATTAGTGGATCTGCTCTGACTCATATTAAACAGGAAAGAGAACTGCTCCATTTGTTCCATTACACCACTTAGGAAACTTTGAGGAAGGGTGAAGAATATTTGATCTGCTAAATGTTTTGGACAACAACTCCCATAACTTTTCCCATGTGGAGCAGAACAAACAACTCTGCATCGGTATGCTGCCCAGAATGCGATTCCTCATGCACAGAGGAAGAATTGTTTAAAACTACAGACAATGCCGTCGCTGTTGCCCGTTTTTGGTCTAAAACCATTCCGCCGCTTGTGCTTCCTTATTTTATCAGTTTTATATTTATTTATGCAATGTTTTGACACAAAATAATAATAATCTTTCTCCTTTGACCATAAAACTTCTGGAAAGCACAGGGTTCAAGTATAGTACAGTCTCTGCAAGTTCAAGGTCTTGCTCAAAGTATTTCAATGTTCATTATCCCATGATTATGAAGCAATACTTGATTATCAAGCAAAAAGTGGATGCTGGAAATAATGTCATATGAAAACTGACTGGCACAACCTGGGGATCACAACCAGACACAGTGAAGATATCTGCCCTTGCACTTTGCTACTCTCCTGTGAATACACATGCCCAGTGTGGAATACATCTCACCACGTTAAAACAGTGGATGTGGTTCTTAATGAGACATGTCACATTATCACAGGATGTCTACACCCTACGCCATTAGAAAAATTACACTCTTTCGCCAGTATTTCACCATCTGACATCTGTCGGGAAGTAGCTGCCAGCAATGGAAGGACCAAGGCATTGACATCTCCAGCCCACCCTCTGTTTGGATATCAGCCACCATGCCAACACCTTAAATCAAGAAACAGTTTCCTAAGACCTACAGAGATACATGAACACCTCAGCAAGCAAGAGTCCAAAAGTAGCAGGCAAAAACCCAAAACCCCAGTGGCTGAGACTGGATAGGAAATGCCCTCCTGGACAACTTGAAAGGTGCTGAACAGACTGTTTTGGAAATGACATTGTTTTGCCAAAGGGTCTGCCAAAGGGGATTCACCTCAGACCTCCGAGAACGTTTGGCTGAAGCCAGTTTGAAACTAGTTCTGGCACAAACTTTCAGACTGGTTTTGTAGTGGCAGCTTCTCACTATTACTCTAGTGTATATTTTATTATTAACATTATTAATCATTAATAACAATTAATGATTAATATTGGGGCCCCCGGGTGGCGCAGTGTGTTAAAGCGCTGAGCTGCTGAACTTGCAGACCAAAAGGTCACAAGTTTGAATCCGGGGAGCGGAATGAGCTCCCGCTGTTAGCCCCAGCTTCTGCCAACCTAGCAGTTCGAAAACATGCAAATGTGAGTAGATGAATAGGTACCGCTCTGACGGTCATGCTGGCCACATGACCTTGGAGGTGTCTATGGACAACACCGGTTCATCAGCTTAGAAATGGAGATGAGCACCAACCCCTAGAGTCGGACACGACTGGACTTAACATCAGAGGAAATCTTTACTTTTACCTAATAACTATTATATTATACAATGTAATTTACAATAATATATAATATTATATTATATATTATATATGCATATAATAATAATAATAATAAAAACTTTATTTATATACTGCCCTATCTCCCGGATGGGACTCAGAGCGGTTTCCAATCATAAAAACAACACAAACATTACATAGCAACATAATAACACATGATTAAGCAAAGTAAAATAATACAATTATAGTAATAAATAACACTTACATGACCTGATCAAGGAGACGGGAATATTAATAATAATAAAATAATATTAATAATATTATTTTGTAATACAATATAATACTAATAATACAATATAATATTAATTATATATTATATATTACATGTAATATTATTATTAATATTACAATATATAGATATAGTAAGGTAAAGGTAAAGGTTTCCCCTGATGTTAAGTCCAGTCATGTCTGACTCTGGGGGTTGGTGCTCATCTCCATTTCTAAGCTGAAGAGCCGGCGTTGTCTGTAGACACCTCCAAGGTCATGTGGTCGGCATGACTGCATGGAGCACCGTTACCTTCCCGCCAGAGCGGTACCTATTGATCTACTTCGATTCTAATCTTGGACATGCTTAAAATTTCATATAATGTGATTTTCTTTTGCAATGGTATCTGTTTTATATGAATTGTTGTTTTGTAGATTGTTTTATATGAATTGTTGTTTTTACATTGTTTTTAGGCATTGAATTTTTGCCTATTTATTGTAAGCCGCTTTGAGTCCCCTCGGGGGAGAAAGGCGAGTAAAAGTGATGTAAATAAATAAATAAATAAATAAACTCACATTGGCATGTTTTTGAACTGCTAGGTTGGCAAGAGCTGGAGCTAACAGCGGCCGCTCATGCCGCTCCCGGGGTTTGAACCTGGGACCTTTCAGTCTCTAGCTCAGTGCTTTAACGTCCAATATGGTAATTTATCGCCAGTATTGTGCTATGCTAATAATATAATATTGTATGTAAATTTAATTTGTAAGCCGCTCTGAGTCCCCTTTGGGGAGAGAAGGGCGGGATATAAATGTATTAAATAAATAAATAAATTACTGTTAATTATTAATACAATTATTAATTATTGGTCCTTGCTAATTAAATATTGGTTATTATTAAAATTAATAATTATTATAATAAATATTTTATTTGTAGTGAAGGTAAAGGTTTTCTTTTTTAAATTTTTTTTAAATTTTTTTTAAAAAATTTATAAGTTCAGGCACTTTTATTATTATTTTTTCCAGTTTTTTATTTAAATTATTGAAAAATTTTGAATTTTACATATTCAGTACTTAAAATTTATACATTCTTTAACAAATTTGCAATACAGGGTTATGTATATCATAGCTCCTATGGTATTTTCACTCTCTAACTATATTACATATTCATATTATTTACCTTTCTTACCCGTCACCTAGTGCTATCCCTTCACTCCAGACCAGCCAATTACAATATTTATTTCCAAAATTCCATTGTTTCTTTTAGAAGGTAAAGGTTTTCCCTTGACATTAAGTCTAGTCATTATTATTATTATTGTTATTATTATCTCTAATTGTAAATACTAACACTTCCTGAGGAGGGGAGGAACACTCTGCACATGCTCAGGAGCTGGAGTAATTAACCAAAAAAAAGGCCTTGCAAGGAGAGGCTGAGGAGGGGCAAATACTGAAAGGCCCTCCCTCCAATTTGGGCAGGAAAGCGGAAGTACCCCCTTTGCCCACTTCCGCTTCGGCCTGCTTCCAACTTTCCCTCAGAATCTGGAAGGGGACCCTCTTGTTTCCCTCACCCTCCCGTCGGAGACAGAAAGTCCGTGTCATCCTCCTCGGCGGCCCCGAACATCCTCGGCTCCCTTCAGCCTTGTTTCCCTTCTTCCTCTCCGCCTCAGACCCAAATTTTACCACACTGTCGCAAAACCCGGCGTCCCCTTTCGAAGCGAGGCGGCTACGGGTCGCTAAAAAGTTCAATCTTCTTCCGCTGGAAAGAAGAAAAAAAAAAAGAGAACCCACCAATAGGACGCCCGGGATGAGGAAATGGGCGGGGTTTGCGGCGGAGAAGAAGAAGAAGCGATCGGCTTTGTGCCAATCGGGAGAGAGGGCGGCGAGCACGTGACGGCCCGGCTGGCCAATGGGAGGAGCGGAGGGCAAGAGGACACGTCTGAAGGGACGAAGCGTCGAGGAGACTTGAAGGGACGAAGTGAGTAGAGGTTTTAATCATAGGATGAGGTAATAAAAATATCGGGGTGAGAATGAGATCCCAATTGTGTTGTCACGGCCGAAATCACGGGGTTGCTCTGAGTTTTCCGGGCTGTCTGTCCATGTCCCAGAAGCATTTTCTCCTGACGTTTCGCCTGCATCTATGGCAGGCATCCTCAGAGGTTGTGAGTTCTGTTGGAAACTAGACAAGTGGGGTTTATATCTCTGTAGAATGATGTCCAGGTTGGGAGAAAGAACTCTTGTCTGCCTGAGGCAAGTGTGAATGTTGCAAATTGGCCTCCTTGATTGGCATTGAATAGCCTTGCAGCTTCAAAGCTTGGCTGTTTTCTGCCTGGGGCAATCCTTTGTTGGGATTGGTTAACTGGCCTTGATTGTTTCTTGTCTGGAATTCCCGTTTTCAGAGTGTTGTTCTTTATTTACTGCCCTAATTTTAGAGTTTTTTTAAAAAAAAAAATACCGGTAGCCAGATTTTGTTCATTTTCATGTTTTTCTCCTTTCTGTTGACATTGTCCAGGCAGTAATATATGGCCATGTTCCAGAAGCATTCTCTCCTGGTGTTTCACCCACATCTATGTCAGGCATCCATAGAGGTGGTCAGGTTTCTGAGGAGGCCTGCCATAGATGTGGGTGAAACGTCAGGGGAGAATGCTTCAGGAACATTGCCACACAGCTCTGAAAACACACAGCAACCCAATAATAATAATAACTGTCACGGCTCAATGCGAGGGAATGTTGGGCTTTGTAGTTTTAAGCCACCCCGAGTCCCCACGGGGAGATGGTGGCGGGATATAAATAAAAGTTATTATTATAATTATTATTATTATTAGTTTTACAAGGCCTTTAGTCTTCTCTGACATGGACTCTGGAGCCTCACTGAACTACAACTCCCAGGACTCCATCATATTGAGCCATGGCGGTTCAAGCTGTTTTAATTCTACAGTGTAGACGCAGCCCAAGATCAACCAGACCGTTAAAGTGCCATTTCAAGGAACTACTATTGTCAGACTTCTTTAATAATTATTGATTTCCTTCAAGGCAAATGTATTTATTTATTATATTTATTTATTTATTATTTACTACATTTATATCCCGCCCTTCTCACCCCGAAGGGGACTCAGAGCGGCTTACCAATTACAGTAGAGTCTCACTTATCCAACATAAACGGGCTGGCAGAAGCTTGGATAAGCAAATATCTTGGATAATAAGGAGGGATTAAGGAAAAACCTATTAAATATCAAATTAGGTTATGATTTTAGAAATTAAGCATCAAAACATCATGTTATACAACAAATTTGACAGAAAAAGTAGTTCCTATACGAAGTAATGTTATGTTGTAATTACTGTATTTATGAATTTAGCACCAAAATATCATGATACATTGAAAACATTGACTACAAAAATGGCTTGGATAATCCAGAAGCTTGGATAAGCGAGGCTTGAATAAGTGAGACTTTACTGTATTGTCAGACTTCTTTAATAATTATTGATTTCCTTCAAGGTAAATGTATTTATTTATTATATTTCTTTATTTATTATTTACTACATTTATATCCCACCCTTCTCACCCCGAAGGGGACTCAGAGCAGCTTACCAATTATATACATACAATATATTATATTATTAGCACAATATTAACATTATATACTGTATTACTATATATTGAACTATACCACTATACTATACTGTAATATTAATAGCAATATTATAGGTAATATATAATGCTTAATTAATATTATTATATTGTACTACAGTAGAGTCTCAGTTATCCTACACTCACTTATCCAACGTTCTGGATTATCCAACGCATTTTTGTAGTCAATGTTTTCAATGCATCGTGATATTTTGGTGCTAAATTAGTAAATACAGTAATTACTACATAGCATTAATGTGTAATGAACTACTTTTTCTGTCAAATTTGTTGTATAACATGATGTTTTGGTGCTTAATTTGTAAAATCATAACCTATTTTGATGTTTAATAGGCTTTTTCTTAATCTCTCCTTATTATCCAACATATTCGCTTATCCAACGTTCTGCCGGCCCGTTTATGTTGGATAAGTGAGACTCTACTGTATTATTAATATTATATTGTATTATATTATAATACTATAATTTATATCCCACTTTTTCTCTCCATGCAGAGACTCAAAACGTCTCACAATTAAAAGCATTCCAATACAGCTTAAAATCAAGGCAAGACTAGAAAGAATCTCAGAAACTAAGGTTTATATTTTCTCTCTTGGTGAAAGCTGCTTTTTGTTGAAAGAAGGAAACTGGCACTATAAATAAATCAGGCTTGTATTGATCTAAGTCTTTTTTTCTCACCTTCGTGCTGAATAGAGGCTTGTATGGTTTGGATTATTTATTTATTTTCTCCCATCTCTGCCTTTGTGATGATATAGCCATCAGGCACTTCCTGAAGGGAGTTGCCAGATAAAGGTGGATAAACATTTTAGGCATCTGGGAAAGTTAGGCTGAGACCTATTACTCCAGAAAGGGGTTTCTCAGCTTTGGGCAAGGCTGCCTTTCCCAATTTGATGCTGACTGTTCGACTTTGAAACCTGACGGTGTAGCTCAGTCTATTCTGCTGTGCTTTGAGAAAACTGAGAGCACTTTTGGTTGCTTTCTGGGCATTTGGCCAGACTCTGCAACTTTTAAAAAATGCCTTGGCAAGAGGAGTTGGCAGCGTATTCTCCAAAAGGGATTAAAACTTGATTTGCAAAGACTTTTTACACTCTGTGAGTGTAAATAGCTCACCTTCGTTTAAAACTTTGTACTGTTTCTATACTTCGTTTTATTATGCCATTGTTACTATGTTTTGTTTTACTTTGTTATTGTATAAGCATTTTATGGGATGTTGTCGTGTGCCTTGTATGTATTTTATGTTGTTTTATTGTAATTGTTTGGGCTTGGCCCCGTGTTTGCGGCCCTGAATCCCTTTGGGGAGATGTAGGCGAGATACAAAAATAAAGTTATTAGTATATTATATTATTCTATGGAGCCCCCGGTGACACAGTGTGTTAAACTGCTGAGCTGCTGAACTTGCAGACCGAAAGCTCGCAGGTTTGAATCTGGGGAGCGGAGTGAGCGCCCGCTGTTAGCTCCAGCTTCTGCCAACCTAGCAGTTCGAAAACATGCAAATGTGAGTAGATCAATAGGTACCACTCCAGCGGGAAGGTAACGGCGCTCCATGCAGTCATGCTGGCCACATGACCTTGGAGTTATCTACGGACAATGCTGGCTCTTCGGCTTAGAAATGGAGATGAGCACCAACCCCCAGAGTCAGACACGACTGGACTTAACATCAGGGGAAACCTTTACCTTTAGCTATATTATTATATTAATATTATTATATTAATATAGTATAATTAATATACTGTTATTATATTATATTATTAATATTATTATATTAATATTATCATCTACACTGTACAATGAATGCAGTTTGCCCCCTCTTGAACTGCAAGGGCTCAATGTTGCAACAGTTGTCGTTTTACAAGGTCTTTGGGAAAGAGAAGGCTAAAAGAGGACACTTGTTGAAATATTTGAATAGATATCTCATTGAGGAAGTAGCCCTGGAGACTAAGAAACAGAGCATTAGGAAGAAGTGTTATTCAACAGTGGAGTCAGGTGAAGTTTCTTTTTGTGGAGGTTTTCAACCATCTGTCAGGAGTGTTTTGATTGAGTGCATGACGGAAAGGGGTTGGACTGGATGGCCCTTGAGGCTCTCTTTGAATTCTGTGATTCTCTGAGCATCAGCATAATGAGCAACGAATGCTTTTTACTACGCAGCATTTTGTGTTTCAATGATTCTCGGAGCTGAGTCAATAGTCTAATGCTGTTCTTTCTTGGCAGTGAATTGACATTTAGCGTCCAGTTGCCAAGAATTCAGGCTAATGCTGAGTGGGTGTTTCCAAAGCCGTGGTGAGCTGGACCAGAGTGAACGTTGATGTGTTCCTGAATTGTCCACCTTGTTGCTGGAGACGTGGCTCTTCTCTACCTCAAGCAGAACAATCGCAACAAGGTAGAACTACTTTCAACGTCCAGGTGAGTTATTCTTTCCTCTGATAGCAGCTACTGAACTGTGGTTCCTTTAAGAAGAGATTTTGTTTTGCTTTTCTGTACAGGAATAGGGGCAGTTGGTTTGTGTATGAAAGAGATTGAAAATACAGAAAGTATAGTACTTTTTGGCATTAGGAAGGTAAGGCATGGTTCATAACTGTGTCAGGTTCCAGATAAATATTTATTTATTTATTATTTACAGTATTTATATTCCGCCCTTCTCATGTACATATATATGGCAAAAATTCAATGCCATTAGACAAACAACACACAGATAGACAGACACAGAGGCTATTTGTTGTAATGTTTATTGATTTTGTTATTGTTTTATTGAATGTGTTCTGGGCAATGTAAATTGCTGACTGTTGTAAGCCGGCCTGATCCCTATGGGTGAGAAGGGCGGGGTAAAAGTGATGTAAATAAATGTTTAACTTCCCAGTTGGCCCTTCACATTTGTGGGTTTGACTTCTGCAGATTTAATTAAAATATTTTCTCTAGGGATCTTTATATCTTCCAATGCAATGCTGTGATTGGCTTCCGCCAGAAGTTGACCACAGTCATGCTGGAGGACCTATTTATTTATTTATTTATTTCCATTATTTATTATTTATTAGTGACATTTATATCCCATCCTTCTCACCCCGAAGGGGACTCAGGGCAGCTTACAAGTCATATATACCTATAATATATTAGTATATTATTAGTATAACGCAATATAAGCATGATATATTACTATATTTTACTATACCACTATATTGCAACATTATTAGTAATATTACATGTAATATAAATATACAATTATAATAGTGTATTATTATAATATTATTATTATCAATATTAAATGTATATACAATATATTATCGGGTCCCTGGTGGCACAGTGTGTTAAAGCACTGAGCTGCTGAACTTGCGGACCAAAAGGTCCCAGGTTCAAATCCCGGGAGCAGAATGAGCGCCTGCTGTTAGCCCCAGCTCCTGCCAACTTAGCAGTTCGAAAACATGCAAATGTGAGTAGATCAATAGTTACCGCTCTGGCGGGAAGGTAACGGTGGTCCATGCAGTCATGCCGGCCACATGACCTGGAGATGTCTATGGACAATGCCAGCTCTTCGGCTTAGAAATGGAGATGAGTATCAACCCCCAGGGTCGGACACAACTGGACTTAACGTAAGGGGAAACCTTTACCATTATCTTATAATGTATTATATTATTAATATAGCATAATATGGGTATTATATATTGTTATATTGACACAGGAGACATGGTGGAATGATGTCTTCCTGGCCCCCTTCTTCACTCTGGCCTAACTGGGACTTAATTTTGGGGGGAGCGGCTCCCATCTGATGACCTAGAGATTCCTAAGAAAAGCAGAGAATGTATTGGGTTCATTTTTCCCTGTACAAAATGGCTTGGAGGAAGAGAGATAGGTACATTGGATCAGCTTGGGGGTTAATAATTACACTACAGGTCTACATAGTGGATCTGGATGCAGCTTGGCAATGCTGTTGGAAGCTACTTGGTATAAACTTTGAACTGCTGCGGAACTTACACGGGAGGAAAGCCAGCTCTGCTTGAGGATATTGACCTGCTAGGAATGGGGGCAGGACAAGAGGAAACATCAATCCCCATTGGCTGTTTCTGTGTTGCTACATTCAGAATGGTTGCTCTTTACTCACTGTATTGCGGAGATTCACTCTCAACAGGTTTTGCTTCTTCCCAAGTGGTTACGTTTGGGCTATTAAGGTTGCCCGGCATTTACCGATAACCTATTGCAATAAGATCAAACATTATGTCAGTGTTTTCCTTTGCGACAGCGCTCCAAAGGCTGAGGCTTGGAACCAGAGGAGGTGGGGAGTGTTTATCCAGGAAATTTTGTGAAATACAACTACGTAGTGTCTAATCTTTGCCAGCTAGTAAACAACAGTATTGAGTTTACAGGAAAGAGAATGGATGAGGAAGGTGAGATGTCGAAGGCTTTCATGGTCGGGATCACAGGTTGTGGTGTGTTTTCCAGGCTGTATGGCCATGTTCCAGAAGCATTCTCTCCTGACGTTTCGCCCACATCTATGGCAGGCATCCTCAGAGGTTGTGAGGAAGGTGACCTTAACACCTTTCTGCTGTGCCTCCACACTACGGTCTAATACAAAGTATACCGACCTGTTGCCTTGCCCAAAATGAGAGGGTGGCTTGTGTTGATATCAAGATAACTTTGTTCTAATTATCAGGTCTGTTAGTCACATTGTTAAGAGATTCTGACAGTATAAGGCAGGGTGTTGTCATCGCCTTCTCTGAAAGTATTTAACAGAGTATTGTCGAAGTCTTTCATGGCCGGAATCACAGGGTTGCTGTGAGTTTTCCAGACTGTATGGCTATGTTCCAGAAGCATTCTCTCCTGATGTTTCGCCCACATCTATGGCAGGCATCCTCAGAGGTTGTGAGTCCTGTTGGAAACCAACAACAACAACTCTTTATTGACCATTTCAAAACATGTGAAACATACAAAACGTACACACTTACCCATACATACAGTAAAACCATGTATAGATACAAAGCATCCCGGCCTACTAGCCTACCAACCCACTCCTAGGTAGCTGTGCAAATCTATATATATAAAAGAGTGATGGCATCACGGCGACCCACAAAACAACAAAACTAAAGGCCCCCCCAACCTTGAAAATTGACAACACAACCCATCATCCACGCCTCTACGTTCATACAACAAAAAGAAAAGAAAAATAAAGTCCTAATTAGAGAGAGAGGAATAATTGCTTTTATCCAATTGCTGCCAGTTAGAAGGCTAAGCTCCTCCAACTTGGTCTCCTGGCAACCCAATAAAAAATAATAAAAACACTAAAAATTAATACAATAAAATACTATAATAACAGAAAATAACTAAAAATAATACAAGAAAATAATAAAATATAATAAATAAAAATATAACTTACAATAAAATTAATAAAAAATTGCAAATAACGTCCAGTAAAAATTACACAACAATTTTTAACCAATACCACCACCACTTTGCCACAGCAACGCGTGGCCGGTCACAGCTAGTACAGAATAAAAAGATTAAAATTAATTAATTATTCCCTTAAGGTAAGGTTTAATCCACGTGAAACTTCCGAGTCCCCAAACGACAATTATACCTACCTGAGACACTCAAGAACTAACGGCTCCATTTCAAACGATTTATTACCATCTACACAACCATTACAAGAGGTGTGTGCAAACACGAGGAGTAAGACATCTCGAACACGGTCCCGTTGGAAACCAGACAAGTGGGGTTTATTTATCTGTGGAATAATGTTCAGGGTAGGAGAAAGAACTCTTTGTCTGTTTGAGGCATGTGTGAATGCTGCCATTGGCCACTTTTATTAGCATTGAATGGCCTTGCAGCTTCAAGGCCTGGCGGTTTCCTGCCTGGGGGAATCCTTTGTTGGGAGGCGTTAGCTGGCCCTGATTGTTTCATGCCTGGAAATTCCCTGTTTTCTGAGTGTTGTTCTTTATTTACTGTCCCGATTTTATTTTTTTAAAAAATCTGGTAGCCAGATTTAGTTTTATTTATTTATTTAATTTCCAACATTTATATCCCTCCCTTCTCACCCGAAGGGACTCAGGGCAACGTACACAATTGGCAACAATTCGATGCAGACACATAATTAAAATCATAACAGTATATAAAATCTATTACAAAACAATTAGTACAGTATAAAAATATAAAACATATGGTTAAAATCCGTTCATCCAATATCCTCGTTCTTTAGCCATTTTCATGGTTTCTTCCTTTCTGTTGGAATCGTCCACATGCTAGTGGATTTCAGTGGCTTCTCTGTGTAGTCTGACATGTCATATCTGTGCTAAAAATAACAGGGAGCTGTTGCAGAAACCTTCTTATATTTCTCATGACTCCTAAGCATGCAGGTACAGGATCCTAATAGCATTTGATTCTTTTATTTGAGGCTCAAAGGCATTCCATTTGCAGGATAAAGCGGTCCAACCTGTATTTCCAATGGTTTCAAAGGAGCTGGATGTGATTAGTTTTAGCACAGGTTGTTTCACTGTGTCTGCGGCATCTCAGTTAATTATCACTGAGTTGCCAACTTGTCGCAAGTAATAAAACTGAAGCACCAAAACTGCGTGGAGTTTGGAATTTGAGGATGTTGAGGGCGTGGGCCCATTTGGCCTTGCAGAGAGATGGGATTTTGGTTTTCAGAAGTTTCAACTAAAATCTCTTATTTTAGCCCCAAATCTCTGTATGTATACATGAGGTCGACTTATACATGATGTACACCATATATATATACGTACTAGCTGTGCCCGGCCACGCGTTGCTGTGGCGAAGTATGGTGGTATGGGAAATAAAGTATTGAGGAATTGGTGGTAGTTAAGGTACAGGGTAAAGGTTTCCCCTGTAGAGTAAAATCTCACTTATCCAACATTCGCTTATCCAATGTTCTGGATTATCCAATGCTGTTTTTGTAGTCAGTGTTTTAAACTCATTGTGATATTTTGGTGGTAAATTTGTAAATACAGTAATTACTACATAGCATTACTATGCATGGAATAACTTTTTCTGTCAAATTTATTGTATACATGATGTTTTGGTGCTTAATTTGTAAAATCATAACCTAATTTGATGTTTAATAGGCTTTTCCTTAATCTCTCCTTATTATCCAACATATTCACTTATGCAACGTTCTGCTGGCCTGTTTATGTTGGATAAGTGAGACTCTACTGTATATTTATAATCTTATCTGCTTAGAACTGGATTATATGAGGCCCCTTCTACACAGCTGGATAAAATGCACACTGAAGTGGATTATATGGCAGTGTGGAGTCAAGATAATCCAGTTCAAAGCAGATAATATAAGATTATAAATGGGTTATATAGCTGTGTGGAAGGGCCCTGAGTCTACACTGCCATATAATCCAGTTCAAAGCAGATAATCTGTATTTTATAGGCAGTGTGGAAGAGGCCTAAGTAAGGCCTTACTCTGTCTGTCCCCTGGGCTGAGTGGGTTGCTAGGAGAGCAAGTGGGCGGAGCTTAGCCTTCTAACTGGCAGCTATTGGATAAAAACAATTATTCCTCTCCCTCTAATTAGGACTTTATTTTTCTTTTCTTTTTGTTGTATGAACGCAGAGGCGTGGATGAGGGGTTGTGCTGCCAAGTTTAGTGTTTCTGGGAAGTGTAGTTTGGTTGTTTTGTCCTAGGCCGAAATTTCATTACCCTTTTATATATATACTAGCTGTGCCCGGCCACGTGTTGCTGTGGCAAAATATGGTGGTATGGGAAATAAAGTATTGAGGAATTGGTGGTAGTTAAGGGTAAAGGTTATCCCCTGATGTTAAGTCCAGTCGTGTCTGACTCTGGGGGTTGGTGCTCATCTCCATTTCTAAGCCGAAGAGCCAGCATTGTCCGTAGACACCTCCAAGGTCATGTGGCCGGCATGACTGCATGGAGCGCCATTACCTTCCCGCCGGAGCAGTACCTATTCATCTACTCTCATTTGTGAGGCCTAACTCTGCCTGTCGCCTGGGCTGAGTAGGTTGCTAGGAGACCAAGTGAGTGGAGCTTAGCCTTGTAACTGGCAGCAATTGGATAAAAACAATTATTCCTCTCCCTTCAATTAGGACTTTATTTTTCTTTTCTTTTTGTTGTATGAACGTAGAGGCGTGGATGAGGGGTTGTGCTGCCAAGTTTAGTGTTTCTGGGATGTGTAGTTTTGTTATTTTGTCCTAGGCCAAAATTTCATTACCCTTTTATATATAGATAGATGTGTATTTTGACCTCATGCATAAGTTGAAGACAGGTTTGGGGGGCCAAAATTGAATTGTATCTCAGTTGGACATGAGGAAATGGTTTAGAACATGAAAAAGATAATATTTTTAAAGGGATGGTTGAGGACGTCAGATATGCCATTGTGTTCTTGATTTTTTAAAAACAAAAACTGTGAAGACACCTTGTTTGGGAATTCAGAGTATGTAGCTCAAGATAATAGATTCCTCCAGTTGTTTCTGTTGATATTATTCTTCTAGTTTGAGCTGGACATTGTGAGCAGGGGGTGTTTACTTTGGATAGGAAGCCATTTCAACTGGCAGGGGATGCCAGGAAATTGAATTAACCGAGAACAGCATTCTAGTCTCATGATGCTGAGCACAGTGGGTCAGTTGCGAGACTTGAGTGAATGAACAGCTCCGGGTTTCCTTTTTTCTCGAGTCTGAAAAAGTGGGGCCTGGGGAGAACTTGGTGAGAGGTAAGCTTCTCTAACAACATAATTGGGGGGTTAGTGGGGAAAAAATGTAGTTTCACAAGGCATTTTGCCTTCCCTGCCTCACTAAACTACAACTCTTATGATTCTAAGTTTGAAGTAGCATTAAAAACGATCCCTTCTGGCAGGATTGTCCAAATGGTTTTTAAATTATAACTTTAAAAACACTGTGTTGTCGAAGGCTTTTATGGCCGGAATCACTGGGTTGCTGTTAGTTTTCTGGGCTATATAGCCATGTTCCAGCCTGACGTTTCGCCTACATCTGTGGCAGGCATCCTCAGAGGTTGTGAGGTCTGTTGGAAACTAGGCAAATGGGATTTGTCTACAGTAGAGTCTCATTTATCCAACATAAATGGGCTGGCAGAACATTGGATAAGCGAATATGTTGGATAATAAGGAGGGATTAAGGAAAAGCCTATTAAATATCAAATTAGGTTGTGATTTTACAAATTAAGCACCAAAACATCATGTTATACAACAAATTGGACAGAAAAAGTAGTTCAATACGCAGTAATGTTATGTTGTAATTACTGTATTTACAAATTTAGCACCAAAATATCACGATGTATTGAAAACATTGACTACAAAAATGTGTTGGATAATCCAGAATGTTGGATAAGTGAGGATTCAGTTTGTCTGGTTATGCCGGTTTGTGGTGACAACTACTGTACAGTATATAATAAATGTTCATTTTTTGTTCAATAATAAATGTGAATTCTTCTTCGTGGAAAAATAAGACATCCCCTGAAAATAAGACCTAGCACATCTTTGGGAGCAAAAATTAATATAAGACACTGTCTTATTTTTGTGGAAACACGGTATGTAGTAATTACTGTATTTATGAATTTAGCACCAAAATATCATGATATATTGAAAACATTGACTACAAAAATGGCTTGGATAATCCAGAAGCTTGGATAAGCGAGGCTTGGATAAGTGAGACTCTACTGTATCTGTGGAATAATGTCCAGGGTGGGAGAAAGAACTCTTTGTCTGTTGGAGGCAAGTGTGCATGTTGCAATTGGCATTGAATGGCCTTGCAGCTTCAAAGCCTGGCTGCTTCCTGCCTGGGTGAATCCTTCGTTGGGTGGTGTCAGCTGCCCCTGAATGTTTCCTGCCTGGAATTTAAAAACACTGCTATCTAACTCGATTTTTGTTCTTGGGTTATAAATGTCATTTCCTAATTGGTTCTATCATAAAAACTTGAAAAAAGTTGGTTAAACTTTATTTATTTCGTGTCAAAAGCATTGCATAATAAATCAATTTAAAAGTGATGAAATAAAGGAAATCACAAGCAGCTAAATAGTTTTAGACCAAACTGAAGTGCCATAATATCACCACTGTTCAATGGCCATGCTTTTACTCTGTGAAGCTGTGTTGTAGAGTGGATATATTCAGTTGATGTGATTATTATGCCTTTTTTATTGTTGTATTTTATATTGTGTATTTTATACCATGGTATTTTATTGTGTGTTGTTGGGCCTAGTCCCCATGTGAGCCGCCCCGAGTCCCCTCAGCGAGATGGGGCGGGATACAAAAATAAAGCTATTATTATTATTATTGACACAACGACATTGTATGACACAGCAAACAAGATAGATATGCTGGATTTCTTATCACAAAATCACAAGTCGAACACTTCCCAAGTGATGATGATGATGATTATTATTATTATTACTACTATTATAAGCTTTGTCTTTGCGGGAGGAACATCCTGCAGCACATTTTGTTCTAGTTTTTCAGTAAATATCTCATAGACTCTCAACCAATTTAAAATTGTTTGTGGCAGCCACAAAAATGAAGTTTCTTGAGTAGAGCAACTTCTTTCAAAAAGAAGTACCGCACAAATAAATGGGAAAATAACACTTTCAAACAGGAACAGCCATAAAAATGAAGTTTCTGGAGTAGAGCAACTTCTTTCAAAAGAAGAAACGCTCAAATAAATGGGAAAATAATACTTTCAAACAGGCCATAAAAATGAAGTTTCTGGAGTAGAGCAACTTCTTTCAAAAGGAAGTACTGCACAAATAAATGGGAAATAACACTTTCAAACAGGAACAGAAAATGTTTCAAATTTTGTTACATAGTGCAATCAACACAGATTTTACATGCTCTTTTATGTGTTGTGTACATAACTGATATCTGTTTCTCATCGCATTCCATAAGGGAAAGCATGTAACAGTAGTAGCAGTAATAATAATAATAATAATAATAATAATAATAATAATAATAATAATAATAATAAACAAAATTGAAGGAAAAGCTGAGAAGGAGAAGACCTGGCTCTGGCTCACGAATGGGACCCTGAAGAAGGAGACAGAAGGCCTGATCCTTGCAGCCCAGGAACAAGCCATCAGGACAAAGGCAATTAAGCCAAGATCGAAAAATGACCCAAAATGCAGACTGTGCAAGGAAACCGACGAAACCATTGATCATCTCCTCAGCTGCTGTAAGAAAATTGCACAGACAGACTACAAACAGAGGCACAACCATGTGGCCCAAATGATTCATTGGAACGTATGCCTCAAGTACCACCTCCCAGCAGCAAAGAACTGGTGGGATCACAAACCTGCAAAAGTATTGGAAAGTGAACATGCAAAGATACTGTGGGACTTCTGAATCCAGACTGACAAAGTTCTGGAACACAACACACCAGACATAACAGTTGTGGAAAAGAAAAAGGTTTGGATCATTGATGTCACCATCCCAGGTGACAGTCGCATTGACGAAAAACAACAGCAAAAACTCAGCCGCTCTCAGGACCGCAAGATTGAACCTCAAAGACTCTGGCAGAAACCAGTGCAGGTGGTCCCAGTGGTGATGGGCACACTGGGTGCTGTGCCAAAAGATCTCAGCCGGCATTTGGAAACAATAGACATTGACAAAATCACGATCTGCCAACTGCAAAAGGCCACCCTGCTGGGATCTGCAGCATCATCCAAAAATACATCGCACAGTCCTAGACACTTGGGAAGTGTTCGACTTGTGATTTTGTGATGTGAAATCCAGCGTATCTATCTTGTTTGCTGTGTCATAATAATAATAATAATAATAATAATAACAACAACAATGGAAGGAAAGTTGTAGAGACTGTATTGTGAAAGAAAGTGCTACACCTATTCTGAGACAAGGTTCAAGTTACAGGGCTCATTTCCAAGTATGTTGGCAAAAGTTTCAATGACTATTCATGTAGATCAGTTAAAAGGGAAATCTCCAGCGGGGCTCTTATTCCATGGTGATCGGCAAGATGAGACTGAGCTGAGTTGCAGGGGAGCATCGAACGTGAGTGTTTACTTATTTTGTTCAGGACATGGGAGCACGCATCCCCCTAACCCGATCAGGCTTTAAACAAGCTTCAAAAGCAGTTGTGAGTCTAGATGTTCCAAAGGAAGGGTCCAACGGAAACCCTTGGGCGAGTCTAAGTAGGTCTTTGGGCTCTCGGCCAAAGCACAGATATGAAAGACAGACATGAAAGCAAACCCAGCATGACAGCCTTCTGCAGTCAGACCAGCTTTATGTCAAAGCACACATTAATTGATTTTTTTTTAAATAAAAAAAAACATTAATCAGAACAGGTGGGGATTGCGACACCAGGAAACCTTAGCTCTTGCAAAACATACACCTAATTAGATAGGTTACATTGTCCCTGGAGCAGTATAACCTTTCACACTGAATATTCAGTAGTAATAATAATAATAATAATAATAATAATAATAATAATAATAATAATAACAACAACAACAACTTTATTTTTATACCCCCGCCCCATCTCCCCGAAGGGACTCGGGGCGGCTTACATGGGGCTTTGCCCGACACAACAATATAATAACAACAACAAGACAATAAAACAAATATCCCAACAATAAAACAGTAGAGTCTCACTTATCCAACGATGATGCATTTTAATATATTTATGGTTCCCGTCCCCTTGATCTGGTCATGTGTGTTATTTATTGATATAATTGTATTATTTTACTTTGTTTAATAATGTGTTATTATGTTGTTATGTAATGTTTGTGTCGCTTTTATGACTGTAAACCGCCCTGAGTCCCATCTGGGAGATAGGGCGGTATATAAATAAAGTTTTATTATTATTATTATTATTACTATCTATTTTTATTTCTGAAATTTACCACCCTCGGCTTATACTGGAGTCAGTGTTTTCCCAGTTGTTTTGTGGTAAAATTAGGTGCCTCGGCTTATATTCGGGTCGGCTTATACTCGAGTATATATGGTACATACATACGTACATACACACACATAATAAAAGCAAAAATATGTATGTACCGTATGTGTATGGCTGTGGGGTGTCCATTTCCACAAATAAGCTTCCACTTCCACAAACAGTGGGATGTACAGTAGAGTCTCACTTATCCAACATAAACGGGCCGGAAGAACGTTGGATAAGCGAATATGTTGGATAATAAGGAGGGATTAACGAAAAGCCTATTAAACATCAAATTAGGTTATGATTTTACAAATTAAGCACCAAAACATCATGTTAGACAACAAATTTTGCAGAAAAGGTAGTTCAATACGCAGTAATGCTATGTAGTAATTACTGTATTTACAAATTTAGCACCAAAATATCACGATGCATTGAAAACATTGACTACAAAATGCGTTGGATAATCCAGAACGTTGGATAAGCGAGTGTTGGATAAGTGAGACTCTACTGTATAGTTCACCTGCAATCTAAGAACCTCAGAGAGCACACTGAGCAACCTTGCCCAACATAAGAAACTTTTTAAGTACTGGTGGAGTTTCTCAGGGTTCACCTGGCATGATGTTAGTTGTAGTTAATCCACAACCTTAAGCATTTTGTACAATTAAAATTGACCTTTTCAAATAACCTGGGCAGTAGCAGGTACCCAAGTTAGTATATATGTAAAATTACAACCGTGAGACTCACATATATCTCAAACCAAGCAATTTTATATACGTAACCAGAGGAAACAAGCCCTTGCAGGTTTTGTAATATTCAAATGTATTCTCAGTCAAAATGATGTAAGACACAGATAATAATAGACGTGAAGGCTGCATTTTTTATTTGAGTGGGAAAACTCCATGAGAAAGCGAGACAAAAACAGAAAGAGAGCAGATCAGAGGCTCAGACATGTCGATTTGATCCTTAGCAACCCAACACTCACGCAAGAAAAATACTTAAAAGTTTCTCGAAAGAATGAAGCTTTTCTTACGAGGGTTGAATGAAAAGTAATGCCTCCACCTTCGTTACTTGGGGTTGGATGGGAATATTTTAATAAATCAAACGCAGAAATAATCCTTAGAACGTGCTCTTTAACTACCACTATTCACTTTTCCACATAATCACCAGACAGTTGGATACATTTCTGCCAACGATGAACAAGTTTTCTGAAGCCGTCACGGAAGAAGTCGACACTCTGTTTCCACGACCATCTTCTCACAGTTCTCTCAACGTCTTCATCAGAAGCATAATGATATCCCTGCATATCTTCTTTCATTCTTGTGTTTTCTGATGAATCTCCTTTGGGGTGACACCTTCTGCTCTCAAGAATTCAATGACTGCACGTTGCTTAAGTTGCATGGACTGACTGCCTGCGCTGGCTTCCATACTGCTGAGGCTTCCCCGTCTGCGCAGGGTTCCATACTTTGCACTTCAACAACACAACCGTCCAATGCTAAGGCTTCCCCGTCTGTGCAGGGTTCCATACTTTGCACTTCAACAACACAACCGTCCAATGCTAAGGCTTCCCCGTCTGCGCAGGGTTCCATACTTTGCACTTCAACAACACAACCGTCCAATGCTAAGGCTTCCCCGTCTGTGCAGGGTTCCATACTTTGCACTTCAACAACACAACCGTCCAATGCTAAGGCTTCTCCGTCTGCGCAGGGTTCCATACTTTGCACTTCAACAACACAACCGTCCAATGCTAAGGCTTCCCCGTCTGTGCAGGGTTCCATACTTTGCACTTCAACAACACAACCGTCCAATGCTAAGGCTTCTCCGTCTGCGCAGGGTTCCATACTTTGCACTTCAACAACACAACCGTCCAATGCTAAGGCTTCCCCGTCTGTGCAGGGTTCCATACTTTGCACTTCAACAACACAACCGTCCAATGCTAAGGCTTCCCCGTCTGCGCAGGGTTCCATACTTTGCACTTCAACAACACAACCGTCCAATGCTAAGGCTTCCCCGTCTGCGCAGGGTTCCATACTTTGCACTTCAACAACACAACCGTCCAATGCTAAGGCTTCCCCATCTGCACAGGGTTCCATACTTCACACTTTAACAACACAACCGTTCAATGCTAAGGCTTCTCCGTCTGCGCAGGGTTCCATACTTTGCACTTCAACAACACAACCGTCCAATGCTAAGGCTTCTCCGTCTGCGCAGGGTTCCATACTTTGCACTTCAACAACACAACCGTTCAATGCTAAGGCTTCTCCGTCTGCGCAGGGTTCCATACTTTGCACTTCAACAACACAACCGTCCAATGCTAAGGCTTCCCCGTCTGCGCAGGGTTCCATACTTTGCACTTCAACAACACAACCGTCGAATGCTAAGGCTTCCCCGTCTGCGCAGGGTTCCATACTTTGCACTTCAACAACACAACCGTCGAATGCTAAGGCTTCCCCGTCTGCGCAGGGTTCCATACTTTGCACTTCAACAACACAACCGTCCAATGCTAAGGCTTCCCCGTCTGTGCAGGGTTCCATACTTCGCACTTTAACAACACAACCGTTCAATGCTAAGGCTTCCCCGTCTGCGCAGGGTTCCATACTTCACACTTTAACAACACAACCGTTCAATGCTAAGGCTTCCCTGTCTGCGCAGGGTTCCATACTTCGCACTTTAACAACACAACCGTTCAATGCTAAGGCTTCCCACCAAATGGAAGTGTAGAGGAGAGTCTACTGAACAAGCCAGTACCTGCCACAGACCAGTATTGCCATCTGTTGAAGAGTTATGGAGGCATTACTTTTCATTCAACCCTCGTAAAATATTCCAAGCAGCCAAGGGATGATTTGAACCCTGTCCTAGTCTAACTCACAAACCAGGACACCACACCTGCAAAGGCCATAGTCTGAACATGGATAAATGAAACCACAGACACCGGTTTGGTGGATATGGGGATTGTGCAGTATACGGTTCTTGATAGGAAGCCAGGGTGGCAGCGCTCAAAAGGCTACTATTGTCTGGTGGCAAAAAAGGGTTGGAGCAGACCTGGCAACCCCAATGACGCCAAAACCTTTGGGCTCTTTTTGAAAGAGCTGTTGGCAAAGTCTGCCCTGAATAAAGGATAATAAAAAGGCTTGAGGATCAAGAGATGAATGAATGAGCTTCCTAGGCAACTACGCTCACATCTGAATGCATACTAAACACCCCCTGTGTTTCCATGAGTCCGTGGCTCAAATAACATGTTTTTTTCCACATAGACCTTTCCAGGTTTAAATCCCCAAAGTCTCCCCATTCAAACTGAATTTGGGTTCAAGCAGGACTCGATTAGTTTTCAGAATCTGAGACCTCAGAAACGACTCTGAGATGATGGGCTTGAAAGTGAGGACACAACAGAAATGCAAGAGGTGCTTTGTGTCTTAGGTTACCGAAGGCACAATTAGAATCTATATATATAAAAGAGTGATGGAATCCAGGCGTCCAACAAAACAACAAAACTAAACACCCCACAACCTCGAAAATTGACAGCACAACCCCTCATCCATGCCTCTACGTTCATACAACAAAAAGAAAAGAAAAATAAGTCCTAATTAGAGGGAGAGGAATAATTGTTTTTATCTAATTGCTGCCAGTTAGAAGGCTAAGCTCTGCCCACTTGGTCTCCTAGCAACCCACTCAGCCCAGGGGACAGACAAAGTTAGGCCTCACATAGGCCTCTTCCACACTGCCTATAAAATACAGACACCACCAGACAATGCCACAGCAACGCGTGGCCGGGCACAGCTAGTGTGCTTATATATAGTTTAATGTGAGTCTCGCAGTGTTAGTCATTGTTTTGAAGGCTGCGTCTGTCTGAGACACATGAACACACCTTTTCCTGAAGTGCAAGCCTTCTCAAATCTACTTGCCCAACAGTTGGAGAATGTACATCTGGGAATATAATTCTCAGATGATTTTACGTTTAAAATTTATATATTGTAATTTATATTGTATTTTAATAGTTTTTGGGGCCCCTGGTGACACAGGGTGTTAAAGCGCTGAGCTGCGGAACTTGCAGGTTCAAACCAGGTGAGCACCCACTGTTAGCTCCAGCTCCTGCCAACCTAGCAGTTCGAAAACATGCCAATGTGAGTAGATCAATAGGTACCGCTCTGGTGGGAAGGTAACGGCGGTCCATGCAGTCATGCCGGCCACTGTGTGGAAAACTTTTGAACAACTCCTTTGTCAATTTCTGTCCACTTTTCTGGGAACCATCTACCCGTAGGGGTGTACTTTCTCTTTCTGTTGCAGAGGAGGCTGTTTGAATCTCAGCAACAATAAATTGCATTGATCCAGCTTTCTGTGTCATTATCACCAACTTCCTAATGCAGTTATAAAGATGTTGTGGGTAAGATTGTTCTGAAAACGGGGGCCTGGCTTGCCCTGGGCAGGCAGAAACCTTTCTGGTTTGGGTTAAACGTTTGCGCTAATACAATTGTGTGCAAACTTGTTCCCAATAAAACGCCACAAATGTCAATTAGAGGAGGAATGCTTCCATGCTTTTTGTCCCTCGTTTGATGCGATTTAAATTGGGGTTGGAGCATAATTAAGCCCCGGGACAATGACATTAACTTTGTTGATGCTCTTCAGCTTCCAGGTAGCGGTTGGATCGAAACCCGTCACTAGATTTTTAACCCATTGTTTGCCTCTTCCAGGCTTCTTCTGCAACCCCTGCCTTCTACCGTAACCCGGGAGTGACAATGTCTCACCATATGGGCCATAATATGACCGGCTTGGCAATGCCCACCTCTGATCCTCATGCGCACCATCACAATACGATGGCTCCAGGACACATGCACAGTGAAGGGATGGTGAGTAGACCTCAGATCACAAGTTCACTGTCCCAAGAAGGATAGTGCATGGCAACAGTTTTTGAATGCTATGTAGGTTACAGCGGAATGGGCTAAAAGTCTAATAATAATAATAATAATAATAATAATAATAATAATAATAATAATAATAAT
The DNA here is from genome assembly GCF_035594765.1 of Anolis carolinensis. Taxonomy (NCBI): domain Eukaryota; kingdom Metazoa; phylum Chordata; class Lepidosauria; order Squamata; family Anolidae; genus Anolis; species Anolis carolinensis. Next base: position 11,273,580 of record NW_026943818.1, read on the forward strand.
AAACAAACCTGCAAAAGTATTGGAAAATGAGCACGCAAAGATACTGTGGGACTTCCGAATCCAGACTGACAAAGTTCTGGAACACAACACACCAGACATCACAGTTGTGGAAAAGAAAAAGGTTTGGATCATTGATGTTGCCATTCCAGGTGACAGTGGCATTGATGAAAAACAACAGGAAAAACTCAGCCGCTATCAGGACCTCAAGATTGAACTTCAAAGACTCTGGCAGAAACCAGTGCAGGTGGTCCCGGTGGTGATTGGTGCATTGGGTGCCGTGCCAAAAGATCTCAGCCGGCATTTGGAAACAATAGACATTGACAAAATCATGATCTGCCAACTGCAAAAGGCCACCCTACTGGGATCTGCACGCATCATCCGAAAATACATCGCACAGTCCTAGACATTCGGTGTTCAACTTGTGATTTTGTGATATGAAATCCAGCATATAGATCTCGTTTGCTGTGTCATACTATGTCTTTGTGTCAATAAATAATAATAATAATAATAATAATAATAAATCACACAGTCCTACATGCTTGGGAACTGTTTGACTTGTGATTTTGTGATATGAAATCCAGCATATAGATCTTGTTTGCTGTGTCATACTATTTCTTTGTGTCAAGAAATAATAATAATAATAATAATAATAATAATAATAATAATAATATACATCACACAGTCCTAGACACTTGGGTAGTGTTCGACTTGTGATTTTGTGATACGAAATCCAGCATATAGATCTCGTTTGCTGTGTCATACTATGTCTTTGTGTCAATAAATAATAATGATGATGATAATAATACATCACACAGTCCTACAAGCTTGGGAAGTGTTTGACTTGTGATTTTGTGATACAAAATCCAGCATATAGATCTCGTTTGCTGTGTCATACTATGTCTTTATGTCAATAACAATAATAATAATACATCACACAGTCCTAAATGCTTGGGAAGTGTTTGACTTGGGATTTTGTGATACGAAATCCAACATATAGATCTCATTTGTTGTGTCATACTCAGTCTTTATGTCAATAATAATAATCTATATATATATATATATATAAAAGGGTAATGAAATTTTGGCCTAGGACAAAACAACAAAACTACACATCCCAGAAACACTAAACTTGGCAGCACAACCCCTCATCCATGCCTCTACGTTCATACAAGAAAAAGAAAAGAAAAATAAAGTCCTAATTAGAGGGAGAGGAATAATTGTTTTTATCCAATTGCTGCCAGTTAGAAGGCTAAGCTCCGCCCACTTGGTCTCCTAGCAACCCACTCAGCCCAGGGGACAGGCAGAGTTCAGCCTCACTTAGGCCTCTTCCACATTGCCTATAAAATACAGATTATCAGATTTTAACTGGATTACAGTATATGGCAGTGTAGACTCAAGGCCCTTCCACACAGCTATATAACCTATTTATAATCTTATATTATCTGCTTTGAACTGGATTATCTTGAGTCCACAATGCCATATAACCCACTTCAGTGTGCATTTTATACAGCTGTGTAGAAGGGGCCTCATATAATCCAGTTCTAAGAGATAATATAAGATTATACATGTAATATATTTTATAAATATAAAATGTAATAATTACTGTGATATAATAATACAGAACAATATAATCTCTAAAATCAGGACAGTAAATAAAGAACAACACTCTGAAAGCATAAGCCACAGCAATGCATGGCCGGGCAAAGCTAGTAATAATAATAATAATAATAATAATAATAATAATAATAATAATAATAATAATACATCACACAGTCTAAACGCTTGGGAAGTGCTCGACTTGTGATTTTGTGATACGAAATCCAGCATATAGATCTCATTTGCTGTGTCATACTATGTCTTTGTGTCAATAATAATAATGATAATAATAATATTCTTGTACCCCTCCTCCATCTCCCCGAAGGGACTCGGGGCGGCTTACATGAGAAAAACAGTCCATAAATTTAAAACACAATATAATAACGTAGTTATAAAACAACATAACATGACAATTATTAAAACCAAGACATCAATTGCCATGTACAGAGGGTGATTAATGCAAAACTCTGAATACAATAGAGATATCTACATATTGTACTGAGACTTTCTGGATGGCCCTTGAGAACTCCTCCAACTCCATGACTCTGTTTAGGTCTCATAGCTTTAGGAATGTGTTCTGTTTTCTGTTAATGCTAAAGGACAGTGAGGGAGAGCCTCAGCGAAGTGTCCTTGTGTCTTGTTTGTGGAATTGCTGGGCCTTGTAATCTAATCGACTCCTTTGTGTCTGGAGCAGGCAATGACCTTCTATTTTGGATATGAGAATGTGCCTTTGCTGTTTTCCGGGCTTGTCATCAACACACCTGGAGGTGAGTGAGCTTTCTGCCATTGAGATCAATCAAGTTATAATTCCATGGCCCAAACAATATTCTAGTTCAAGGCTGGAAAGCTGATAGCTCTGCATGTTGGAGAACAAATCCCATTAACATTCAGTGCTGGACCTGATGAGGGTTGGTGTCCACTAGTTATCCACACCATACTGGACCATACTGCAAAGAGGTTTAATAACGGCTGAGGTTCTTCTAGGCAGGGGGAATCTTTTTAAATCCCACCGCTGCCACCAAATTGCAAAGATGTCAGGAAGGGGGAGAAATCTTTTTTAAAAGAAATCCCACCACTGACACCAATTGCGGAGATGTGGAGGAGTTTCTATTAATTAATTATATATCTTGTAAATCGCCTAGAGCATCTTGGATGGAGGGCGATTAATAATTAAATGATGATGATGATGATGATGATATTATTGTTATATATTTTATATCTGCTGCCACCAGTTATTAAAGATGTTTTATTTAAAAGCTGCCACCAGAGGTAAAGATGTTTATAAGGTGGCCACCAGATGTTAAGGGGATTATCAACTCTTGCCACCACCATTGAATGATATCGCCACTGGCTACTTAGAGAGGAGACTTTTAAAATTTTATTTTTCTTCTTTCTTGTTTGCTTTTGATGGTAATATAGATTTCAGAGACTGAGATGTTAAAAAGAACAATAACACGTTTATTCAGGCACAAGCTTAATGGTTACAGTAACTTCTTTAGAGGCACTTATTAACAGTTGCAAAGCTATATTGAGATGTTTCAAACTTTAAAATACTACTTCCTCCTTTACTGCTTTTACCTGCAGTCACCCTGTGAATTACAATCACAGACTATCTGTTCCTTATCTGGAAACAGACTATCTTAAAATAAGCCACCAAACTTATTTTAAATTGACTCAAAATCAAACATTTGAGCCACCCTGAACCCTTCACTGAGGATCAGTCTTAACTGCAATTCCTCGGATTACAGACTGAACTCTTTTCCCCCCTCCTTTTTCTCCAAACTCCAACTTACCCTTACCCAATACTTACCCTTTTAAAACATGGTTAAACATGACTTTTAAAACGCAATTAAACATGACATCTGTAAACTAAAAAATTCACACTTCGTTACACATACTGATGGGGAATGGTGTTTAGAAAGCACCAGGTTTCGATAGAACTGAGTCAGGTTGCTCTTCTCACTTTCTCAGAAATGGCAGGAGCATTTGTGGCCATCTTCTTGCTGGCCATGTTCTACGAAGGCCTGAAGATTGCTCGCGAGAGCCTCCTCCGGAAGTCTCAGGTCAGCATCCGCTACAACTCCATGCCCGTCCCGGGACCAAATGGCACCGTCTTAATGGAGACGCACAAAACTGTTGGGTGAGTAAACGCCATGCCTTCTCTCTTTAATTCTATTTAGAAGTTTGTATTTTTCCTAAGCTTTGAACTATGAATTGTGTTGTTTTTACTGTTAGTGGCTTTGGGCCCTTTTTAGAGTGACAAGGCAGGAGAGAAAATAATTAATAATAAATGTGCGTGCAAAGTACTACCAAATTTGTTTTATAGATTACTAGCTGTGCCCTGCCACGCGTTGCTGTGGCCAATTGGAATTGCAGTGAATAGCCTCGCTGCTTGAAAGCCTGACCGTTTTCTACATAGGGGATGCTTGCTGGGCCAGGTTGAATGAGATGGAGTAGCCTCGTGGTTTCCAAAGTCTGGCTTTGAAGCTGCAAGGCTGTTCAGTGTTAATCAAGTTGGGCCACAAAGGGGTTGATATATGTGTGGAATAACGTGCAGTGTGGTAGAAAGAACTGTTGTCTGGTTGAGGCAGGTGTTGCCATGGATCTCCTTGATTAGCATTGAATAGGCATGCAGCTTCAAGGTCTGCCTGGTTAGTACTTGGAAGAATCCTTTACTGGGACGTGTTAGCTGGGTGTGATTATTTAAGTTGTTTAGCATTGAATGATCTTGTAGCTTCCAAGCCTGGCTGCTTCCTGCATGAGGGAATCCTTTGTTGGGAGGTGTTAGCTGGGCCTGGTTGTTTCCTGTGTGGAATTCCCCTGTGTTCTGAGTGTTGTTGTTTATTTAGTGTCCTGATTTTAGAGATTATATTGTTGTGTATTATTAGAGCACAGTAATTATTATACATTCTATTGAGAATGTTATATGATTTGCCTGGAACAGGATTCTATGAGGCCCCTTCTACACAATGGTTTAAAATTCACACTGAAGTGGTGTTTTTTTTTGTTTTGTTTTTTGCTGTGCCCTAGGAGGCAGCCTGGCTTTGAAGCTGCAAGGCTGTTTAGTGTCAATCAAGGTGGGTCACAAAGGGGTGCATTCCGGTTTTTGGGGTTTTTTTGGCCCCATGGAGGTTAGGGAGTTTGTTTGTAAGAACGTAGAGACGTGGATGAGGGGTTGGGTTATCAATTTTCTAGGTTGGGGGTCGTTTAGTTTTGTTGTTTTGCCCGGTGGAGCGATGCCATTCTCCTTTTATATATATAGACTAGCTTTGCCTGGCCACGCGTTGCTGTGGCGTATGCTTTCAGAGTGTTGTTTTTTATTTACTGTCCTGATTTTAGAGATTATATTGTTCTGTATTATTATATCACAGTAATTTTTACATATTATATTTATAATCTTATATTATCTGCTTAGAACTGAGTCCCTTCGGGTGAGAAGGGCGGGATATAAATGTGTTGCTGTGGCTTATGAGAATCCTTTGTTGGCCAGGTGGAGTAGCAGTTAATAGTCTTGCAGTCTCAAAGCCTGGCTGTTTTCTGGAGTAGTTGGAGCTTTTTGTTGGCCAGGTGGAGTAGCAGTTAATAGTCTTGCAGTCTCAAAGCCTGGCTGTTTTCTGGAGTAGCTGGAGCTTTTTGTTGTATGAACGTAGAGGCATGGATGAGGGGTTGTGCTGCCAAGTTTAGTATTTCTAGGATGTGTAATATTGTTGTTTTGTCCTAGGCCGAAATTTCATTACCCTTTTATATATATAGATGTGTGTGTGTGTGTGTGTAATCAATAGGGTAGTATATAAATATTATATTTCATTATAATAATGACATTGAACGTTTGCCTTATATATGTGCATTGTAATCCGCCCTGAATCCCCTTCGGGGTGAGAAGGGCAGAATATAAATACTGTAAATAAATCAAATGATGCTTTTTCTTCCCTGTCTTCATTAGGCAACAAATGCTGAGCCTCCCGCACCTTTTCCAGACGGCCCTTCACGTCATCCAAGTGGTGGTCAGCTACTTCCTCATGCTCATCTTCATGACCTACAACGGCTACCTCTGCATCGCTGTGGCCGGAGGCGCCGGGACTGGCTACTTCTTCTTTAGCTGGAAGAAGGCGGTGGTGGTGGACATCACCGAGCATTGCCATTAACCCCAGACGCACAGCCTCTGGACAGGACCAGGTTGACTGGAAACATGCCAACGACACATTTGGGATGCCCTCCCATCAATGCCTGTGCCATTCAGTCGCTCTTTTCCCCGGCATCTTCCCTCTTGGGTGGTTGGAAGAGAGCTGACAACTGGCGATGGCCGCTTCGGTAGGATTATTGGCTTATATAATAGAAATGATTAGCGGTTTTGATCATCTTATTTTTAAAAAAGACTGTCTTATGATTGAGAGTAGCAGGCGCAGGCCACGATTCCATGTTCTCTCTGTAATGTTTTTAAACCGACAATGTTTGGATTGGGTGGGAATCAAATGAACGATGGCATGGAATCAAAGCCGAGAGACCCAGAGATGTAAACAATCAGCAAGTTGATGCAATTGGTTCCGATGTTTTTTTAAGCAGCTTTGAGTTCCTCATTCTTTCTAAATCTATCAGTTCTTGTCTTTGGCCCAAATAAATAATTGGACGCAGACAATCTGATGATAACGGCACATGATGCGAATTGTCCGTCGCCACTTAATTGTGAATGTGTAAAATGTATGCAAATCATTTTTTAAAAAGGAAAAAGTATCAGGCATCTTTTAAATAAACGGATGGAACAAACGCTGGCTTCAGTGTGATGCAAAGGCTGACAATTTGTTCTGAAACAATCCAACCTGCCCTTTGTATCCATGTCTACAACTACCTCAGATAAGACTGGGACAAACGGCCCGAAGCTGTGAGCCTTCTCTCACATTTGGTACACTTCTGTGGCAAACATTGCTTCTCAATATACAAGCCGGCCTGCTGTTTCAGGACATAAGGATGCTTTTGATTAGACCCATTTTACAGGATTCGCATTTGGGTTTGCTGTCCCAAATGGCTGTGAACCATGTTTCTTGACATACTTGACTATTGAAAAATAATTTGGTGTTTTGAAGGCTTTCATGGCCATAATCACTGGGTTGCTGTGAGTTTTCCAGGCTGTATGGCCATGTTCCAGAAGCATTCTCTCCTGATGTTTCACCCACATCTATGGCAGGCATCCTCAGAGGTTGTGAAGTACAAGAGAGAATGCTTCTGGAACATGGCCACACAGCCTGAAAAATGCACACAAACCCAACCCAATATTGGTCTTAACAAACACACTAATGTCTGTGTGTTTTCGAAGGCTTTCATGGAAGGAATCACAGGGTTGTTGTGTGTTTTCCGGTCTGTATGGCCATGTTCCAGAAGCATTCTCTCCTGACGTTTCGCCCACATCTATGGCAGGCATCCTCAGAGGTTGTGAGGTACAGAAGAGAGTGCTTCTGGAACATGGCCACACAGCCCGAAAAATGCACAACCGAACTTAATATTGGTCTTAACAAACACACACACTAATGTCTGTGTGTGGTCGAAAGCTTTCATGGCCAGAATCACAGGGTTGTTGTGTGTTTTCCGGTCTGTCTGGCCATGTTCCAGAAGCATTCTCTCCTGACGTTTCGCCCACATCTATGGCAGGCATCCTCAGAGGTTGTGAGGTATAGGAGAGAATGTTCTGGAACATGGCCACACAGCCTGGAAAATGCACACAAACCCAACCCAATATTGGTCTTAACAAACACACTAATGTCTGTGTGTTGTCGAAAGCTTTCATGGAAGGAATCACAGGGTTGTTGTGTGTTTTCCGGTCTGTCTGGCCATGTTCTAGAAGCATTCTCTCCTGACTTTTGCCCACATCTATGGCAGGCATCCTCAGAGGTTGTGAGGTACAGGAGAGAATGCTTCTGGAACATGGCCACACAGCCCGAAAAATGCACAACCCAACCTAATATTGGTCTTAACAAACACACTAATGTCTGTGTGTTGTCGAAGGCTTTCATGGAAGGAATCACAGGGTTGTTGTGTGTTTTCCGGTCTGTCTGGCCATGTTCCAGAAGCATTCTCTCCTGACGTTTTGCCCACATCTATGGCAGGCATCCTCAGAGGCTGTGAGGTATATACAGCCCAGAAAACACACAACAACACTAATGTCTCTTTCTATAGCCCTAACCGTGAGAAAAATAAATATTGGGAATGGAAACCTCGAGTAAACACTATCCTAGAAGTACAAATGTTCTCGGCTATAACTTGGTTTATATCCTTCAGGTTTCAGAGATCCAAACCATGTAAATCAAATCTGCAAATACGGAGGATTGACTGGATTTTTTCTTTGGAGAAAGGGGAAGAAACATTGCCTTTTCTTCCTTGCCAAGATTACAAGAAGCAGCAGGATTGTCTCAGCAACAGATGTCCTTGCTGCTAAATTGTTCACAAAGGTGCTATGGCACATCTCTTATACGATGCGCCATTATTTCAAACCGGTACTGCGTATTGCCACTGGCCACTAAATCCAAGTCAAGGGGATTCAAAGAAGTTTGCAAGGTTCAATTGTTGCCACTTAGAGCACTTCAGTTTTACAAGGGGAGGCATATAGAAACATAACCACCCTCTATTGTCATTATAACGAGCCACATTCATATGAGCTAATACGATTTGTGTTGCCAGTGCTTTGTCCCACTGTATTCAAGAAAGAAAAAGGTGCCTTTTCTATGTTTCCAGTCTCTATCTTTTCTAGCATTGTGCCTCGCTGGATGTACATATATATTTAATCCATAGTGGAGATCGCCCTCCTGATACTGTTATGTAAGTACTGATTATCAGTCTGTATGTAATTAATAAAGCAGAATGTATCTTAAAGGTATGTTGTGTGTTTGATCTGTTAAAGCTGCTCAATATTATACCACTAGGCAATGTTAAATTAGTGCAGTTTGGCACCACTTTAACTGCCAGGGCTCAATGTTATGGAATCATGGGCTTTGTAGTTTGGTGAAGGCTGAAGGCCTCGTCAAACTACAACTCCTTGGATTCCATAACATTGAGCCATGACAGTTAAAGTGAGGTCAAACTGCATTCATTTTACAGTGTGGATGCACCTTTGGAGATTCCCAAGACACCATAATAATCAAACTCAAGGAGCCCTCGGTGGCGCAGCTGAGCTGCTGAATGAAAGGTAGTGGTTCCAATCTGGGGAGCAGGGTGTTTTACCCCCACAACAGACATCACAGTGCTTCTGGCTGTCTCCATTGGTGTGGAATTTGCATGACCCCACCCACTGCCTCTCCCTTAACCCTTTCCTATTCATTTCTATGGCACACAGCAAACAGGAATTGATCAGCATCTGAACATACTAGTGGGGCTTGGGGAGAATGATTCACCATGATTTATAGGAGTTGTAGGGACTGGGATGTATAGTTCACCTGCAATCTAAGAGCACTCTGAACTCCACCAACGATGGACCTGGAACTAACTTGGCACACAGAACTTCTATGACCAGGAAAAAATACTGGAGGTCTTTGGAGGGATTTGTAGGAGTTGTAGTTCACCTACATCCAGAGCGCATTTACTTACTTACTTGGGCGATCCCTCATTGTCCGAGTATGATGGCCCTCCTAGTGTAGTATGATGGCCCTCCAAGTGTGAGGCCGGGCTGTGGCGCAGGCTGTTGAGCAACCAGCTGCAGCCAGCTGCAATGAATCACTCTGACCAGGAGGTCATGAGTTCGAGGCCAGCTCAGAGCCCCATGTTTGTCTTGTCTTTGTTCTATGTTAAGGCATTGAATGTTTGCCTTATATGTGTAATGTGATCCGCCCTGAGTCCCCTTTGGGGTGAGAAAGAAGGGCGGAATATAAATACTGTAAATAAATAAATAAAATAGTATCTTGGTGGTGGATACACACACATGTATACACACACACACATGAACATTTATGTTGATGTGACTGACCACAGTTGTGTGGTACTTTTTGGCCTGTGGGCTTTCAAATCCCGATTTCAAATGTGACTGATTAGGTCAGTCATGTTTGATCTTCCTAAAATGCAAACTCTATACCGTGTTTCCCCAAAAATAAGACAGTGTCTTATATTAATTTTTGCTCCCAAAGATATGCTAGGTCTTATTTTCAGGGGATGTCTTATTTTTCCATGAAGAAGAATTCAGATTTATTGTTGAACCAAAAAAAAAAAAAGAACCTTTGTTATATACTGTACAGTAGTTGTCATCACAAACTAACATAACCAGACAAACTGTGAATCCTATTAAGAATTTCTTGTTACTACTATTATTTCCATGTACAACTGGTATGTACATTTATCAATTCTGCATGCTCTGGTGTTCTGATTGACAGGCGCCGGGCATGCTTCCAAACAAAACCTTGCTAGGTCTTACTTTCGGGGGAGGTCTTATATTTAGCAATTCAGCAAAACCTCTACTAGGTCTTATTTTCTGGGGATGTCTTATTTTCAGGGAAACAGGGTAGGGATGCATCTTCCTAAAATACAAATTCTATAGGGATAATACTACAGACATACACATTTATTCAGGAAAGTAAATAAATTCCATAAGTGGAATAAAAATTTCACCGGTTTCGAGAGAAGAGTCCAGTCTTCAGTTCCTTGGGTGCCGGGAGAGAGAGCAAGTCCATTCCCCTTGGCTGCTTTTTTTCCTCTAGTGTCATGGAAGTCAGTAGAGGAAAGGCTCTAGAACTCAAAGTTGCCAAACTGCGAGGAGCGGTTGTTGGGCTTGGGCTGGGGCTTGTAGCCGATCCGGTCGTGGATCATCTGTTCCCGGCTCTTGTGGTCCATGTTCAGTCCCAGCGCGCCTTCGCCGTCACTGGCGCCCACCACATCCACCTCTTCCCGCTGCTTCTTGCAACTCTGAAAAGGCAGAGAGGAAATGAAATAAAAAATTTAAAAGGGAATTTATTTACCGTATAGACTCGAGTATAAGCCGACCCGAATACAAGCCGAGGCACCTAATTTTACCACAAAAAACCTGGGAAAACATTGACTCCAGTATAAGCCGAGGGTGGTAAATTTCAGAAATAAAAATAGATTTTTCTATCAAATTTGTTGTAAAACATGATGTTTTGGTGCTTAATTTGTAAAATCATAACCTAATTTGATTTTTAATAGGCTTTTCCTTAATCCCTCCTTATTATCCAAGATATTCGCTTATCCAAGCTTCTGCCGGCCCGTTTAGCTTGGATAAGTGAGACTCTACTGTAATACTTTTTTCAAATAACCCAGGCACCGCCGGGTCCCCAAGCTAGTAAATAATAAATAAACAAATCTGGGTTGCTGTGAGTTTTGCCGGGCTGCGTGGCCGTGTTCCAGAAGCATTCTCTCCTGACATTTCGCCCACATCTGTGACAGGCATCCTCAGAGGTTATGAGGCCTGTTGGAAACTAGGCAAGTAGGGTTTATATATCTGTGGAATGATGTGTTTTTTGGGCATTAAATTTTGCCAATTTCTGTAAGCCGTCCTGAGTCCCCTTGGGTGAGAAGGGCGTGATATAAATATTATTATTATTATTATTATTAATAATAATAATTTATTTATACCCCACCTCCATTTCCCCGGAGGGACTCGGGGCAGCTTACAATGGTCGGACCCAGATAAAAACAGTAACAATAAACACATCAGGTGTACAACGACATGTGCAATTATAAAAACAAACATTAACATATACAGATAAAATAGAAAACTTAATAACATGGTTAAAACACAAAAAGATTAAAAAATGGACTAAACAAAATGCAACCGTATAAATATCAAACCTGAGGTAAGTGACAAAGTGCTTTAGATTAGCTTCAAGGCCTGGCTGCTTCCTGCCTGGGGGAATCCTTTGTTGGGAGATGTTAACAAGCCCTAAATTGTATTTAAACTTTTTCTTTTTCACTACTTCCCATCTACTCACCTCCAGCTCTTTTCTGGCCCCTTCAAATTCCTCGATATCGTCCAGCTTGAGCTCCAAACGCGTTGGCTTCCGACGTAGCATCTTTAGGACCAAGCGGGGACCCGTTGCCTTTTCCACGCATGCGCAGTGAACTACCGCCAAGCCCCACTTCCTGTGTGCGCATGCGTTTCGTCGGACTGGACGCAGAGAGTACGATTTGCTTCGCCCCGCCCACTTCGCCGCGCCCGAACGTGATTGGCTGAGCCACTCTTTGAGACCGCATCCGCCGGAAATAGTCACTAGTGTTGCTTTTTTTGAAGAGGAAGGTAGTGATGGCTGCCTCGAGGAGTTTAACGGTAAGGGAAAAAAATATCATTATAATGTGATGTACTAATATATTATATACCATATTAATAAGGTTGTGTTGTCGAAGGCTTTCATGGCCGCAGGCAGGATTCCCCCAGGCAGGAAGAAGTCAGGACATGAAGCTGGCAAGGCCATTAATGCTAATCAAGGTGATTAATTATAACATTCACTCTGGCCCCCAACAGACAAGAGTTCTTTCTCCCACCCTACAGATATATTATATACCTCAATATACCTCACAACCTCTGAAGATGCCTGCCATGGATGTGGGGAAAATGTCAGGAGAGAATGCTTCAAAGTTATACCTCACACATCTGAGGATGCCTGCCATAGATGTGGGCGAAATGTCAGGAGAGAATGCTTCTGTATTATACCTCGCAACCTCTGAGGATGCCTGCCATAGATGTGGGTGAAACGTCAGGAGAGAATGCTTCTATATTATGCCTCACAACCTCTGAGGATGCCTGCCATAGATGCGGGCGAAATGTCAGGAGAGAATGCTTCTATATGATACCTCACAACCTCTGAGGATGCCTGCCATAGATGTGGGGGAAATGTCAGGAGATAATGCTTCTATATTATACCTCACAACTTCTGAGGATGCCTGCCACAGATGTGGGCGAAATATCAGGAGAGAATGCTTCTATATTATACCTCACAACCTCTGAGGATGCCTGCCATAGATGTGGGGGAAATGTCAGGAGAGAATGCTTCTATATTATACCTCACAACCTCTGAGGAGGCCTGCCATAGATGTGGGGGAAATGTCAGGAGAGAATGCTTCTATATTATACCTCACAACCTCTGAGGATGCCTGCCATAGATGTGGGCGAAATGTCAGGAGAGAATGCTTCTATATTATACCTCACAACTTCTAAGGATGCCTGCCACAGATGTGGGCGAAATATCAGGAGAGAATGCTTCTATATTATACCTCACAACCTCTGAGGATGCCTGCCATAGATGTGGGTGAAACTTCAGGAGAGAATGCTTCTGGAACATAGCCATGCCGCTCGAAAAACTCACAGCAACCCTGTGATTCTGGCCATGAAAGCCTTTGACAACATGTATTCTCAATTTGCTTCTGACACAATAAATATTAGTATTGACTAGTGATTTATTATTATTATTATTATTATTATTATTATCACAAACCTCACTTTATTCTTGTAGGATTGAATTGACACATTGTAGAATTGGTAGTATTGTGTTGTCGAAGGCTTTCATGGCCGGGATCACAGGGTTGTTGTATGTCTTTCGGGCTGTATGGCCATGTTCCAGAAGTATTCTCTCCTGACGTTTCGCCCACATCTATAGCAGGCATCCTCTGACAACCCCATTGGTAGTATTGTTCGCTGCTTTGGGTCTATGCTAAGAGAAATAAAGTGGAGTATTATTATTATTATTTGTTCCAATAAACATTGGCAGTGAATCTCACTTCATTCTCCTTGCAGTTGGGAAAGACAAAAGCCTCCGATGAAGGCAGTGGTCCTCCGGCCAAGAAAGGCCCCATTTTTTATGGGAGCCTGGAGGAGAAGGAGCGCGAGCGTCTCCTCAAGGGAGAGTCTGGGATGCTGGGCAAAGATGCCGTCAAAGCAGCAATTGAGGCCGGCAACATCAACGTCACCAGCGGTAAGAACCACTCAATTCAAGCCTTCCTGACAGATGGCTATCCAGCATCTGCTTAAAAATCTCCCAAAATCAAGACTCCATTACTATCTGATGAGTCTTGCCCGATTCCATCTTGAAAGGTCATTGAAATCCTGGGCCGGGCAGTGGCGCAGCTGTTGAGCAGCTGCCTTAAATCACTCTAACCATGAGGTCATGAGTTCGAGGCCAGCCCGTGGCGGGGTGAGCACCCGTCAATTAAAAATAAAAAAATAGCCCCTGCTCGTTGCTGACCTAGCAACCCGAAAGATAGTTGCATCTATCAAGTAGGAGATAAGGTACCACTTATAAAGTGGGGAGGCAAGATTAACTAATTTACGACCTGGAATGAGGAAGTGCCGTCAGTGTGGATGATGAAGCAGCTGCTCCCCCCTGTGGCCAGAATCGAACATCCCCTCAGAAGAAGGTTAACTTGCCTCTGCGTGTGTCTCTCAGTCTCTGTTTGATGTGTTTATGGGCATTGAATGTTTGCCCTATGTGTGTTATAATGTGATCCGCCCTGAATCCCCTTCGGGGTGAGAAGGGCGGAATATAAATACTGTAAATAAATAAATAAATAAATCCTAGATTTGGAAGAGACCCCAAGGGTCATCCAATCCAACCCCTTTTACCAGGAAGGAAGACACACTTATCCAAGCTAAACGGGCTGGCAGAAGCTTGGATAAGCAAATATCTTGGATTATAAGGACTGATCAAGGAAAAGCCTATTAAACATCAAATTAGGTTATGATTTTACAAATTAAGCACCAAAACTTCATGTTATACAACAAATTTGACAGAAAAAGTAGTTCAATACGCAGTAATATTATGTTGTAATTACTGTATTGACGAATTTAGCACCAAAATATCACGATGTATTGGAAACATTGACTACAAAAATGGCTTGGATTATCCAGAGGCTTGGATAAGCGAGGCTTGGATAAGTGAGACTCTACTGTATATACACAACAACCGAAAAAACACAACGCGGTATTAAAACATCGAATTAAAAACAATGAGGTTGCAATAGTGGATAAGCAAGGTGCACATTATAAGTTACAGATTTTTAAATAGATAAAGTGCAATAGATTGAACAGCTCTAACTGTCAGGAAGTTCTTCCTAATGTTTAGCTGGAATTTCTTTTTCTCCAATTTGAATTCATTGTCCCATTGTGTCCTTGTCTCTGGAGCAGCACAAAACAAGCTTGCTCCCTCCTCGGTGTGACATCCTTTCAAATATTTAAAATATGGCTAACCAAGCTTAATGTACCCAGCTCCCTAAGCTACTCCTCATGGGGCTTGGCTTCCAGATATTTGACCAATTCAATCTCCTTGCTCTTGACACTTTCCATCTTTTCCATCTCTTTCTTTAATTGCTTTGCTCAGAACTAGTCACAGTCTTATTGAGACTTACTTAAGTAAGTCGTACTTACTGAGCAACAGCTTTAACTGTAGACAACTTGAAATATAGTGTGTGTGTGTGTGTGTGTGTGTGTGTGTGTGTGTGTATATATATATATATATATATATATATATAGCACTATGCTCAGACTCATTGTTCTGAAATGCTGTTTTATCCTGTTTTATGCTATTATATG
Organism: Anolis carolinensis; assembly: GCF_035594765.1. Lineage (NCBI taxonomy): Eukaryota > Metazoa > Chordata > Lepidosauria > Squamata > Anolidae > Anolis > Anolis carolinensis. The sequence goes on from NW_026943818.1 coordinate 11,288,686, forward strand.
GTTTTATTGTTTATATTGTTTATTTTGGTTTTATTGTATGACTGTTTATTATATGTGACATTGGGCTTGTTCCCCACGTGAGCCTCCCCGAGTCCCCCTGGGGGAGATGGCAACGGGATATAAAAATAAAGTATTATTATTATTACAGTAGAGTCTCACTTATCCAACACTTGCTTATCCAATGTTCTGGATTATCCAACGCATTTTTGTAGTCAATGTTTTAAATATAACGTGATATTTTGGTGCTAATTTTATAAATACAGTAATTACAACATAACATTGCTGCTCATTGAACTACTTTTTCTGTCCAATTTGTTGTATAACATGATGTTTTGGTGCTTAATTTGTAAAATCATAACCTATTTTGATGTTTAATAGGCTTTTTCTTAATCTCTCCTTATTATCCAAGATATTCGCTTATCCAACGTTCTGCCGGCCCGTTTATGTTGGATAAGTGAGACTCTACTGTATTATTTATTGCTGGTGAAGTTTCATGAAAGCACAATAGAGTGGGACTATGACTTCCCTTGACTCCTATGCCTCTAACCTCAATGAATGTGGAGCTCTGACTGAATGACTCTTTTGAATCCATCTATCATAGGAATCATTGTAAGAGAAGGGGATGCAATGCAAGGCAGGCTTCCCATATGTCCAGAGAGACGGAATTTGTTGGCTGACTGTGGGCTAGTCTGGATAGAATGTGTTCCTCCCAGTTCTGTCATGTACTGAGTTGTTGCTTTTGCTACCAGTGAAAGGGCTGGAAGACTTCTCTCGTTGTTGTTCCTGTAACTTCCCATCTGTTGGAACCTCAGATTGACTCTGATGAAGATGATGGGATTCAGGTTCACAATCAGATTCAAAATGTCCCTGTTGTAGAAGATGAGGAACAGAGGGTGCAAGTTCATTTTCCCACAGCAAGGAATGATGTTGATGATACTGCAACTAGCCAGGTGCAAATGGACTTGGAAAAGGAGGACAGTTCTCAGTCTGATAATGAGGCTCAGCAAACTAACGAGCAGGCTGACCTTGATGAAACAGGTTCCTTAGATCGAGCTGACCATTTGGAATTCAGGGTTCGGAGGAGTGTGAGAATCGCAAACAAGAGGGAGGTTAGAGGCCAGAGAAATGCTTTCATACTTTGCAAAGGGTATTAAAGCAATGTGTTTGGAGACAAACCTTTGTCAAAGCAACTTTCGTTCAGCCAGGAAGCAAGCTCTTGTTTTCCTGGATTATCTTGCGGCTTTTGTGTTCATGTTCTTAGGACTTCGTCATGCTCTAAGGGGACTTTATTTTGTAACAATCTTTTGGAACTTTATTTTTGCTTTTAAAGAACTTTTTTATCCTCTATTTTCTAATAAATTAAAAAGACTTCACCTGTGTGCAGTTTGGTGTATACAGCAAGGTGAAGCAATCCTGAGATGCGACACCATCTTTCTTTCTGTTTTGTATGATCAGGTGAAGTTTTTGACCTGGAAGACCACATCAGCGAGCGCCAGGCGGAAGTGCTGGCTGAATTTGAGCGCCGGAAGCGGGCCAGGCAAATCAATGTCTCCACAGACGATTCGGAAGTCAAGGCCTGCTTACGAGCCCTTGGGGAGCCCATCACCCTGTTTGGCGAAGGACCTGCAGAAAGGAGAGAGAGGTGGGAGAGAGAATGTGCATTTGGATTTGTATGGTTTTTAACAATTTGTTTTTAATGTATAGATGTTTTTTCTTAACTTTTATGGTTTCATGTCTATGTTTATACATTACATACATCAATTAATTGTTGCCAGTTTGTAAGCCACTCTTGAGTCTCTTTCAGGGTGAGAAGTACAGGGTATAAATTGTGCTATGCTAATAATATAATATATTGTACTAGCTGTGCCCAGCCACGCGTTACTGTGGCGAAGTCTGGTGGTATGGGAAATAAAGTATTGAGGAATTGGTGGTAGTTAAGGTAAAGGGTCCCCTGGGCTGAGTGGGTTGCTAGGAGACCAAGTGAGCAGAGCTTAGCCTTCTAACTGGCAGCAATTGGATAAAAACAATTATCCCTCTCCCTCTAATTAGGACTTTATTTTTCTTTTCTTTTTGTTGTATCAACCTAGAGGCATGGATGATGGGTTGTGATGTCAATTTTTGAGGTTGTGGGGTGTTTACTTTTGTTGTTTTGTCCGCTGCCGTGATGCCATCACTCTTTTATATATATAGATGTACATATAACTTGTAGTCGCCCTGAGTCCCCTTTGGGGTAAGAATGACGCTAATAAAAAATAAATACAGTAAATAAATAATAATAAATAAATTGTCTTAAGAGTCTTGGCATAACCTCTAAACAGGATTTGTTTACTGTTGAATCCCTTTCTTGGCAGGCTACGGAATATCCTCTCGGTAGTTGGCACAGATGCATTGAAGAAAACCAAAAAGGATGATGAGAAATCCAAGAAGACTAAAGAGGAAGTGAGTGTGAAATTGCCACTGTCCTTATGTACTTGTGAAACGGCCACTTATACAGTGGAATCTCTACTTAAGAGCATCCCAGCTTAAGAGTATTTTGCGTTAAGAGCTGTTGCTCGGCTTGGGTTTCTCTTTGACATTAGAGCAACATTTTGAGTTAAGTCCCTACAACTCCTATAAATCATGGTAAATTCTCCCCAAACCCCTCTCTCTAGTATGTTCAGTTGCTGTGTGCTATAGAAAAGAATACTGTATATAAATATATATATATATAAATAGACATAATGGCGCAGCGTGTTAAAGAGCTGAGCTGCTGAACTTGCAGAACAAAATGTCACAGGTTCGAATCTGTGGAGCAGAGTGAGTGCCCGGTATTAGCCTCAGCTTCTGGCAACCTAACAGTTCAAAAACATGCAAATGTGAGTAGATCAATAGGTACTGCTCTGGTGCTCCATGCAGTCATGCCAGTGGCCACATGACCTTGGAGGTGTCTATGGACAACGCCGGCTCTTTGGCTTAGAAATGGAGATGAGCACCAACCCCCAGAGTCAGACATGACTGGACTTAACGTCAGGGGAAACCTTTACCTATATAAATTGATGTGAATGTGCATTTATAGATTATTTGTTACGTATGAAGTCCATTTTCTTATTTTAAAACACGAAACAAAAGTAGGGGTGGGGTTTGGACGTCCGCAGTGGATTAATAGCATTTCAATGGGAAAAGTCATTTCGTGATAAAAGTGTTTTTAGTTAAGAGCTCAGTCATGGAACGAGTTAACCTCTTAAGTCAAGATATCACTGAATATTCATCAAATCTCATGATATTTTTTGTTCTCTTTCCTGCTCTTTCTCTGTTTCTCTCTCAGTACCAGCAAACGTGGTACCACGAAGGACCAAACACATTAAAGACTGCCAGAATATGGATCGCCAACTACTCACTCCCTCGGTAAGGAGGTGGCCAAGGGAGACACTAATGCAAAGGCTGATAGATATTTCTGTATTGCGATGGGAAGACAAAAAGTCTTCAGTCTTGTCCCAATTGACAACCTGTGTCTGGTTGCGAGCAGGAGCCTGGGGAGAGTCTACATTGTAGAATTTGACCTGATTCAGTTTGACCTGATTTGAACTGCCATGGATCCATGCTGTGGGAGTTGTTGTTATTATTATTATTATTATTATTATTAAGAAGAAGAAGAAGAAGGCCAGGAAGACATCATTCCACCATATCTCCTGTGTCAATATAACAATATAATAATATATAATACTCATATTATGCTATACTAATAATATAATATATTTTATATCCATTTAATATTGATAATAATATTATGTAATACAATATAATAATACAGTATTATAATTGTATATTATATATTACATGTAATATTACTAATAATATTGCAATATAGTGGTATAGTACAATATAGTAATACGTAATGCTTATATTGTGCTATGCTAATAATATAATTTATTGTATGTACATATAATACCGATAATATGTAATCTATATATATAAAATGATAAAGTTGTTTGCGCAGTGACTATAACAACAAAACTAAACATCCCAGAAATACGAAATTTGGCAACACAATGCAAAAGGCTTGCCTCCAGGTTACAACAACACAACCACACCACAAAACCACAATCCAGACCCACAAAACTCACAACAACGCATCATGCGATAACAACACAACTAAACGCCCCAGAAATACAAAACTTGGCAATACAATGCAAAAGCCTTGCCTCCCAGTTGTAACAACACAACCACACCACAAAACCACACAGGACCCACAAAACTCACAACAACGCATCGTGACTATGACAACACAACTAAACGCCCCGTAAATACAAAACTTGGCAACACAAAGCAAAAGCCTTCCCTCCAGGTTGTAACAACACAACCACACCAAAAAAACCACAATTCGGACCCATAAAACTCACAACAATGCATCGTGACTATAGCAACACAACTAAACGCCCCAGAAATACGAAACTTGGCACACAACTAAACGCCCCAGAAATATAAAACTTAACAACACAACGCAAAAGCCTTGCCTCCCGGTTGTAACAACACAACCACACCACAAAACTACAATCCGGATCCACAAAACTCACAACAATGCATCGTGACTATAACAACACAACTAAACGTCCCAGAAATACGAAACTTGGCACACAACTAAATGCCCCAGAAATACAAAACGTGACAACACAACACAAAAGCCTTTTCTCCCGGTTGTAACAACACAACTACACCACAAAACCACAATCCGGACCCACAAAACTCACAACAACGCATCGTGACTATAACACAACAAAACGCTCCAGAAATACAAAATTTGACAACACAACGCAAAAGCCTTGCCTCCCAGTTGTAAGAACACAACCACAACACAAAACCACAATCTGGACCCACAAAACTCACAACAACGCATCATGACTATAACAACACAACTAAACGCCCCAGAAATACAAAACTTGGCAAAACAATGCAAAAGCCTTGCCTCCCGGTTGTAACAACACAACCACACCACAAAACCACACCGGACCCACAAAACTCACAACAACGCATCATGACTATAACAACACAACTAAACGCCCCAGAAATACGAAACTGGGCAACACAACACAAAAGCATTCCCTCCCGATTGTAACAACACAACCACACCACAAAACCACAATCCGGACCCACAAAACTCACAACAATGCATCGTGACTATAACAACACAACTAGACGCCCCAGAAATACAAAACTTGGCACACAACTAAACGACCCAGAAATACAAAACTTCGCAACACAACACAAAAGCCTTGCCTCTCAGTTATAACAACACAACCACACCACAAAACCACAATCCAGACCCACAAAACTCACAACAACGCATTGTGACTATAACAAATACAACATTTGACAACACAACTCATCCACCTCCCCAATCCCTACATTCACACTTGGCCTCCAAAAAAACAATTACAATAATAACAATGACAACAACAACAACAATAAGAATCAACACCATCACAGGCAAGAAAGAGCCAGGCACTGAGGCTGAGAGGCCAGTCAGTGCTACACTGGGCCTCCACAAAACAGTACAGTAGCATCTAACTTATCCAACCTTCATAATCACTACAACAGCAATAATAATAAACACCTACACAGGCAAAACAAAAAAAGACTATTGTACCACAATAAAAATATAAACCGCACTCAGCAGAATCAGACATTACGATTAACAACAAACCAAAGACAACAGGGATCTCAAGCAATTATCAATCAACACAAAAACTGAAGAAGGTAACAGACTTCAAATACTACTACTAATGTGAGTATAAAGAAGGGTGGAGGTCACAGCATCAATACAACCTAATGTAGACTGACCAACACCACCAGACTAAGCCACAGCAACGCGTGGCCGGGCACAGCTAGTATATATATAAAAGGATAAAAAAAATTGGGCCTAGGACAAAACAACAAAACTACACATCCCAGAAACACTAAACTTGGCAACACAACCCCTCATCCATGCCTCTACGTTCATAAAACAAAAAGAAAAGAAAAATAAAGTCCTAATTAGAGGTAGAGGAATAATTCTTTTTATCCAATTGCTGCCAGTTAGAAGGCTAAGCTCTGCCTACTTGGTCTCCTAGCAACCTACTCAGCCCAGGGGACAGGCACAGTTAGGCCTCAGGCCTCTTCCACACTGCCTATAAGATACAGATTATCTGATTTTCACTGGATTATATGGCAGTGTAGACTCAAGGCCCTTCCACACAGCTATATTACCCATTTATAATCTTATATTATCTGCTTTGAACTGGATTATCTTGACTCCACACTGCCAGATAATTCACTTCAGTGTGCATTTTATACAGCTGTGTAGAAGGGGCCTCATATAATCCAGTTCTAAACAGATAGTATAAGATTATAAATATACAGTAGAGTCTTACTTATCCAACATAAACAGGCCGGCAGAATGTTGGATAAGTGAATAAGTTGGATAATAAGAAGGGATTCAGGAAAAGCCGATTAAACATCAAATTAGGTAATGATTATACAAATTAAGCACCAAACATGTTATACAACAAATTTGACAGAAAAAGTAGTTCAATGCTCAGTAATGCTATGTTGTAATTACTGTATTTACAAATTTAGCACCAAAATATCACAATGAATTTAAAACATTGACTACAAAAACATTGACTACTAAAAGGCACACTGCGTTGGATAATCCAGAACACTGGATAAGCGAATGTTGGATAAGTGAGATTCTACTGTAATATGAAATAATTACTATGGTAATCCAGTCCAACCCAATTCTGCCATGGAGGACACAATCCAAGCATGCCCAACAGATGGCCACCCAGCCTCTTAATAATAATAATAAGAAGAAGAAGAAGAAGAAGAAGAAGAAGAAGAAGAATATCATACAATCCTAAGGTTACAAAAGACCCCTAAGGATCATCCAGTTCAAATTCCTTCTACCATGCAGGATGACACAAACCAAGCACTCCTGACAGATGGCCATCTAAGATCTGCACAGTAATAATACAAATCGAATCACAGAATCAGACAGTTAGGAGAGACCCCTAAAGGCCATCCAGTCCAACCCACCTCTGTCATTGGATGATACAATCCAAGCACTCCCAACAGATGGCCAGCCAGCTTCTCAATAATAATAATAAGAATAAGAATATCATACAATCCTAAGGTTAGCAGATACCCCTAAGGATCATCCAGTTCAAATTCCTTCTACCATGCAGGATGACACAAACCAAGCACTCCTGACAGATGGCCATCCAATATCTGCACAATAATAATACACATCGAATCATAGCATCAGACAGTTAGGAGACACCCCTAAAGGCCATCAAGTCCAACCCAATTCTGCTATGCAGGAAAACTATCCAAGCACTCCCAACAGATGGCCACCCAGCCTCTCAATACTAACACTAATACTAATAATAATAATAACAACAACAACATCATACAATCCTAAGGTTTGGAGTGACCTCTAAGGATCATCCAGATCAACTTCCTTCTATCATGCAGGAGGACACAATCCAAGCACTCCTGACAGATGGCAATCCAGCCTCTACATAATAATGATGATGATGATGATGATGATAATAATAATAATAATAATAATAATAATAATAATAATAATAATAGAAGCATAGAATCCAAGAGTTTGGAGAGATCCCTAAGGGCCATCCAGCCCAACCCTTTCTACTATGCAGCAGGACACAATCCAAGCTTTCACAACACATGGACAACGTATAAATACTATACAATACTACACAGGGACATAGACCCCCTCTACCCTCACCACTTTCACAGTACACAAACAACCAAATGCATACTAAACATAAAGACAACCATACAACAGACATTCAATACCACCACTACCTCAACAAGTTCTCACCAACACCACCAGACAACGCCACAGCAACGCGTGGCCGGGCACAGCTAGTACAATATAATAATACACTATTATAATTGTATATTTATATTACAGGTAATATTACTAATGATATTGCAATATAGTGGTATAGTACAATATAGTAATACATAATGCTTATATTGTGCTATGCTAATAATATAAATGTATGTACATATAATATTGATAATAATATTATGTAATACAATATAATAATAATACACTATTATAATTGTATATTTATATTACATGTAATATTACTAATAATATTGCAATATAGTAATATTTAATGCTTATATTATGCTATGTTAATAATATAATTTGTTGTATGTACATATAATACTGATAATATGTAATACAATATAATAATATACTATTATAATTGTATATTTATATTACAGGTAACAATACTAATAATATTGAAATATAGTGGTATAGTACAATATAGTAATACATAATGCATATATTGTGCTGTGCTAATAATATAATATATTGTATGAACATATAACTTGTAAGCCGCCCTGAGTTCCCTTCGGGGTGAGAAGGGTGGGATATAAATGTCGCTAATAAATAAAAATAAATTCTCAGGATTCCATAGCATTGAGCCATGGCAGTTCAAGTAGGATCAAACTGCATTAATTCTACAGTGCCGTCTTATGCTGCTTAATTCTACAAGACCTTAATGTGTTTGTCTTCATTCCTTGCCAGGGCAATGAAGCGACTGGAAGAAGCTCGATTGCTGAAGGACATCCCTGAGGCCACACGAACGTCCCAGAAACAAGAGCTACACAAATCTCTGAGGGTAAATAGAACGGTGTCTCTGTCACAACAAGTATCCTAGGCACAGGATTGTCGCGACCCAAAAGCTACCAGAGACTTCAGGCTTTGCATTAGTTTACAGTAAAGGAAGGTGATGGGATCAAGAGAAGGGCTTCAGTTAGCCGAGATCTCTAACAGGATCATTAAAAAAGCAAATATCCTTCAAGCAGCCTGTGCCCAAGTCGTACTGTATAAGACTTTTTAAGTGCGGTGGGTTGCTGTGAGTCTTCTGGGTTGTATGGCCATGTTCCAGAAGCATTCTCTCCTGACGTTTCAGCCAGGCATCCTCAGAGGTTGTGAGGTCTGTTGGAAACTAGGCAAGTGGGATTCTGGCCATGAAGGCCTTCGACAACACCTTTCAGTACAGTTTAAAATCTACAAATATACAAACATTAAAACAGAAATAAATATAAAATGGTATTCAAAAATTCACAGTTTTAAATCCATTAGAACATAAAGCCATAGCATTAATATTGATAATAGGGTGATGATCGAGTATAGCAAAATGTAATAATAATACGATATAGTCAAGTAATAATACAATACAGTCAAGGATAGCAAAATAAAGTGAATAATAATATAAGCAATAGGATGATGATGGAGTATAGTAAAATATAATGAAATGAATAACAACAATAATATAAAGATAAAAGTTTTCCCCATGACTCTGGGGGTTGGTGCTCATCTCCATTTCTAAGCTGAAGAGCTGGCGTCATCCATAGACACCTCCAAGGTCATGTGGCCACTGGCATGATTGCATGGAGAGCCTCTACCTTCCTGCCAGAGCAGTACTTATTGATCTACTCACACTCTGGGGGTTGGTGCTCATCTCCATTTCTAAGCTGACGAGCCGGCGTTGTCTGTAGACACCTCCAAGGTCATGTGGCCATAGGCATGACTGCATGGAGCGCCGTTACCTTCCCGCCGGAGCAGTATCTATTGATCTACTCGCACTCTGGGGGTTGGTGTTCATCTCCATTTCTAAGCTGAAGAGCCGGCGTTGTCCATAGACACCTCCAAGGTCATGTGGCCACGGGCATGACTACATGGAGCGCCGTTACTTTCCCGCCAGAGCAGTACCTATTGATCTACTCGCATTTGCATGTTTTCAAACTGCTAGGTTGGCAGAACAATAATATAGGATGATAATAAGACATAGGGGAGATATCACGAAACCAAAGTAGCTAATAATACCCAATAGTAATAATAAAATGTTTAGACATAGGGAAATTTGAAAACAGCAGCACATTTATTTATTTATTTACTACATTTATATCCCGCTCTCCTCACCCCAAAGGGGACTCAGAGTGGCTTACAAATTATATGTACCTACAATATATTATATTGTTAGCATAGTACAATATTAGCATTAAATTACTATATTGTACTATATCACTATATGGTAATATTACAGTAGAGTTTCACTTATCCAAGCCTCGCTTATCCAAGCCTCTGGATAATCCAAGCAATTTTTCTTGTCAACGTTTTCAATATATCGTTATATATTTGTGCAAAATTCGTAAATACAGTAATTACAACAAAACATTACTGTGTATTGAACTACATTTTCTGTCAAACTTGTTGTATAACATGAAGTTTTGGTGCTTAATTTGTAAAATCATAACCTAATTTGATGTTTAATAGGCTTTTCCCTAATCCTTCCTTATAATCCAAGATATTCGCTTATCCAAGCTTCTGGTGGCCCGTTTAGCTTGAATAAGTTGAGACTCTACTGTAATAAAATTGTTAAACATAAGGAAATATGAAAAGAGAGCAACACATAGCAATAACAACATGTTGATGTTGGTCAGACATAGGGAGACACAAAGTCAGAGAATAATAATAATAATAATAATAATAATAATAGGGTCATAAAGAGGTTTCTGAGAATTAAATATACTCCGGAACCGGCATGGGCAACCCTTTTATCTAACATTTTGAAATCTTCACTCTTTTTTTCAACCCTTCTGATGTCCATTGTTGTTTTCCTTCCTTTCTGTTCCCTTTTCAGTCTTTGAATAACTTCTGCAGCCAGATTGGAGATGACCGTCCCATTTCGTACTGCCACTTCAGTCCGAATTCGAAGCTCCTGGCAACGGCCTGTTGGTAACGGGATCCTTTTGTATTGCTTACCCCCAAATTTCCATCCTGCTCATTCAGCTGCCCAGAAGAGAAGTAAATCTGTTTTATAAGGAGGGAAATATTCACGACTCCGTCCCTTTTCCATCCCCAGGAGCGGCCTCTGCAAGCTGTGGTCGGTGCCGGATTGCAATCTTGTCCACACTTTACGAGGTAAAGTGGTTTCTTCCATCCCCTGCTTTCCTCTACTTTCAGTTCAGGGACTGATTCTGACAATGGCACTTGGTTGTTTTCTCTTTTCCTTTGATTAATGGGTTTTGTTTAAGGGCTGTTGGTAGAGCAAGTTAAACTACTAGCTGCAGGAAATCTGTCAACCAGAGGGTTGGCAGTTCATAGCTGCAAGTCGGGGTGAGCTCCCAACAGTCAGCCCTAGCTTCTACCAAGATAGCAGTTCAAAAGCATGTAATGTTATTATTATTATTATGTCCAACGTGATCCAATACAACAGCCAGCAGAGTGTCTGCTGTGGACTCATCTTGTTGTCTTTCAAATAATAATAATAATGTCTGATGTGTGATCCGATACAAAAGCCAGCAGAGTGTCTGCTGTGGACTCATCTTGTTGTCTTTCAAATAATAATAATTATGTCTGATGTGTGATCCGATACAAAAGCCAGCAGAGTGTCTGCTGTGGACTCATCTTGTTGTCTTTCAAATAATAATAATAATGTCTGATGTGTGATCCAATACAAAAGCCAGCAGAGTGTCTGCTGTGGACTCATCTTGTTGTCTTTCAAATAATAATAATAATAATAATAATAATAATAATAATAATAATGTCTGATGTGTGATTCAATACAACAGCCAGCAGAGTGTCTGCTGTGGACTCATCTTGTGTTTCAAATAATAATAATAATGTCCGATGTGTGATCCAATACAACAGCCAGCAGAGTGTCTGCTGTGGACTCATCTTGTTGTGTTTCAAATAATAATAATAATAATAATAATAATAATAATAATAATAATAATAATGTCTGATGTGTGATCCAATACAACAGCCAGCAGAGTGTCTGCTATGGACTCATCTTGTTGTGTTTCTAATAATAATAATAATAATAATAATAATAATAATAATAATGTCTGATGTGTGATCCAATACAACAGCCAGGAGAGTGTCTGCTGTGGACTCGTTGTGTTTCTAATAATAATAATAATAATAATAATAATAATAATAATAATAATAATAATAATAATGTCTGACGTGTGATCCAATACAACAGCCAGCAGAGTGTCTGCTGTGGACTCATCTTGTTGTGTTTCAAATAATAATAATAGTAATAATAATAATAATAATATCCGACATGTGATCCAATACAACAGCCAGCAGAGTGTCTGCTGTGGACTCATCTTTTTGTGTTTCAAATAATAATAACTTTATTCTTGTACCCTACCTCCATCTCCCCGGAGGGACTTGGGGCAGCTTACATAGGAACATACAATCAATAATTTAAAACAGTGGAGCAATAAAAATATAAACAACATTACACAACAGTTACTTTAAAAACCTGAACATCAGTTTCTACATATACAGAGGGTGACTGGTACAGAAACTCTGGTTAAGGTCCATAAATAAAATCAGAACAGGCAGGAGAAGGGGCAGGAAAAGAATGAGGGGAATTAAAATATCAAACGTATAGAGGGACGATGACAAAGTGCAGTACGAGTATGTAAACAATTACATGTCTAGTAGGCCTGTTTCATTCAAAAGCGCACCAGAACAAGGGAGAAGTCCTTTACCTCTGTGTTATTGTATGTCGTGTAAAAAGCATTGAATGTTTGCCGCATATGTGTTCTGTAATCCACTCTGAGTCCCTCCGGGGAGATGGAGCAGAATATAAATAAAGTATATTATTATTATTCTCCCCAAGGGCACAACACCAATGTGGGGGCCATTGTCTTCCACCCCAAGGCAACCATCTCCCTGGACAAGAAGGATGTGAACTTGGCTTCCTGCGCTGCGGACGGCTCGGTCAAGCTCTGGAGTCTCGAAAGGTAGGCCTGATCCCTTCAAATCTCAATTCTATTGGACATTTCCATTAGAAAATGGTGACCCAGAGTGCATCTACACCAGGCATGGACAAACTTTGGCCCTCCAGATGTTTTGGACTTCAACTCCCACAATTCCTAACAGCCAGTAGCTAAAATAGTGACTAAACTGCATTAGTTTTGCTGTGTAGATGCACCTCCCTGAGACTGCCTTGCTGTTATAATTCCTCCAATAGGGAAAGAGAGAAAAAGCAGTGCCTCTAGTCCTTTTCTCCGTTGCTCTCAACTGTCAATAGCTGCTCTGCCCTCATCCCAGTAACTCTCAGTAGGTCCTCCTTGTGTTTTATTTCAGCGACGAGCCGGTGGCCGACATCGAAGGGCACACCGTGAGAGTGGCTCGGGTCGCCTGGCATCCTTCCGGCCGATTTTTGGGAACCACCTGGTAAGGGATTTCTTTTTGTCAGAAAAAAGGGGCCTCGGCTATGGATAGCACCTTCCAGACGGGGAAAAGAACCCTCAATGTGAAAATAAACCTCCATATCTGAGAGTTTGCTTTCTGACACGTTCCTGTGCTTCTCTAGCCCTCAGTATGACAAATACATTGTTCATGGGGTTCTCAAACGTTTTCAGCCGCAGAGCTCATTTTAAGGCAATATATGTTATATTATATATTATACTAGCTGTGCCCGGCCACGCGTTGCTGTGGCAAAGTGGTAGTGGTATTGGTTAAAAATTGTTGTGTAATTTTTATTTGACGTTATTTGCATTTTTATTAATTTTATTGTAAGTTATATTTTTATTTATTATATTTTATTATTTTGTTGTATTATTTTTAGTTATTTTGTTATAGTATTTTATTGCATTAATTTTTTAGTGTTTTTAATTATTTTTATTGTATTATTTGTATTTATTTTATTTTTTATTCTTTTATTAACACTGGGCTGAGTGGGTTGCTAGGAGACCAGGTGGGCAGAGCTTAGCCTTCTAACTGGCAGCAATTGGATAAAAGCAATTATTCCTCTCCCTCTAATTAGGACTTTATTTTTCTTTTCTTTTTGTTGTATCAACCTAGAGGCGTGGATGATGGGTTGTGTTGTCAAATTTCGAGGTTGGGGGGCCTGTAGTTTTGTTGTTTTGTCTGCTGCCCTGATGCCATCACTCTTTTATATATATAGATATAAGGTGTATGTATCAGGCATAGGCAAACTTTTGGACACAGGGGCCGCATTGCGTTTTAATTTTTTTTAATAAATATTTTTTATTAAGAGAAAGTTTCAACTACATAAAAAGTGGGGGAACAATGAAATACAAAAAGAAAAGTAGGAAATAAGGGAGAGAAAAGGAAGAAAAAAAAGAAAGAAAGTACTAAAAAAGTATTGTTCGTGACTTCTGTTCTTCTTCCTTCCATTTATTGTTGCTTCAAACCATGCCTCTCTACAAATGTGGAGGCTATTCAAGTTATTTCCTTCCCATTCAAGTCATTGTTTTCTCTTTACATATTCTTCAAGGGATGACCAATCCGTCGTTTATAATCCTTTGCCAATATTTTGCTTTAATAAGAAAGTTAATTTATCCATATCCTCTATATCCAAAACTTTGAGTAGCTAGTCTTTTATTTCTGGCACTCCTTCTGTTTTCCATCCTTTCACAAAAACCATTCGTGCTGCCTTGGCAAGGAAAATGAATAGTTTTCCTTTGTTATGATCGTCAAAAGTTTCTTTATCCAGCATTCCCAGGAGGTAATACTCAGGTTTCATACTAAAAATTTTTTTCAAAATTCTTTGGCATTCTTTATGAATATTTTTCCAATAAATTTTTGTAACCTCACAGATCCACCACATGTGGAAAAAAGAGCCTTCTTTTGCCTTACATTTCCAGCATTTATTATCGGTGTTTTTATACATCCGCCCCCATTTTTTAGGTGGAGCATTTTTAACCAATTTTCCTTTGAGTCAGAGGCATATGTGTATTTCAATTTATTTATCCAGATTTCTTCCCATTCTTTTAGTTGCATTTTAAAATTTGAGAGATGGGCCGGGCCAGGTGAATGGAGCTTGTTTGTGAGAACTAATTGAAAAAAAATAAACAAATTCCTATACACACTGCAGATATCTAGAGAGAGATATCGAGATATAAACATAGATATACAGGGCTTGCAAATATTGCAGGAGGGAAATGCACACACACGTATATAGCAATTTAGCCAATTGCCTATCCCTTGTGTTTACAAAACTCACTTGGTGCACTTTGCCCAGTTGTTTTTATGACTCTTATCTTGGGGCCTAAGCCATGTTTTTATTTTGGTTACCTTTTATAATTTTATTATGGTAATGTGTTGATTTTATATTTGCGTCTGTATTTTTGTTATACTGTATTTTGTTTGTTGTAATTATCTGGGCTTGGCCCCATGTAAGCAGCCCCGAATCCCTTCAGGGAGATTGAGGCGGGGTATAAAAATAAAGTTGTTGTTATTATTATTATTATTATTATTATTATTATTATTATTATTATTATTATTTTGTGTTGGTAGCTATGACCATTCGTGGCGACTGTGGGACCTCGAGGCCCAGGAGGAGATTTTGCACCAGGAAGGACACAGCAAAGGCGTCTATGACATTGCCTTCCACGTCGATGGCTCCCTTGCAGGCACCGGGTAAGTCTTGAGGCTTACTCACAGTATTATGTTCCAGGAATATTCATTTAGACAGCATCTGAATACTTTAAACCAGGAAGTTATGTGCTCTGACTACCAGTTTTTGGTGTCAAGAAGTCTCTGGCCGTGGTGGATCTGGATTGCAATAGGACTAATAGAGCCTTATTTAAATTATCGTATTTACTTGAGTCTAGTGCTCAGACAGGAGCATTGGAAAGCTGATATACCATATATACTCGAGTATAAGCTGACCCTAATATAAGCCGAGGCACCTAATTTTACCACAAAAACTGAGGTACTTATTGACCCGAGTATAAGCCGTGGATGGAAAATGCAGCAGCTGCAGGTCAATTTCAATATAAAAATAGACCCCAATGAAATCCCTGCAATATTTGCAAGCCCTATGTTCATATATATCTATCTAGACATCTTTCTATATATAGATAATTATATCTGCATAGGATTTGCAAAGACTTGCAAACATATGTGGTGAAAATTCATATATATAATAATGTATACACATAGATACAGATATACAGGTACAGTAGAGTCTCACTTATCCAACTCTCGCTTATCCAACGTTCTGGATTATCCAACGCATTTTTGTAGTCAATGTTTTCAATACATCGTGATATTTTGGTGCTAAATTCGTAAACACAGTAATTGCTACATAGCATTACTGCATATCGAACTATTTTTTCTGTCAAACTTGTTGTATAACATGATGTTTTAATCCTTAATTTGTAAAATCATAACCTAATTGGATGTTTAATAGGCTTTTCCTTAATCTCTCCTTATTATCCAACATATTCGCTTATCCAGCATTCTGCTGGCCCGTTTACTTTGGATAAGCGAGACTCTACTGTACATGGAAATCTCTAGATATCTATATGTTTATAGGATTTACAAAGGCTTGCAAACATATTGGGGAAATCTATATATATAAAAGGGTAATGGAATCACGGCACCGGACAAAACAACTAAACTAAATGCCCCACAACCTCGAAAATTGACAGCACAACCTCTCATCCACGCCTCTACGTTCATACAACAAAAAGAAAAGCAAAATAAAGTCCTAGCCACAGCAACGCGTGGCCAGGCACAGCTAGTTCATATATAAAATTAATGTATATAGACAGATAGATACAAATATAAAGATACATAGGGATTGCAAAGGCTTGCAGGGGGAAATGCCTATACATCTGTAGCAGAGATTAAATATTTCAGAGGGAAATGCTTTTATAAGTTTAATGGGTGTATATATATTTTTCTTCCTGACTTGCAAGGGCTTCTTTCCCTTTTCAAAACATTCCTTTGGTTAAGAGCGAGGGAGGCTTTGGAAAAGAAAACACTGATAAGGGAGGGTAAGATGAGAGATAAATATATCATATATTGCAAGCAAGGGACATCCAGGCTGCCGGCTTGACCTTGATCCAATTATAAGCCGGGGGAGGCTTTTTCAGCTCATAAAAAGGGCTGAAAAAATATCTTCAAGTATATACGGTATTTGTTTGATGTCTCTCTATTTCTTTCAGTGGCCTTGATGCCTTTGGCCGGGTGTGGGACCTACGAACCGGGCGCTGCATCATGTTTTTGGAAGGTCATCTCAAGGAGATCTATGGAGTCAATTTTTCCCCAAATGGGTAAGAGCCGTCTGGACGTGCGAGGATGAGATAAAATTATGTTGGAGGACCTGCAAATGTTTAGAGAAGTATTTTTTCTCCAGGAACCTTTGGATCTTCCAGTACAACCCTATGAAAGACGTCAGCCATAAAGTCATATTGGATGGCCTAGATCAGGGGTCTCCAAACTAAGGCCCAGGGGCCGGATGCGGCCCTCCAGGGTCATTTACCTGGCCCCCGCCCTCAGTTTTATAATATAATATATTGTATATACATATAATAATGATATTAATATTATAATGTAATACAATATAACACTAATAATAATACCATATAATAATATTAATTATATATTCTATATTACACTAGCTGTGCCTGGCCACGCATTGCTGTGGCGAAGTATGGTGGTATGGGAAATAAAGTATTGAGGAATTGTATATTGTATATTGATAATCTTATATTATCTGCTTAGAACTGGATTATATGAGGCCCCTTCTTCACAGATGTATAAAATGCACACTGAAGTGGATTATATGGCAGTGTGGAGTCAAGATAATCCAGTGCAAAGCAGATAATATAAGATTATAAATGGGTTATATAGCTGTGTGGAAGGGCCTTGAGTCTACACTGCCATATAATCCAGTGCAAATTAGATAATCTGTGGAAGAAGCCTAAGTGAGGCCTAAATCTGCCTGTGCCCTAACTGAACCCTGGCTGTCCCTTGGCTGAGTTGGTTGCTAGGAGACCAAGTGGGCAGAGATTAGCCCTCTAAACTGGCAGCAATTGGATAAAAACAATTATTGCTCTCCCTCTAATTAGGACTTTATTTTTCTTTTCTTTTTGTTGTATCAACCTAGAGGCATGGATGATGGGTTGTGTTGTCAAATTTCGAGGTTGGGGGGCCTATAGTTTTTTTTGTTCTGTGGGTTGCCGTGATGCCATCACTCATTTATATATATAGATATAATATTACTAATATTACAGTATAGTGGTATAGTTCAATATAGTAATATATAATGCTAATATTGTGCTATACTAATAATATAATATATTGTAAGTACATATAATTTGTAAGCCACTCTGAGTCCCCTTTGGGGTGAGAAGGGTGTGATACAAATGTAGTAAATAAATGCAGTAAATAAATACATAATAATAAATAAATAAATTTTAGACTTAGGCTCGCCCAAAGTCTGAAATGACTTGAAGGCACACAACAACAACAACAACAACAACAATCCTAATTAACTTGACTATCTCATTGGCCAGAAGCAGGAGCACACTTCCCATTGAAATCCTGATAAATGTATGTTGGTTAAAATTGTTTTTATTTTTAAATATTGAATTGTTCTTTCATTGTTGTTGTTGCTGTTTTACACTACAAATAGGACACGTGCAGTGTGCATTGGGATTTGTTTTTATTTTATTTTTCAAATGATAATCTGGCCCCTCAATTGTCTGAAGGATTGTGGACCGGCCCTCTGCTTAAAAAGTTTGAGAACCCCTAGCCAAGAGATTATCTTAGAGAGGGCATGTTAATAAACATACTTTAGTAGAGGCCTGGAAACAGGATATAAATTTCAATGAACACTTAGTAAACTCCTGGATCGATAAAACCCAAAAAATTAAACATCTAAAAATAAAAGAAACACAAAAGAAAATAATCTCAAAATGGTACAGGACCCCTTATCAATTGGCTCAAATTATGAAAAAATTTCTAACAAATGCTGGCATAAATGCGGGGAAATTGGTACCTTTTCACACATGTGGTGGGACTGCTCTGAAATCCAAAAATACAGTAGAGTCTCACTAATCCAAGCCTCGCTTATCCAAGCCTCTGGATAATCCAAGCCATTTTTGTAGTCAATGTTTCCAATATATCGTGATATTTTGGTGCTAAATTCATAAATACAGTAATTACAACATGACATTACTGCGTATTGAACTACTTTTTCTGTCAAATTTGTTGTATAACATGAAGTTTTGGTGCTTAATTTGTAAAATCATAACCTAATTTGATGTTTAATAGGCTTTTCCTTGATCAGTCCTTATAATCCAAGATATTCGCTTATCCAAGCTTCTGCCGGCCCGTTTAGCTTGGATTAGTGAGACTCTACTGTACTATAATACTGTTAGAGCAGTAATAGAGGAAATAATAGAGCAAAAGTTATATTGGGATAAAGCTCGATTTTTGTCCCTTAACATAGAGGTAAAGGAGGGGAACAACCAATGGTCAGATATATTAAAATTTATGATTGAGGCCTTGGCCTTTGTAAGCCGCATCGAGTCCTTCGGGAGATGCTAGCGGGGTACAAATAAAGTTTAATAATAATAATAATAATAATAATAGCCGCTATTCATGCCACAATTGCCAGAGGGTGGAAAGATAAAACAAGGTGGGACCTGAAAACCTGGTGGTCGTATCTCTCTGAATATTTAATTAATGATTTCATCCATGAAAAGAAAAATAAATATTTGAATAATCAGTCAAGACAAGATTGGCATAGGAAATGGTCTTGCTTAATCGACAAAACGGAAGGAAAAGATAGGTATAAAACTTTAAACCAGGCCTTCCAGACAATTAAATCAATGTATTGATTCAAGTAACCCAGATGGGGGTGGGAAGGGGGTGGTAAGGGTGGGTGGGATGGGGGTTTAAAGGGGTAATTAATTAAGATATATGGTAAAGGGAATCACAATTGGAACCTGCATCCCAGCCATAAAGTTTGTAATCAGTTTTTGTGTTATTTATTTATTTATTTATTTATTTATTTACAGCATTTATATTCCGCCCTTCTCACCCCGAAGGGGACTCAGGGCGGGTCACATTACACATATTAGGCAGACAGTCAATGCCTTTTAACATAAGACAAACAACAACATAGCTCCGAGCGGGCCTCGAACTTATGACCTCCTGGTCAGCGATTTATTGCAGTTAATTGTACTGGCTTGCTCTCCCGTCTGCGCCACAGCCCCGGGCTGTTATCTTTTAGATGGCAAAGGTTTGCAGTGTATTGTTTTGTTATCTGTATGAAGAAATAATAATAAAAAAAGAGAGGGCATGTTAATGAAATCCGTTGTAATATTGGCACATTTAAAAACAAAACGAAGCTGGACTCCTCCTTCTCCTCTCTCACTGTAGGTACCACATTGCCACCGGCAGCGGGGACAACACTTGTAAAGTTTGGGACCTCCGCCAGAGGCGATGTATCTATACCATCCCTGCTCATCAGAACCTGGTGACGGGGGTCCGGTTTGAGCGTAAGTCTCAGCGCCTGGATATCGTTGTTAACGTTGATGTTTACATCCCTCTTGAGTTTCTCTCTGAAATTAGCCATTGGGGTTGAAAGGAGAGGTGGGTTTCCCTTGGAAGAGTAGCTTTTTTTTGTAACTGACGGCTTTGATGACCGGAATCACTGGGTTGCTGTGAGTTTTCTGGGCTGTATGGCCATGCTCCAGAAGCATTTTCTCCTGACGTTTTGCCTGCATCTATGGCAGGCATCCTCAGAGGTTGTGGGGTATGTTTTATTTATTTACAATATTTATATTCCGCCCTTCTCACCCCAAAGGGGACTCAGGGCGGATTACAATGAACACATATATGGCAAACATTCAATGCCAGCAGACAAACAACATATATAGACAGACACAGAGGCATTTAACATTTTTTTCCAGCTTCACGATTCCGGCCACAGGGGGAGCTGTTGCTTCACTGTCCACTAGTGGCTGTACTTCCTCATTCCATTCCTCGTGTTTTGCTGGCAGTTTTATGATGTTGTAAATTAGTTAAATTAGCCTCCCACATAAAGCATATCGAAATTTCCCTAATTGACAGATGCAACTGTCTTTCGGGGCTGCATAGGTCAACAGCAAGCTGGGCTATTTAATGGTCAGGGGCTTAACCCGACCCGGGCTTCGAACTCATGACCTCTCGGTCAGTAGTGATTTATTGCAGCTGGTTACTAGCCAGCTGCGCCACAGCCCGGCCCTGTTGGAAACGATACAAGTGGGGTTTATATATCTGTGGAAGGTCCAAGCTGGGAGAGAGAACTCTTTATCTGTTGGAGGCAAGTGTGAATATTGCAATTAATCACCTTGATTAGCATTGAAAAGCCTTGCAGCTTCAAGGCCTAGCTGATTCCTGTCTGAGGGAATCTTTTCGCAGTTTCTTTTTTTGCATAGCCTACCATAGTCTGATTGTGCTTCTTTTTTTACTTGGGTGATGGTTGTGTGGCCCATTTGTTGGTTGGGTTTGTGGATGACCAGGACATCTAGAAAAGGCATTTTCTTTTTTATTTTTATTTTTCTGTGGTGACTTGGATGTTTGGGTGGATGCTGTTGAGGTGGTCCAGGAACTTTTTATATATATATAAAAAAAATGTTTGGTCATGTTGCTGTATACTGGAATGAAGAAAATAATGAGTCACTCTGTGTAAGCAATTAGGCACTATATATAAGTTCATTGTTGCTGAGTATACCAACTCCTGAAGAAGGGGATTTTCTCCCAGAAACAGGGTACAAAAATACCCGGGAACCCCTGTAGACTTGGGACTTTATTTGGGCTTTACTTGTGAAGACTTTTTTGAGAGCGGTGTTCCATCATTATTTTCTTCATTCCAGTATACAGCAACATGACCAACCGTCTGTTTACTTTGTTTGGAAGATATTTTCATTGACTATGTATCCCTGAAGCCTATATACATTGGAACCAAATATCAGACTTGGATACTTTTGTGTTAGAGCTGTTGCTCCTTTTCATTTTGTCTGGTACGGCCAAATTGAGCTTTGTACGGGGAACTTTAATAACAATATATGCTATTTGGACATATTTTCTTTGTACATAGACCATCTTGTGTTTGTGTAGACACTTTACAAGTATTCTGGGATTTTGTATAGTAGTTTACAAATTAAGCATCAAAACATCATGTTATACAGCAAATTTGACAGAAAAAGTAGTTCAATACACAGTAATGCTATGTAGTTTGTTTGTTTTTTTTCGTGTCAGGAGCAACTGGAGTTGCTTCTGGAGTGAGAGAATTGGCCGTCTCCAAGGACGTTGCCCAGGGGACGCCCAGATGTTTTGATGTTTTTACCATCCTTGTGAGAGGCTTCTCTCATGTCCCTGCATGGAGCTGGAGCTGATAGAGGGAGCTCATCCTCACTCTCCCCGGGTGGGATTCGAACCTGGCAGCCTTCAGGTCAGCAATCCAACCTTCAAGTCACAAGGCTTTTATCCCCTAGGCCACTGGAGGCTCCTTGCTATGTAGTAATTACTGTATTTACGAATTTAGCACCAAAATATCATGATATATTGAAAACATTGACTACAAAAATGGCTTGGATAATCCAGAAGCTTGGATAAGCAAGGCTTGGATAAGTGAGACTCTACTGTATATAAGCCCCACTTGTATAGTTTCCAACATACCTCACAACCTCTGAGGATGCCTGCCATAGATGTGGGCGAAACGTCAGGAGAGAATACTTCTGGAACATGGCTATACAGCCTGGAAAACATACAACAACCCCATGGCCATACAGCCCAGAAAACTCACAGCAACCCAGTAGCTTTTTTATTTTGCTGCACAAGGGCTTCGTCCGAATTGAGTACAGTAGAGTCTCACTTATCCAAGCTTCTGGATCATCCAAGCCATTTTTGTAGTCAATGTTTTCAATATATCGTGATATCTTGGTGCTAAATTCATAAATCTAGTAATTCCAACATAACATTACTGCGCATTGAACTACTTTTTCTGTCAAATTTGTTGTGTAACATGATGTTTTGGTGCTTAATTTGTAAAATCATAACCTAATTTGATGTTTAATAGGCTTTTCCTTAATCCCTCCTTATTATCCAACATATTCGCTTATCCAAGCTTCTGCCGGCCCGTTTAGCTTGGATAAGTGAGACTCTACTGTAATAATATCTGAGTGAAATAATAAATGTATTAATAATAAAAATGTAATAGTAGCAACAATAATAGAGAAAAATAATAAATGTAATAATACCAATAATAACAGAGAAAAATAATAAATGTACCATATATTCTCAAGTATAAGCTGACCCAAATATAAGCCAACCAGGACCCTCACCTGAGTATAAGCCGAGGGGGACTTTTTCAGTCTTAAAAAAAGGGCTGAAAAACTAGGCTTATACTCGAGTATATACGTAGTTGTTGTTATTATTATTTTGCCTGAGAGGATCCATCATAAAATGATCTGGTCTCTGCTGTCCCTTCCTCTTGCTCAGCCATCTCTCTCTTTTTCCTACTTGCTCTCTGTAGCAAACCACGGCAATTTCCTGCTCACCGGGGCCTACGACAACACGGCCAAGGTCTGGACGCACCCAGGCTGGTCCCCTTTGAAAACCCTGGCCGGGCACGAAGGCAAAGTGATGGGTTTGGACATCTCTCTGGACGGGCAGCTGATTGCGACGTGTTCTTACGACCGAACCTTTAAGCTCTGGATGGCAGAGTAAAGGAGTGGGATTTATGTGGATTGTTATAACCTGAATTTACGGGAGGCTTTTATGCTCATTCTTCACTGTGGATGTGTTCCACAAACTCATCAAGCCTTGAGGGTGTCCAATTTCATCTTCAACTCTCGATTATTGTTGACACACACATACACACAAAGCCTTTTCGGCTGCCCGCCTGTGTTGTAAAGACCGCTCCAGCTTATATGAGTCCCAAACCTACTCTTGGAGATACCTAAGACATCAACGGAAAGCAAACCCTCGAGTCATTTGGGTATCCCTTCCCCTGATGGACAGAGAAACGTTTATTTTGTTGGTTTTGATATATTAAAGCAAATTGGCTGCTTGAATTTATATTTATTTATTATTTACAGTATTTATATTCCGCCCTTCTTTCTCACCCCGAAGGGGACTCAGGGCGGATTACAATGAACACAGATATGGCAAACATTCAATGCCAACAGACAAACAACATTCAGTTTTAGACAAACACAGAGGCATTTTAACATCTTTCCAGCTTCACGATTCCGGCCACAGGGGGAGCTGTTGCTTCACCGTCCATTGGTGGCTGTTCTTCCTCATTCTTTTCCTCGTGAGCAGTTTTATGGTGTTGTAGATTAGTTAAATTAGCCTCCCGCATAAAGCGTACCTACATTTTCCCTACTTGACAGATGCAACTGTCTTTCGAGGCTGCTAGGTCAACAGCAAGCCGGGGCTATTTTTTTTTTTTTAAAATGGTCGGAGGCTTAACCCGACCCGGGCTTCGAACTCATGACCTCTCGGTCAGTAGTGATTTATAGCAGCTGGTTACTAGCCATCTGCGCCACAGCCCGGCCCCATTGCAATGTGTTTACTCTTTACTTTCCCAAGGCATCTCTTTTTAGGCCGCTGTTTGTTTTCCTAGTTAGCCAAGGAGCTTCACTATCACCCTGATGCCTTCCAGTTTGCAAATCAGATACAATTCCTTGCAGATGGACTCTGAAGTTCGGCCACAATCTGCCAATCCCTTGAAAGGAGCAGACACCAAGTCCTTACCCATTTGCGCTTCCCTTTTCCCAGTTTGATATTTTCCTTTTTTAAGATTCAATCAGTTTTTTTACATTGCACCCCAAGATCACGGTCCCACGCCATAGAATTTTATAAGGCCCATCGCGGCTATTGGGAGCCCCCCAGTGGTGCAGCGTGTTAAAGCACTGAGCTGCTGAACTTGCAGACCGAAAGGTTGCAGGTTCGAATCCGGGGAGTGGAGTGAGCGCTCACTGTTAGTCCCTAACCCAAAGAACCCCAGGAATAGGCCTAAAAACAAAGTCAACAGAAAAAAAGAAAGAGTTGCTTTCCCTTTGCAACTATTGTGTTTGGGAGCTAATAATTATTATTGTTGGTATTTGGGGGTCTAAACAGAGTCTTGCAAAGAACTGCTTTCTCATTACAACTGATGTGTGGCAATGGGAGAATTATTATTATTATTTGGGGGACTAAACAGGGTCTTGCAAAGAACTGCTTTCTCATTACAACTGAAGGGTAGCAATGGGAACTTTATTATTATTATTATTATTTGGGGGACTAAACAGGGTCTTACAAAGAGTTGCTTTCCCTTTACAACTATTGTGTTTGGCAATGGGAGCTAATAATTATTATTGTTGGTATTTGGGGGTCTAAACAGAGTCTTGCAAAGAACTGCTTTCTCATTACAACTGATGTGTGGCAATGGGAGAATTATTATTATTATTTGGGGGACTAAACAGGGTCTTGCAAAGAACTGCTTTCTCATTACAACTGAAGGGTAGCAATGGGAACTTTATTATTATTATTATTATTTGGGGGACTAAACAGGGTCTTACAAAGAGTTGCTTTCCCTTTACAACTATTGTGTTTGGCAATGGGAGCTAATAATTATTATTGTTGGTATTTGGGGGTCTAAACAGAGTCTTGGAAAGAACTGCTTTCTCATTACAACTGATGTGTGGCAATGGGAGCTTATTATTATTATTATTATTATTATTATTATTATTATTATTATTATTAATTTGGGGGACTACACAGAATCTTGCAAAGAACTTCTTTCTCATTACAACTGATGTGTGGCAATGGGAGAATTATTATTACTATTATTATTATTATTATTAACTGTTTTTCCAGAACAACTGATGTGTGGCAATGGGAGCTAATAATAATAATAATATTAATAATAATAACAATTTGGACAGAAAAACAAGAAAACTCATGACCATTCATCATTCACTGTACCCTCGCAGTGATGTTGACCGGCTATATCTGCCTAGAAGATCAGGGGGCAGAGGACTCTTACAAGTCAAACAAGCCGTCAAAGAAGAAGAACATGCCCTGGCAGAAGATGGAAAGCAAAGTGAAGAACCTGCTTTGATTGAAGTCAAAAATCAGAAACTCCTCAAAGCACAGCAGACAAAAAACCAGTACAAGAAAACCGCATTACAAACTAGAGCTGACAGCTGGCACAACAAAACATTGGATGGAAAGTTCCTTGACAAAATTGAAGGAAAAGCTGATAAGGAGAAGACCTGGCTCTGGCTCACGAATGGGACCCTGAAGAAGGAGACAGAAGGCCTGATCCTTGCAGCCCAGGAGCAAGACATCAGGACAAAGGCCATTCAGGCCAAGATTGAAAAATAAGCTGATGACCCAAAATGCAGACTGTGCAAGGAAACCGACGAAACCATGGATCATATCCTCAGCTGCTGTAAGAAAATCACACAGACAGACTACAAACAGAGGCACAACTATGTGGCCCAAATGATCCATTGGAACTTATGCCTCAAGTACCACCTCCCAGCAGCAAAGAACTGGTGGGATCAAAAACCTGCAAAAGTATGGGAAAATGAGCACGCAAAGATACTGTGGGACTTCCGAATCCAGACTGACAAAGTTCTGGAACACAACACACCAGACATCACAGTTGTGGAAAAGAAAAAGGTTTGGATCATGGATGTTTCCATCCCAGGTGACAGTCGCATTGACGAAAAACAACAGGAAAAACTCAGCCGCTATCAGGACCTCAAGATTGAACTTCAAAGACTCTGGCAGAAACCAGTGCAGGTGGTCCCGGTGGTGATGGGCACATTGGGTGCCGTGCCAAAAGATCCCAGCCGGCATTTGGAAACAATAGGCATTGACAAAATCACGATCTGCCAACTGCAAAAGGCCACCCTACTGGGATCTGCACGCATCATCCGAAAATACATTACACAGTCCTAGTCACTTGGGAAGTGTTTGACTTGTGATTTTGTGATACGAAATCCAGCATGTCCATCTTGTTTGCTGTGTCATAATAATATAATAACTTTGGAGGACTCTTCTCTCTAGTTTCTGCTGGCATATTGAGAAAGTGCTGGCAAGGGCAACATGCTGCCGTCTCCTCCCTCCCTCCCTCCCTTCCTTCCTTCCTTCCTTCCTTCCTTCTCTCCCTGACCTCTCTCTTACACTTCTCCAACGGTGACACGCATCCCGGCGCATCTGCAATTGCAATTTTTCCTGCATGTCTTGCGGACCCTCTTTTAGGTCTCGCAACCCACCAGTTGGCCGCGGCCCATGGGTTGGGAATCCCTGTTCTACCCACATAAATCCCATTGAATGTAGTTTGAAACTAGCTTCAAACTGTGGTGGTTAGACAAGAAACTCAGGAAAGCACAAGAAGAGAAGCCCTTAATGTGCATCGGTGCTTGGTTTGTGTCATCACTATCCAGGCCTCAAAGTGGTTCCAGGATGTCCTGTGTCATCATCTATCGGCACAAAGGAATCAGTGTCGATGTGCCCTTAGTTTCCCCACTCCCATCATAGACACTCAATTTAAAACAACAACAATACCGTTCCCATTCTCATCCTGAACGGGTGAAGAAATGGTTGGTCCAGAAGATAAAGAACACCAGAAGCATGATGACGATCAAGATGACGGCCATCAAGTAGGAGAAAAGGCGAAGCTGCGGGTTGCGGGAACACTCTCGAAGTGTCCTATGGTCGGGCAAGCTTGGGGTCGCCGTCTGGGCTCCTTCGGTGTCCGAGGATTCGGAGCCCAGGTCCAAGGTGTAAACCCTCGGCTGGCGGAGGAAATACCGGCTCTTGCGTTGGTCCTTCAGATACAACCGCCTGCCATCCAAGACAACGTGGTTGGGCTCCAGCCGGAGCAAACGCAAGACGGCTCCGTTGGTGGGCAGCGCAGTGACGGCTTGGTGGGACGGGAGCTCGGTGGGGTGGCGACAAAGTGGGCATTGCAGGCAGTGTGGGTCCGATGCCACTAAACTCAGGTGGGCCAGGCACTCGATGCAGAAGGTGTGTCGGCACCGGAGGAGCTTGGGCGTCCGGAAGGCGTTGTCGAAGGGGCTCCAGCAGATCGGGCACTCAGATGCCAACGCTGTGCCTTGCTTCTCAGCCATGCTTTGGGGAGACGATGCCGTCTTTGCACTGCCCGGAAAGAAACCAGGTTAGGTTCAGAAATCCACATAAATCTACACTATTGATGGTGTCACCGCAGGCCTATTGAAAAGCATAAAGGAAAGGACTTCCTCCAAGGACCTGACAAATGAGACTATGACTCACAAGTGTACACTCCTCGATTTTATGGGATCACAGGGCAGTAGTCCCGCCCTTTGACATTTCACATAGAAACCCAAGACATAGGTTGAAGAGAGTGTGGTCAAGGCAACAAAAAGGGTTAGGAGAAGCCCATGAATCCCTTTTGCCATGCAGTCCGGCTCCATTCTGCCATGCAGGAGGACACAATCCAAGCCTTCCCAATGGATAGCCATTCAGTGAGTTTAGTCTTATAATAATAATAATAATAATAATAATAATAATAATAATAATAATAGTATCTTGAAGAAAAAAACATCTTGCCAGATGAACAGAAAGGCAACAAACGGAAAAGCAGGGGCACAAAAGACCAGTTATTGATTGACAAACTAATTCTGGAGAACTGTAAGAGCCGAAAAGCTAATCTTCACATGACGTGGATTGACTACAAAAAGGCCTTTGACTCACTCCCACACAGCTGGATCATCAAGTGCCTGGACGCCATCAGGATTAGTAAAAACGTTGGCATCTTTATTGAAAACATGATGGAGCACTGGAAAACTGAACTGTTTGTTGGAAATGAAAGCTATGGACTTGTCAACATCAGAAGAGGAATTTTCCAAGGAGACTCATTGTCCCCTCTGCTTTTCATTATTGCCATGATCCCTCTGTCAACAATCTTACAAAAAACAAATCTCGGCTATCAAACATCTGAGAAATCTCACAAAATTTCGCATCTGATGTACATGGATGACCTGAAGCTGTATGGGAAAACGGAAACAGAAATCCAGTCTCTCACCAACACTGTCCGAATTTTTAGCACTGATATCATCACGGAGTTTGGTTTGGACAAATGTTCGACAGTGGCATTGAAGAAGGGAAAAATCATTGAAAGTGAGGGCATAAATATGCCCAATGGCCAAACAATAAAGTGTCACCAGCCAGAGGCCTATAAATATCTGGGCATATTACAGCTGGACAACATCAAGCATGAACATGTGAAGACTGTGGTCAGCAAAGAATACACACAAAGGGTCAGAAAAATTCTCAAAAGCAAGCTCAATGGAGGCAACACCATCAAGGGCCATTCCAGTCATAAGATATACTGCTGGCATTATAAATTGAACACAGGCGGGACTGGACAATTTGGACAAAAAAACAAGAAAACTCAGGACCATTCATCATTCACTGCACCCTCGCAGTGATGTTGACCGGCTATATCTGCCTAGAAGATCAGGGGGCAGAGGACTCTTGCAAGTAAAACAAGCAGTCAAAGAAGAAGAACATGCCCTGGCAGAATATGTAAAGCAAAGTGAAGAACCTGCTTTGATTGAAGTCAAAAATCAGAAACTCCTCAAAGCACAGCAGACAAAAAACCAGTACAAGAAAACCGCACTACAAACTAGAGCTGACAGCTGGCACAACAAAACATTGCATGGAAAGTGTCTTGACAAAATTGAAGGAAAAGCTGATAAGGAGAAGACCTGGCTGTGGCTCACGAATGGGACCCTGAAGAAGGAGACAGAAGGCCTGATCCTTGCAGCCCAGGAGCAAGACATCAGGACAAAGGCCATTAATAATAATAATAATAATAATAATAATAATAATAATAATAATAGAAGACCTGGCTCTGGGTCACGAATGGGACCCTGAAGAAGGAGACAGAAGGCCTGATCCTTGCAGCCCAGGAGCAAGACATCAGGACAAAGGCAATTAATAATAATAATAATAATAATAATAATAATAATAATAGAAGACCTGGCTCTGGGTCACGAATGGGACCCTGAAGAAGGAGACAGAAGGCCTGATCCTTGCAGCCCAGGAGCAAGACATCAGGACAAAGGCCATTAATAATAATAATAATAATAATAATAATAATAATAATAATAATAGAAGACCTGGCTCTGGCTCACGAATGGGACCCTGAAGAAGGAGACAGAAGGCCTGATCCTTGCAGCCCAGGAGCAAGACATCAGGACAAAGGCCATTCAGGCCAAGATCGAAAAATCAGCTGATGACCCAAAATGCAGACTGTGCAAGGAAACCGACGAAACCATTGATCATCTCCTCAGCTGCTGTAAGAAAATCGCACAGAAAGACTACAAGCAGAGGCACAACTATGTGGCCCTTCCAGCTCTATAACCCACCCCGTGATGAATTCAGAATTAAAGAGACGGCGTGCCAGAGCGTCATCTTACCTGCATCAGGTGTGGAGGAGAAGACTCGGAGTGTCTGCAATACAGCTGATGTGAGAGCGTTTGCTCTCCTCCCGTCGTTCTCAGGAGACTTTGTCCCGAGGCGCAGAGTTCTCTCTCCTTTGTGAGGTTGGGTATTATTTACTGCCGCCCAAGGAAGCAAAGGCAACAGGGTGAAGCTTTTATGATTATGAGGATTCCTAGGAAAGTCACGGGGCACAATCTGGGTCAGGCCCGCCGGAGCGGTACTATTGATCTACTCACATTTGCATGTTTTCGAACTGCTAGGTTGGCAGAAGCTGGGGCTAACAGCAGGAGCTCACCCCGCTCCCCGGATTCGAACTGCCAACCTTTCAATCAGAAAGTCAGTGGTTTAATTTTAGCTCCTGCAAAGGATAATAGTTTCCACAACTGGCTGAAGTTTTATTTTCTGCTTTCTTCTTATTACCTTTATTATGATTTACTGTATATACAGTAGAGTCTCACTTATCCAACATAAACGGGCCGGCAGAATGTTGGATAAGCGAATATGTTGGATAATAAGGAGGCATTAAGGAAAAGCCTATTAAACATCAAATTAGGTTATGATTTTACAAATTAAGCACCAAAACATCATGTTATAAAACAACTTTGGCAGAAAAAGTAGTTCAATACGCAGTAATACAATGTAGTCATTACTGTATTTATGAATTTAGCACCAAAATATCACGATATATTGAAAACATTGACTACAAAAATGTGTTGGATAATCCAGAACGTTGGATAAGCGAGTGTTGGATAAGTGAGACTCTACTGTACTCAAGTATAAGCCTAGTTTTTCATCCCTTTTTTTAAAGACTGAAAAAGCCCCCCTTGGCTTATGCTCGGGTGAGGGTCCTGGTTGGCTTATATTTGGGTCAGCTTATACTCGAGAATATATGGTACATTTATTATTTTTCTCTATTATTATTGGTATTATTACATTTATTATTTTACTCTATTATTGTTGCTACTATTACATTTATTTTACTCTATTTTTGATTATTACAGTAGAGCCTCACTTATCCAAGCTAAACAGGCCGGCAGAAGCTTGGATAAGCGAATATCTTGGATAATAAGGAGGGATTAAGGAAAAGCCTATTAAACATCAAATTAGGTTATGATTTTACAAATGAAGCACCAAAACATCATGTTAGACAACAAATTTGGCAGAAAAAGTAGTTCAATACACAGTAATGCTATGTAGTAATCACTGTATTTATGAATTTAGCACCAAAATGTCACGTATTGAAAACATTGACTACAAAAATGCGTTGGATAATCCAGAACGTTGGATAAGCGAGTCTTTGATAAGTGAGACTCTACTGTATTATATTTATTTTACTCTATTTATTATTATTTGTATTATTTTCCTGTATTTATTATTATTATTATTATTATTATTATTACATTTTATTTTACTCTATTATTATTAAAAGGATACATAAGCACATTTTCATTGAAGAAGATGAGAATAATGATTTGACTTATCTTAAATTTGAACTTTATGTAAACATTTAACCTACTGATACCGCAATTAATGTAATTGTATTATTTTACTCTATTATTATTAAAAGGATACATAAGCACATTTACATTGAAGAAGATGAGAATAATGATTTGACTTATCTTAAATTTGAACTTTATGTAAACATTTAACCTACTGATACCGCAATTAATGTAATTGTATTGGTATCTATTTTTATTTCTGAAATTTACCACCCTCGGCTTATACTGGAGTCAATGTTTTCCCAGTTTTTTTTGTGTTAAAATTAGATACCTCGGCTTATATTCGGGTCGGCTTATACTCGAGTATATACAGTAAGTAAGTAAGTTAGGAATGGTGGGAGTAGGAGTCTAAAACACCCGCAGCGGCAAAGTTTGCCCATGCCTGCTCTCCAATGTGATGGGAAATCAAGTGAGAACTGCTGAATAAAATGGCTAGTTTCCTCGTGTGTGATGGAGGTAGGGAAGTCATCCATTTAATTTCGAAACGGAGTATGTGTGAGCTGTATACTCATCTTCTCTTCTAAACATTTAGTATATTCAGTGGGATGAAGTCTCTGGAGGGCCAAAGTTTGCCCATGCCTGATGGAGATGCACTGTCTGTTTCTTCTAGCTAAGCAGAGTCGCGCAGTGGAAGCGTGCTGGGCCCATAACCAATGTTCATTGAGATGTCCAAGGAATGGACCATTTCTGGACCTAGAACAATGTCTGGTATCAAGTGGTGATGAACTGCATTGAATTTTCAGTCTACAGTGTTGACTCATCGTGGGTGAGCTTCACGAGGCACCAAAAGGCGACGCTCGCATCTCCAGATCCAACCGCAACCAAGATCCCAACACTGTCACGACGAACCCCATCCGGATGGCTTTGTGCCAAGCATTGGAGAGTCTTCCGCTTTGTTTCCAAGAAGTGAAGTGGTTTGTGATGATTTGCCGGTAAATCAACGTTGCTGGGACTCGCATCCCGGCAGTCGTCCAAATGGATGTGGCTACGGTCATGATAAAGAAGGAGAATGGAGACAGAGATGAACAAAAGAATGAGAACGGCAGCCAGGACAACAGAAGGGAGAAAGTCGGACTCCGGGGTCTTGAATGAAGCCACTTCCAGGGATGAAGGTGTTGTTTTTTCTCCCAGATCAGTGCCTTGATGGCATCTGCCTTCTGGAAAATCCCAGCTTTCGAAAGAACTTTCTTCTTTTTTCGGCATTCCTGGAAAAGAATGACACGATGTAACACATAATAAATCAAAAATAAAATAAAATAATGAAAAATAATAAATAATAGGCATGTCCGATCGATGAAAAAAATGTTTCAATTCTCGTTTCTGAAGTAGGGGGCGCGGGCGCTTCGATATAGAAAGTATTTCCGATTTTTTCACCCAAAATTTTTGGATATTTCCAAAAATTCGTAATGAATTTGACGTGCATGCGCAATTGCCAAAATAAGAAAAAGAAAAGGAACCCGAGGGGGGGGGGGCTTTTACAGTGCTCTCCCGCCCTCATTTCTTGAGCTATCCTCATCAAATTTGCAATGCCCTTGCAAGTTGTGCAAAGATACTTTGAAAACTAGAAATTCCCTTGCTATATTTGTAAGCAAGAAGGACACTGGAAATCAAGGGTGTCTCTGGCTATGTAATCTCACAAGCTTTAACCCAATGCCTTCAATTAGAAATGGACCAAGCAATGCCCTGGCAAGGAGTGCAAAGATACTTTGAAAACTAGAAATTCCCTTGCTAAGAAAAAGAACCAGCAACAAAACCCTTTGTGTCCATCGTGGAAGCTTCTGATTGGCTGGGGAGCAGCAGCCATGTTAGGCTGTGCTAAGCTCCCATTCAAGGTAGGTTGCAGAAACAAAAACAATTTTTAAAATATTTTGAAAAATATATTTAAAAAAATTGGGGGGGGGGGAATTAACGAAACATTAAGAGACAATTAGAGAATGGGCCAACAATGGTTCGAATTACATTGCTGGTTACGCTGTGAGACAATGTCTCTGAATGCGTATCAAAAAGCGAGAACAATCCGAAATAATTCCGATATACGATTCAAAACGATTTTTTGGACATGTCTAATAAATAAATAAAATTTTACTGTATATAATATATACATTTACTCCAAGGTGGTAAATATAATATAATATAATACTAATAATACAATATAATAATATTACTTATATATTATATTTTACATGTAATATTACTAATAATATTACAATATATTGATACAGTACAATATAGTAATTTATTACCAGTATTGTACTATGCTAATATAATATTGTATGTATGCATTTTGTATTCTTAACAAACTGACTTTTTCAAATAACCCGGGCAACGTTGTGTTTTGCAATACAACTTCCTTCTGCTGTGCACAGATCTAGACGGAAAACGGCTCGGCCTTGAGATTATGATTTCTTTAAAGGAAACTGGTTGAACTGGAAAGTCTCCCCAGAGCTGTTTGTTCTTCCACGATGTAAAAAAAAAAAAGCATTTCTTTACATTGCTTTCCTGTAATAAGTTTGTTTTGGAGGCATAATCGGCCCGACCCTGCGTATGAAATTGATTACTTATTGGCTGCATTGATCGTATTGATTGTTTATGATTTTCCCTATTAGAAAGAGCTGCTGAAATGGGATTTTATAAAGGGCTTACAAATAATATATATATTACAAATAATATATATATATACAGTAGAGCAGGGGTCCCCAAACTTTTAAAGCCGAGGGCCGGTCCACAATCCTTCAGACTGTTGAGGGGCCGGATTATCATTTGAAAAAAAAATACAAACAAATTCTGATGCACACTGCACATGTCTTATTTGTAGTGCAAAAACAACAACAACAAGAACAATGAAAAAACAATACAATATTTAAAAATAAAAATAATTTTAACCAACATACATGTATCAGGATTTCAATGGGAAGTGTGCTTCTGCTTCTGGCCAATGAGATAGTCAAGTTAATTAGGATTGTTGTTGTTGTTGTTGTTGTTGTGTGCCTTCAAGTCATTTCAGACTTTGGGCGAGACCAAGTCTAAAATGTATTTATTTATTATTTATTTATTTACTGCATTTATTTACTACATTTGTATCACACCCTTCTCACCCCAAAGGGGACTCAGAGTGGCTTTCAAATTATATGTACATACAATATATTATATTATTAGCATAGCACACTATTAGCATTATATATTACTATATTGAACTATACCACTATGCCGTAATATTATTAGTAATATTATATGTAATAAAGAATATATAATTAATATTATTATATGGTATTATTGTGTTATATTGTATTACATTATAATATTATTATCAATATTATATGTATATATAATATATTATATTATAAAACTGAGGGCGGGGGCCAGGTCAATGACCTCGGAGGGCCGCATCCGGCCCCCGGGCCTTTGTTTGGG
>NW_026943818.1:11328923-11346423 GCF_035594765.1 Anolis carolinensis
AGCGAGAGCTCACCCGGCTCCGTTGTCCGTAGACACCTCCAAGGTCTTGTTTCCAGCATGACTGCATTGAGTGCCTATTATTGACCTACCTATTGATCTACTCACACATTTGCATGTTTTCGAACTGCTAGGTTGGCAGAAGCTGGGGCTGACAGCGGGAGCTCATCCAGCTCTGTTGTCCATAGACACCTCCAAAGTCTTGTTTCCAGCATGACTGCATTGAGTGCCTATTACTGTCCTACCTATTGATCTACTCACACATTTGCATGTTTTCGAACTGCTAGGTTGGCAGAAGCTGGGGCTGACAGCGGGAGCTCATCCAGCTCTGTTGTCCATAGACACCTCCAAGGTCTTGTTTCCAGCATGACTGCATTGAGTGCCTATTACTGTCCTACCTATTGATCTACTCACACATTTGCATGTTTTCGAACTGCTAGGTTGGCAGAAGCTGGGGCTGACAGCGGGAGCTCACCCAGCTCCGTTGTCTGTAGACACCTCCAAGGTCATGACACCTCCAAGGTCATGACTGCATAGAGTGCCGTTACCTTCCCGCCGGAGCGGTACCTATTGATCTACTCACACATTTGCATGTTTTCGAACTGCTAGGTTGGCAGAAGCTGGGGCTGACAGCGGGAGCTCATCCAGCTCTGTTGTCCGTAGACACCTCCAAAGTCTTGTTTCCAGCATGACTGCATTGAGTGCCTATTATTGACCTACCTATTGATCTACTCACACATTTGCATGTTTTCGAACTGCTAGGTTGGCAGAAGCTGGGGCTGACAGCGGGAGCTCATCCAGCTCTGTTGTCCGTAGACACCTCCAAAGTCTTGTTTCCAGCATGACTGCATTGAGTGCCTATTATTGACCTACCTATTGATCTACTCACACATTTGCATGTTTTCGAACTGCTAGGTTGGCAGAAGCTGGGGCTGACAGCGGGAGCTCATCCAGCTCTGTTGTCCATAGACACCTCCAAGGTCTTGTTTCCAGCATGACTGCATTGAGTGCCTATTACTGTCCTACCTATTGATCTACTCACACATTTGCATGTTTTCGAACTGCTAGGTTGGCAGAAGCTGGGGCTGACAGTGGGAGCTCATCCAGCTCTGTTGTCCATAGACACCTCCAAAGTCTTGTTTCCAGCATGACTGCATTGAGTGCCTATTACTGTCCTACCTATTGATCTACTCACACATTTGCATGTTTTCGAACTGCTAGGTTGGCAGAAGCTGGGGCTGACAGCGGGAGCTCACCCAGCTCCGTTGTCTGTAGACACCTCCAAGGTCATGACACCTCCAAGGTCATGACTGCATAGAGTGCCGTTACCTTCCCGCCGGAGCGGTACCTATTGATCTACTCACACATTTGCATGTTTTCGAACTGCTAGGTTGGCAGAAGCTGGGGCTGACAGTGGGAGCTCACTCCGCTCCCCGGATTCGAACTACCAACCTTTCAGACAGCGAGTTCATTTGGTCATGGGGCTTCTTTAGTGCAATAGCGCAATTTTGGTATGGTTAAAAAGTAGCTGTATGTGAAATAAAAGGAGAATAGCCCACTCGGGAATTCACAACATGCCTTTGGTCACCTTGGAGGACCTCATGGACCTTCTCGTCTCTACTTCTTAGCACGCTTCAAAACCGGAGACTTTTCCTCGCCGCTTTTGCAGCTGTGTTGGGAAACTTCAATTTCGGCTTCGCTTTAGTCTACACCTCGCCGGTCATCCCAGCTTTGGCAAAATCTCCCAGCCCGGATTTGAAACTCGACGAGGACACGGCATCATGGTTTGGGGTAAGCTTCATGGTCCTGGAAAAAAGTCAATTCTTTCAATTATCATCATCATTATTATTATTGACACAAAGACAGAGTATGACACAGCAAACGAGATCTATATGCTGGATTTCTTATCACAAAATCACAACCCAAACACTTGCCAAGTGTTTAGGACTGTGATATATTATCATTATTATTATTGTTGTTGTTGTTGTTATTATTATTATTATTATTATTATATTGACACAAAGACACAGTATGACACAGCAAACGAGATGTATATGCTGTATTTCATATCACAAAATCACAAGTCGAACACTTCCCAAGTGTTTAGGACTGTGTGATTTTTTATTATTATTATTATTATTATTATTATTATTATTATTATTATTATTATTATTATTATTATTATTATGACACAAATACATTATTATTATTATTATTATTATTATTATTATTATTATTATAACTATGACACAAAGACATAGTATGGCACAGCAAACGAGGTATATAGGCTGGATTTCGTTTCACAAAATCACAAGTCGAAAACTTCCCAAGCGTTTAGGACGGTGTGATGTATTATTATTGTTGTTGTTGTTGTTGTTATTATTATTATTAGTATTATTATATTGACACAAAGACACAGTATGACACAGCAAACGAGATGTATATGCTGTATTTCATATCACAAAATCACAAGTCGAACACTTCCCAAGTGTTTAGGACTGTGTGATTTATTATTATTATTATTATTATTATTATTATTATTATTATTATTATTATTATGACACAAATACATTATTATTATTATTATTATAACTATGACACAAAGACATAGTATGGCACAGCAAACGAGGTATATAGGCTGGATTTCGTTTCACAAAATCACAAGTCGAAAACTTCCCAAGCGTTTAGGACAGTGTGATGTATTATTATTGTTGTTGTTGTTGTTGTTGTTGTTGTTGTTATTATTAGTGACACAAAGACAGTATGACACAGCAAACGAGATCTATATGCTGTATTTCATATCACAAAATCACAAGTCGAACACTTCCCAAGTGTTTAGGACTGTGTGATTTTTTATTATTATTATTATTATTATTATTATTATTATTATTATTATGACACAAATACATTATTATTATTATTATTACTATGACACAAAGACATAGTATGGCACAGCAAACGAGGTATATAGGCTGGATTTCGTTTCACAAAATCTCAAGTCGAAAACTTCCCAAGCGTTTAGGACGGTGTGATGTATTATTATTGTTGTTGTTGTTGTTGTTGTTGTTATTATTATTATTATTAGTGACACAAAGACAGTATGACACAGCAAACGAGATCTATATGCTGTATTTCATATCACAAAATCACAACTCAAACACTTGCCAAGTGTTTAGGACTGTGTGATTTATTATTATTATTATTATTATTATTATTATTATTATTATTATTATTATTATTATTATTATGACACAAATACATTATTATTATTATTATTATTATTATTATTATTATTATTATTATTACTATGACACAAAGACATAGTATGGCACAGCAAACGAGGTATATAGGCTGGATTTCGTTTCACAAAATCACAAGTCGAAAACTTCCCAAGCGTTTAGGACGGTGTGATGTATTATTATTGTTGTTGTTGTTGTTGTTATTATTATTATTATTATTATTAGTGACACAAAGACAGTATGACAAAGCAAACGAGATCTATATGCTGTATTTCATATCACAAAATCACAAGTCGAACACTTCCCAAGTGTTTAGGACTGTGATTTATTATTATTATTATTATTATTATTATTATTATTATTATTATTATTATTGTTATTATTACACAAATACATTATTATTATTATTATTATTATTATTATTATTATTATTATTATTATGACACAAAGACATAGTATGACACAGCAAACGAGGTATATAGGCTGGATTTCGTTTCACAAAATCACAAGTCGAAAACGTCCCAAGCGTTTAGGACGGTGTGATGTATTATTGTTGTTGTTGTTGTTGTTGTTATTATTATTATTATTATTATTATTAGTGACACAAAGACAGTATGACACAGCAAACGAGATCTATATGCTGGATTTCGTATCACAAAATCACAAGTCGAACACTTCCTAAGTGTCTAGGACTGTGTGATGTATTTTCGGAAGGTGCGTGCAGGTCTCAATCGAGTGGCCTTTTGCAGTTGGCAGATCGTAATTTTGTCAATGTCTATTGTTTCCAAATGCCGGCTGAGATCTTTTGGCACGGCACCCAGTGTGCCCATCACCACCGGGACCACCTGCACTGGTTTCTGCCAGAGTCTTTGCAGTTCAATCTTGAGGTCCTGATAGCGGTTGAGTTTTTCCTGTTGTTTTTCGTCAATGCGACTGTCACCTGGGATGGTGACATCAATGATCCAAACCTTGTTCTTTTCCACAACTGTGATGTCTGGTGTGTTGTGTTCCAGAACTTTGTCAGTCTGGATTCGGAAGTCCCACAGTATCTTTGCATGTTCATTTTCCACGACCTTTGCTGGTTTGTGATCCCACCAGTTCTTTGCTGCTGGGAGGTGGTACTTGAGGCATACGTTGCAATGGATCATTTGGGCCACATAGTTGTGCCTCTGTTTGTAGTCTGTCTGTGCGATTTTCTTACAGCAGCTGAGGATATGATCCATGGTTTCGTCGGTTTCCTTGCAGAGTCTGCATTTTGGGTCATCAGCTGATTTTTCGATCTTGGCCTTAATTGCATTTGTTCTGATGTCTTGCTCCTGGGCTGCAAGGATCAGGCCTTCTGTCTCCTTCTTCAGGGTCCCATTTGTGAGCCAGAGCCAGGTCTTCTCCTTATCAGTTTTTCCTTCAATTTTGTCAAGGAACTTTCCATGCAATGTTTTGTTGTGCCACCTGTCAGCTCTAGTTTGTAGTGCGGTTTTCTTGTACTAGTTTTTTGTCTGCTGTGCTTTGAGGAGTTTCTGATTTTGGACTTCAATCAAAGCAGGTTCTTCACTTTGTTTTACATCTTCTGCCAGGGCATGTTCTTCTTCTTTGACTGCTTGTTTTACTCGTAAGAGTCCTCTGCCCCCTGATCTTCTAGGCAGATACAGCCGGTCAACTTCACTGCCAGGGTGCAGAGAATGATGAATGGTCATGAGTTTTCTTGTTTTTCTGTCCAAATTGTCCAGTTCCGCCTGTGTCCAGTTTATAATGCCAGCAGTATCTCTTATGACAGGTATGGCCCAGGTGTTTATGGCCTTGATGGTGTTGCCTCCATTGAGCTTGCTTTTGAGAATTTTTCTGACCCTTTGTGTGTATTCTTTGCTGACCACAGTTTTCACATGTTCATGCTTGATGTTGTCCAGCTGTAATATGCCCAGATATTTATAGGCCTCTGGCTGGTGACACTTTATTGTTTGGCCATTAGGCATATTTATGCCCCCACTTTCAATGATTTTTCCCTTCTTCAATGCCACTGTCGAACATTTGTCCAAGCCAAACTCTATGCTGATACCAGTGCTAAAAATTCGGACAGTGTTGGTCAGAGACTGGATTTCAGTTTCCGTTTTCCCATACAGCTTCAGGTCATCCATGTACATCAGATGCGAAATTTTGTTTTCGTTTTCTCATACAGCTTCAGGTCATCTGATGTACATGGATGACCTGAAGCTGTATGGGAAAACAAAAACAAAATTTCGCATTATTATTATTATTATTATTATTATTATTATTATTATTATTTAGTGGTAGTTTTGGATGCCTCACTCTCATCAATGCAAAATATTGGGGAAGCCGGAGGCACCAGAAAGGAGCCCAGTGTTGTGATTCGGAGTGCACTTGTACTGTCAAGTTAAGGCACTTTGACTTCACTTGAACCACCCTGGCTCGAGACTATAGAATTTTGGGAGCTGTAGTTTCCTTAGGTCTGTCTTCCCTACCAATGAGTAGGGAAGACATCTCCTCTAATGCCATTGCAGTCCAAGTGAGGTCAAACTACGTTGAGACGCACCTCCAGATTGTGTTTCTCTGTCTCTGTCTTGATATTTCAGTCCGTGTTTATGTTGGGAGTCGCGGCCGGCGGACTGGGCACCATGTATTTCAATGACCGCCTTGGCCGAAAGCTGAGCATCATGCTCTCTGCCATCCCATCAGTCTTTGGGTATTTTTTCATGGCCGGTGCCCAAGAAATCTGGATGCTCTTAGTGGGTCGGGTGCTGACCGGCTTTGCAGGCGGCGTGACTTCCGCTTCGATCCCGGTACGTAAAACCACACCTTCATTCAATCTATAGATGCATGTATATATTCTGTACATTTCCAAACTGTATATACATGTCTCAATACTTGGATGCTTTTCAAGATGAACAAATAACAGGCATTCTCATAATTTTTATTTCTTTACTTGTTTACAGTACTTATATTCCTCCCTTCTCACCCTGCTTTAGTAGCATTGCTTACCTGCTTTCTTTGCTTCCAGGTCTATATTTCCGAGATCTGTCACCCCAGAGTCCGAGGAGCGTTGGGTTCGTGCCCTCAAATCATGGCCGTCCTAGGTGCACTTTTCTTGTACGCTTTAGGCAAGTACAGGGTTCGAATCTTGGAATCTGGAAAGACTGAGATAGCACGATCTTACTGGGATGAACAACGGGTGGATCTACACTGTTAAATTAACCCGGTTTAGCACCACTTGGAGTGTCATGATTCAATAGGATGAGATTGTGGGGAGTTGGCTCAATTGAGATTAGCCAGCAAGCAAGGTGACAAGGTGATTTTCAGCCAAGGATAAGACGCTAGCTAGTGATTCATTCACAAAGTAGATAGCATCCAGAATACAGTTTCATAGCCCTTTTTATATACAAGCTGGCATAAGCCGAGCCAGGCATCTAATTCTGACCAATCACATCTTGCATGGCTGTTTATAATGGGTGATTTGAGTGGCGACAGACAGGTGAAGTTCCTCTTTATTGACAGGAAAAACAATAAAATGATTGAGGGCATCTCTGGCCCTACCCAGGAAGGCTATTGTTCTATGGGATGAACATGACATGGCCCATTAAGAGGGCTGGGCTGGTGATTCCAGACCCAGAGAAACGAAACAACATATATTAATACAATCATGCAAAAATGACAGAGGGTGGGTTTTGGCTGTAGAAATGCTGATTCCTACAGATGCGAGTGGGTTTGGCTGTAGACATTCAGATTTCCTTCCGATGCGAGTGGGTTTGGCTATAGACATTCAGATTTCCTTCCGATGTGAGTGGGTTTGGCTATAGACATTCAGATTTCCTTCCGATGCAAGTGGGTTTGGCTGTAGACATTCAGATTTCCTTCCGATGCGAGTGGGTTTGGCTGTAGACATTCAGATTTCCTTCCGATGCGAGTGGGTTTGGCTGTAGACATTCAGATTTCCTTCCGATGCAAGTGGGTTTGGCTGTAGACATTCAGATTTCCTTCTGATGCGAGTGGGTTTGGCTGTAGACATTCAGATTTCCTTCCGATGTGAGTGGGTTTGGCTGTAGACATTCAGATTTCCTTCCGATGCGAGTGGGTTTGGCTATAGACATTCAGATTTCCTTCCGATGTGAGTGGGTTTGGCTATAGACATTCAGATTTCCTTCCGATGTGAGTGGGTTTGGCTATAGACATTCAGATTTCCTTCCGATGTGAGTGGGTTTGGCTGTAGACATTCAGATTTCCTTCCGATGCGAGTGGGTTTGGCTGTAGACATTCAGATTTCCTTCCGATGCGAGTGGGTTTGGCTGTAGACATTCAGATTTCCTTCCGATGCAAGTGGGTTTGGCTGTAGACATTCAGATTTCCTTCTGATGCGAGTGGGTTTGGCTGTAGACATTCAGATTTCCTTCCGATGTGAGTGGGTTTGGCTATAGACATTCAGATTTCCTTCCGATGCGAGTGGGTTTGGCTGTAGACATTCAGATTTCCTTCCGATGCGAGTGGGTTTGGCTGTAGACATTCAGATTTCCTTCCGATGTGAGTGGGTTTGGCTATAGACATTCAGATTTCCTTCCGATGCGAGTGGGTTTGGCTGTAGACATTCAGATTTCCTTCCGATGTGAGTGGGTTTGGCTATAGACATTCAGATTTCCTTCCGATGCGAGCAGTCCCATTCATCA
The DNA here is from genome assembly GCF_035594765.1 of Anolis carolinensis. Classification (NCBI taxonomy): domain Eukaryota; kingdom Metazoa; phylum Chordata; class Lepidosauria; order Squamata; family Anolidae; genus Anolis; species Anolis carolinensis. Next base: position 11,336,830 of record NW_026943818.1, read on the forward strand.
AAGGCGTGGGTGGTGAATTGAATAGAAGTATTGTGATGCAATGTCCAGGTAAAGTCCAAAAATATAGGTGAAATTGGGAACTTGATGTAAACAAACTATTATATGAAATGCTTACTTGGACATACCTGGTGTAGACGCAACCGTTATTGTTTCACTTCCCATCCCAGGTCTCGTCCTCCCTTGGCGATGGCTGGCTGTAGCCGGAGAGGTCCCCGTCATCCTGATGGCCGTCTTCCTTTGTTTCATGCCCGACTCGCCTCGTTTCCTCATCTCCAAAGGGAAGGAGGACGAAGCCCTCAATGCCCTGAAATGGCTGAGAGGAGAAGACGTAGATTACTGGTGGGAATACGAGCGCATCAAGGAGAGCGTGCAGGAGCAGGTACGGGACGGTTGGGAGGAAGCTCTAAGGTGTCCACTAGACATGTCCAAAAAATCGTTTTGAATTGTATATCGGATTTATTTCGGATTGTTCTCGCTTTTTGATACGCATTCAGAGACATTGTCTCACAGCGTAACCAGCAATGTAATTCGAACCATTGTTGGCCCATTCTCTAATTGTCTCTTAATGTTTCGTTAATTATTTCCCCCTCCCCAAATTTTTAAATATATTTTTTTAAATATTTTTGTTTCTGCAACCTACCTTGAATGGGAGCTTAGCTTCCACGATGGACGCAAAGGGTTTTGTTGCTGGTTCTTTCTCTTAGGAAGGAAATTTCTAGTTTTCAAAGTATCTTTGCACTCCTTTCCAGGGCATTGCTTGGCGTGCTGGTCACTGGTCCATTTCTAATGGAAGGCATTGGGTTGAGGCTTGTGGGATTACATAGCCAGAGACACCATTGATTTCCAGTGTCCTTCTTGCTTACAAATATAGCAAGGGAATTTCTAGTTTTCAAAGTATCTTTGCACAACTTGCAAATTTGATGAGGATAGCTCAAGAAATGAGGGCGGGAGAGCCCTGTAAAAGCCCCCCCCCCCTCAGGTTCCTTTTTTTTTTGCGATTGCGCATGCGCATCCACCATTTTAGAAACATTTAGAATCATTACGAATTTTCAGAAATATCCGAAACTTTTGGGTGAAAAAATCGGAAATACTTTCTATATCGAAGCGCCAGCGCCCCCTACTTTAGGAACGAGAATTGAAACATTTTTTCATCGATCGGACATGCCTAGTGTCCACTGCCGGGACCTACAATAGTCACGGTGGAGATAAAGTCATGAATATATGATGTTTGGTTTGGTTGGGGCTTGGAGATGCCGTCCTATGAAATGAAGACTGAAAAACTACAAAAGGAAAATTCCTGAACTGTAATTAAAAGTTGCTGACGAGAATTTTTGAACAGCTGACACTGATGACCAGAGACAAATGATTAACTGTTGAACTCTTGGTGGAAGACAATATGTTTACATTAACAAAGACAATATGGTACCAAAGACAGTATGTTTTCTTTTCCAAAACCTCCCTCCTCTGCTTCTCCTCCCAGGCTGGTTATCTTATATTTTTTTGAGAGAGAGACAGAGAAGAAGCGAATGTTTTCAAAAGCGAAAGGAGAGTGTGAGAGAAACCCGTGCAAGCCAGATTGCATGGGCAGAAGGGGAAGAAAAAAAAAAGATATTCTTGCAAATTTGCACGATTAATTACTATTACTATTATTATTACTACTACTATTATTGCAAGAACATTTGAGTCCAAAGGGAGGGAAGGAGGGAAAAGAGAGCAACAGAAGGTGTGTATTTCTTTTTATTCCTAAGGAAACAAAAATGAGATGGTTTTTTTTGGGAGGGGGAGAGAAGTTTTAAAAAGCCTTTTCTGGCTACTTTTAGAGTTAAAAGAGGTGGGAAAGGGCAGGAGAAAAGAGGCCAAAGTTGTTTTAGGGGGGCTTTGCTTGCATTTCTTCCTTGGGAAAATGCATGCCCCAAAGCTTCTAAATATTTATATAGATGTTCCCCCTACAAATACATTAATATATGAATTACAGGTCTTTGCAAACCCTATGTAAATATAGATAACTAGAGATTTCCATGTACCTGTATATCTGTTCCTATATGTATACGTTAATTTTATATATGAATTTTATATGAATTTTACCCTCACATGTTTGCAAGTGCAGAGGGAAAATGCACATGCGCGCACACACATACAGATGTCTAGATAGATATAAACATTGATAAATCGGGCTTGCAAATATTGCAGGAGGAAAATGCATATAGAGAGAGGATTTGCAAAGGTTTCAGGGGGTGATATTAGTATATATCATGATAGATCTATATCTAGCTCTGCATTGTTTATGTAGGCATTATATGTTTGCCTGTTACTATGTTGGAAGCCGGCCTGAGTCCCCATGGGAGATAGGGTGGGATCCAAATGAAGTTTTTTATTATTATTATTATTATTATTATTATTATTATTATTATTATTAGGTTATTGTTGACACCATATTGTTTTTGTTGCCCCTACTTTTCCACTTATAGAGCTAGTTTATTGTTTTTCTTTGAAATACGGTAAATATTCAAAACATTTAACCCACTGATGCCTCAATTAATGAAATTTTATTGGTATCTATTTTTATTTTGAAGTTTACCCGTAGCTGCTACATTTCCCACCCTCGGCTTATACTCGAGTCAATAAGTTATCCCAGTTTTTTGTGGTGAAATTAGATGCTTCGGCTTATACTCGGGTCGGCTTATACTCGAGTATATACGGTAGCTATAGAGTCTATATGTCTACCTTCTTTCACAATATAATCTGTCTCATTGTGAATGATGATATTTTTTCATTTTCTTGGTTGGGTCTCGGCCTCTCCGTAGAGCGAGCCCATGTCGTGGGCCGAGATCAAGAAGCCTTACATCCGCAAGCCGATCGCCATCACATTGCTGATGAGATTCTTGCAACAGTTGTCGGGCGTCACTCCCATCTTGGTGTATTTGGAGGTCATCTTTGGACAAACAGCAGTCATCTTGGTAAGGACATGCCCTGTTTTGTCTTCCAAGAACAGCCTTAAAACACTGTGGTAAGTAAATGAAAACTGCTTTACTTCAGCAAAACATAAAGAACAGCACACTCAGGGGTATAATGCAAAAGAAAGCAAGGAAGTTGTAGGGCAAACACAGTTCTTAAGTCTGATAAATTCCCAAATCAAGTAGCAGTCTTACTTCAGACAAAGAAACAGCAATAAATCCTTAGGAGCAGTTTCCCAGATGCAGACTCAAAGCAGGCACAAGGGGAGCAAAGGCTTAGGCTTTAGAGTCACTTTGTTACCAGCAAGAGCTGACTGCACCTGTTTCTGATTTATAGCCCTGAATTCACCCACAGCTGCTAGGGCGATTCCCAATTACTTAGCTGCATTTCCGGCAGCTATTCTAGCTGAATGATGTCTTTCCTCTGTTTTCTTTCACCTTTCCTGAAATGTAGGTACTTGCAAAATCTCCTCCTCAGATTCCGACTGCCCCTTTGAGTCATGAACACTTTCCTGCTCCCTTTCCTCTTCTGAAGAAGAGGAATCCCTAACAGGACATCCCCCTTGGATCTTGGCTTGTGTTTTTCTATTCTTACCTTTTGAGATCTTTGGAGTGCTCGGCCAACCCAACAGCACTGCCATATTTCCCAATTCATCCCTAACCCAGTCCTTCTAGGACAGGCCGTGCTATCCAATGGAACATCCGTACTGGTCCGTACTGGGCTCCGGCTGGTTTGGCCCTTTCAGTCAGCTGTATCGGCATTTTTTTCCCATCCACAATAGACCACACAGTTACCAACCATGGCTACTTTCATTTTCATTCGGCTACACGTGTAGCGCAGAGAGGCAGCCACGTAGAGCACAGAGAGGCTATTAATGCTCCTTCGGGTGGCGTGGCTCCCATTGAAATAAGTGTTTAAAAAGGGTGACTTAAGTCTAGCTTCATTGAAAAAGTGTTGAGGGCAAATGATCCCAGAAAGAGTGGTTTCTGAAGTTCGATGCCTTAAACCCAGGTCTTATTGAAGGATATAAGCAGAAACTATGCTTTCTGAAGTCTGATGCTTTAACCCAGTTCTTATTGAAGAATCTCAAGAGGAAATGATGCCAGAAAAAGTGGTTTCTGAAGATTGATGCCTTAAATCCAGGTCTTATTGAAGGATATAAGAAGAAACGATGCCAGAAAAGGTGGCTTCCTAAGTCTGATGCCTTAAGCCAAGTCTTATTGAAGGATATAAAGAGAAACAATGCCAGAAAAGGTGGCTTCTTAAGTCTGATGTCTTAACCCAAGTTTTATTGAAGGATCTGAGGAGAAACGATCCCAGAAAAAGGTGGTTTCTTAAGTCAGATGCCTTAAACCCAGGTCTCGTTGAAGATTCTAAGGAGAAACAATGCCTTAAGCTCAGGTCTTATTAAAGGATATAAGGAGAAACGATGCCAGAAAAGGTGGCTTCTTAAGTCTGATGCCTTAAGCCAAGTCTTATTGAAGGATATAAGGAGAAACAATGCCAGAAAAGGTGGTTTCTTAAGTCTGATGCCTTAAACTCAGGTCTCATTGAAGATTCTAAGGAGAAACGATGCCTTAAGCCAAGTCTTATTGAAGGATATAAGGAGAAACAATGCCAGAAAAGGTGGTTTCTTAAGTCTGATGCCTTAAGCCAAGTCTTATTGAAGGATATAAGGAGAAACAATGCCAGAAAAGGTGGTTTCTTAAGTCTGATGCCTTAAGCCAAGTCTTATTGAAGGATATAAGGAGAAACAATGCCAAAAAAGGTGGTTTCTTAAGACTGATGCTCTAAAACAACGAAAAGGGAAGCCTGGGAAGTTCTCTCATTGCCACCAATGGATCGGATCTTCCCTAAGCAAAAACGGATCTTCTGGCTGCCAGATTGAAAAACAGATATTTGCCTGCCTGAATTTGTGAGACTCCCGAAATACGGATCGGAGAAGGGCGCCGAAATCTGGACACTGAGACTTGGAACGGCATTTAGCCGAATAGCACACCCGTAATTAACACAACTTTGATATCATTTTAACCACCATGACTCAAGGTTGAACAACAACCCCCATGATCTTTGTGTCTTCCCAGCCGCCGAAGTACGATACGGTTATCGTCGGAGCCGTCCGCTTGGTGTCGGTGCTGGTTGCGGCCTTTTCGGTGGACAAAGTTGGGAGGAGACTTCTTCTCTGCATCTCAGGTTGAGCTTCCATCTTCATCTTCATTCACTTTGTTTCATTCATGCACCTGTGTGTTAAGATGCAGGATCAAACTAAGCTTTGGATAGTCTCCTAGGGACTACAAACTTATGGTGACCCCATGAATTCCACAGGGTTCTCTTGGGCTTGGTGGTTTGGCTAATTCCTTCCTCTGAAATAGAGCCTACAGAGCCTTGTATTCATTAGTGGTCCCCATCCTAATCTTAACCAGGTCTGATGCTGCTTAGTTTCCACAATCAGATGTGTTCTGGTGCTTTGGTGTTGACTTATGATGACCCCATGAACTTCGTAGGATTTTCTTGGCCAAGATATGGTTTGGTGGGTCCCTTCTTCTGAAGTAGAGCCTACAGAACCTCAGCTTCCTTATTGGTCTCCCAGTTTCCACGATCAGATGGGATCTGGTGCTTTGGTGTTGACTTATGATGACTCCATGAACTTTGTAGGATTTTCTTGGCCAAGATATGGTTTGGTGGGTCCCTTCTTCTGAAATAGAGCCTACAGAACCTCAGCTTCCTTATTGGTCTCCCAGTTTCCATGATCAGATGGGATCTGGTGCCATAATAATAATAATAATAATAATAATAATAATAATAATAATAATAATAATGATGTTTCCATGATTCGATGGGATCTGGTGTCTTGTTGACGTATGGCAAGGTGAGGACTTGGCAAAGGAATGCATTAAATAAATCATGTCTTTCTTCTTGCCAGCCATCGTGATGTTCTTCTCCAACTTGACTTTGGGCCTGTACATCTACTTCGTACCACTGTCTCACAATTCCTCCACCGTGATGGTCAACGGCAGCCATGAAGTTCTCTCCAGCCATCTGGCAAATGGGATCACCGTTATTCCTTTGATCGCCACGATGTTCTTCATCATCGGTATGGAACAGCAGGACATATTATGGAGGTCTACCATGATCCATTGGCTTGGATGGTGTCCTTGGGGTCTCCTCCAACTCTAGGGTTCTTCAAGACCCTTCTTTGCTTTTTTCTAGGCTACGCCATGGGCTGGGGTCCCATCACTTGGCTGCTGATGGCCGAGGTTCTCCCACTGAAGACCCGAGGTGTTGTTTCCGGACTTTGTGTCCTTGCAAGTTGGTTGACCGCTTTTGCCATGACCAAAGCATTTCTGCTGGTAAGTTGAGCAAGCAATAATAACAATAAACCCCACCCATGATGCAGCCAGAAGAAACTTGCCCAACATCACAAACATTAATTACTGATGGGAATTTCTCGGGATTCACCAGGCATGATGTGAATTGTAGTTCACCCACAACCTACCTAAACTAGTAATAATAATAAATCAGAGGCAACCTCTTGAAAGACATTGTTAAAAAGGCTACCAGATCAAATGTTGTTCTATGTAATGGCAATAATAATGGTAATAATAATAGTAATAATAATGGTCATAATAATGGTAATAATAGTAATAATAATGGTCATTATAATGGTAACATAATAGTAATGTAATAATAATAGTAACAATAATGGTCATAATAATGGTCATTATAATGGTAATAATATTGATAATAATAATGGTCATAATAATGGTAAATATAAAAGTAATAATAATGGCAATAATAGTAATAATAATGGCCATTATAATGGTAATAATAATGGTCATAATAATGGTCATAATAATGGTAAATATAATGGTAATAATAATGGTAATAATAATGGTAAATATAAGGGTAATAATAGTAATAATAATGATCATTATAATGGTCATAATAATTGTAAATACAGTATAATGGTAATAATAATGGTAATAATAATAGTAATAATAATGGTCATTATAATGGTAAATATAATGGTAATAATAAGGGTAATAATAGTAATAATAATGGTCATTATAATGGTAAATATAATGGTAATAATAAGGGTAATAATGATAGTAATAATGATCATTATAATGGTCATAATAATTTTAAATATAATTGTAATAATAATGGTAATAATCATAGTAATAATAATGGTCACTATAATGGTAAATATAATGGTAATAATAGTAATAATAATGGTCACTATAATGGTAAATATAATGGTAATAATAGGAATAATAATGGTCATAATAATGGTAAATATAATGGTCATAATAATGGAAATAATAATAGTAATAATAATGGTCATTATAATGGTAAATATAATGGTAAAAATAAGGGTAATAATAGTAATAACAATGGTCATTATAATGGTCATAATAATGGTAACTATAATGGTAATAATAATGGAAATAGTGATAGTAATAATAATGGTCATTATAATGGTAAATATAATCTATATATATAAAAGAGTGATGGCATCACGGCAGCGGACAAAACAACAAAAGTAAACACCCCACAACCTTGAAAATTGACAGCACAACCCCTCATCCATGCCTCTAGGTTGATACAACAAAAAGAAAAGAAAAATAAAGTACTAATTAGAGGGAGAGGAATAATGGGTTTTATCCAATTGCTGCCGCTCACTTGGTCTCCTAGCAACCCACTCAGCCCAGGGGACCCTTTACCTTAACTACCACCAATTCCTCAATACTTTATTTCCCATAACACCATACTTCACCACAGCAACGCGTGGCGGGGCACAGCTAGTGGTAATAATAATGGTCATAATAATGACTATTATTTCTTTCATCGGCCAGGTGAAGTAGTAGTAGTAGTAGTAGTAATATTTTCCCTTGTCAACCAGGTGAAGTATGGCCTGGAAGCGCCTTTCTTCTTCTTCAGCGTCATCTGTGTGGTGAACCTGATCTTTGCGTATTTGATCCCCGAAACCAGAGGACGGTCCTTGGAGCGCATTGAATCCTACTTCCGCACCGGACGGAAATCCTTCCTGGAATCTTTCCGGGGACGAAGGTGAATTTCCAAAAGACAATGCAGGACGCTTTGTGGCCCCAAACTGCCTTGATTCTACACCCAGGGCAGTTTGGGGTGGACTACATGGCCTTTGGGGGTCCCGTCTTTACTCTCCGGACAACAAATAAAGTTCGGAACCGGACTCAATAATAACTCTCTTTTTTATTGCTCAGCAGAACTTTGTAGGAATATGGGACAAAATATATACACAGAGATGAGGTCGTCAAAGAGGTTTGGAAACCCGGAGGTAGAACGGTCATGTTTATTCACGGCATACACAAAAGGACAGTGGTGAAGAGCCTATGCTACTAATAAAGAACTACAAAGCCCAACATCCCCAGTAGGATGGAAAATAACTTCTCAAGGCTGCTTGTGTCGAACACATGGCTCCTATGAGCTACGAGAGTTAAAGTGGTATCAAACTGAATTAATTCTATAGTGTAGAATGAGGTCGGACTTCATTCTTGTCCCTGATTATACATTCAAACAGGGCAAGAGAAGGATATCTATCTATCTATCTATCCATCCATCCATCCATCTATCCAACCCATCCATTCATCCCTCTGTTTACCTATCTATCATCTACTGATCATCTATATCTATATATCTATCTAGCTATCCATCTATCCGTCCGTCCGTCCATTCATCCATCTATCCATCCATCCATCTATCCAACTCATCCATTCATCCCTGTTTACCTATCTATCATCTATTGATCATCTCTATCTATCTATCTATCTATCTATCTATCTATCTATCTATCTATCTATCTATCAAGCTATCCATCTATCCGTCCGTCCGTCAGTCCATCCATCCATCTATCAATCCATCCATCTATCTATCCAAGCCATCCATTCATCCCTCAGTTTACCTATCTATCATCTATTGATCATCTATATCTATCTATCTATCCATCCATCCGTCCGTCAGTCTGTCCATCCATCCATCCATCCATCTATCCAACCCATCCATTCATCCCTCTGTTTACCTATCTATCATCTATTGATCATCTCTATCTATCTATCTATCTATCTATCTATCTATCTATCTATCTATCTATCTATCTATCCATCCATCCATCCATCTATCCAACCCATCCATTCATCCCTCAGTTTACCTATCATCTATTGATCATCTATATCTATCTATCCATCTATCAATCCATCCATCTATCTATCCAACCCATCCATTCATCCCTCTGTTTACCTATCTATCATCTATTGATCATCTATATCTATCTATCCATCTATCCATCTAGCCATCTATCCATCCATCTATCTATCCAACCTATCCATTCATCCCTCTGTTTACCTATCCATCCATCCCACAGTGATGCAAAAGGATCCTATGTCCTATATGAGGCATGGGCAAACTTCGGCCCTCCAAATGTTTTGGACTTCAACTCCTTATTGTGTTCAATTCATTGTAAATCTGAAGGATATAAGCAGAAAGGATGGTTTTTGAAGTCTGATGCTTTAACCCAGTTCTTATTGAAGGATCTGAGGACAATCGGTGCCAGAAAGAGTGGTTTCTTAAGTCTGATGCCTTAACCCAGGTCTCATTGAAGGA
>NW_026943818.1:11351423-11558923 GCF_035594765.1 Anolis carolinensis
TCCTAATTACAGGGAGAGGAATAATAGTTTTTATCCAATTGCTGCCAGTTTGAAGGCTAAGCTCCGCCCACTTGGTCTCCTAGCAACCCACTCAGCCCAGGGCACAGGCAGAGTTAGGCCTCACTTAGGCCTCTTCCACAGATTATCTAATTTGCACTGGATTATATGGCAGCGTAGACTCAAGGCCCTTCCACACAGCTATATAACCCATTTAGAATCTTATATTATCTGCTTTGAACTGGATTATCTTGACTCCACACTGCCAGATAATCCACTTCAGTGTGCATACTAAACATAAAGACAGCCATACAACAGACATTCAGTACCACCACTACCTCAACAATTCATACAACAAAAAGCTCCAGCTCCTCCAGAAAACGGCCAGGCTTTGAGACTGCAAGGCTATTCACTGCTATTCCACCTGGCCAACAAAGGATTCCCATAAGCCACAGCAACACATGGCCGGGCAAAGCTAGTATAATATACAATAATTTATAAATATATAATATATTGTATATACTTATAATACAGTAGAGTCTCAGTTATCCAACATTCTGGATGATCCAATGCATTTTTGTAGTCAATGTTTTCAATATATCGTGATATTTTGGTGCTAAATTCGTAAATACAGTAATTACTATATAGCATTACTGTGTAATGAACTACTTTTTCTGTCAAATTTGTTGTATAACATGATGTTTTGCTGCTTAATTTGTAAAATCATAACCTATTTTGATGTTTAATATGCTTTTTCTTAATCTCTCCTTATTATCCAACATATTCGCTTATCCAACATTATGCCGGTCCATTTATGTTGGATAAGTGAGACTCTACTGTATTGATAATAATATTATAATGCAATACAATATTATACCAATAATAATATACTATAATAATATTATTTATATCTATATATATAAAAGGGTAATGAAATTTCGGCCTAGGACAAAACAACAAAACTACACGTCCCAGAAACACTAAACTTGGCAGCACAACCCCTCATCCATGCCTCTACGTTCATACAACAAAAAGGAAAGAAAAATAAAGTCCTAATTAGAGGGAGAGGAATAATTGCTTTAATCCAATTGCTGCCAGTTAGAAGGCTAAGCTCCACCCACTTGGTCTCCTAGCAACCCATTCAGTCCAGGGGACAGGCAGAGTTAGGCCTCACTTAGGCCTCTTCCACACTGCTTATAAAATACAGATTATCTGCCTCTACGTTCATACAACAAAAAGAAAAGAAAAATAAAGTCCTAATTAGAGGGAGAGGAATAATTGCTTTAATCCAATTGCTGCCAGTTAGAAGGCTAAGCTCCACCCACTTGGTCTCCTAGCAACCCATTCAGTCCAGGGGACAGGCAAAGTTAGGCCTCACTTAGGCCTCTTCCACACTGCCTATAAAATACAGATTATGTGCCTCTACGTTCATACAACAAAAAGCTCCAGCTACTCCAGAAAACGGCCAGGCTTTGAGACTGCAAGGCTATTCAGTGCAATTCAATCTGGCCAAACAAGGATTCCCCTACTAAGGAAGGAGCCAGGCTTCACAGTGGCTCTTTGATTGAGGTGCTACTCCAGCTACTCCAGAAAACGGCCAGGCTTTGAGGCTGCAAGGCTATTCACTGCTATTCCACCTGGCCAACAAAGGATTCCCATAAGCCACAGCAACACGTGGCTGGGCAAAGCTAGTAAATATTATAAAAGTACTACAAATGATGGTGATGATAACGGTGATGATAAGGTTGTTTTGGCTTACTTTTTGCCCAGTGCCGAAAGCCCGTAAAGCACTCCGGTGGCGAAGGCGATGGCGTTGCCGATCAACGTCGTCAACGTCAAGCTCAGGATGACGGGGAAGATTGCCATCCTAAAGGGCGGGAAGAAAAGCTCGCGTCAATCTCAGGTAGAAAAAGGAGGTTGTGTTGCCACACTAAGCACTGCCTAGGTCTGACGTAAGAACGTGGTGCGCTTACCCACAATAAAAGGCCGCTTTCTGCCACGGACGGAGCCGATCCGCTCTGGCCGAGACCACGTTTGCGAATTCGACGAACTGGCAGCAAAACGGAGCCTCGCACAGGATGAGGACGAAGGCGTTCAACCTGGGCGGCGAGAAGCACAACTCAACAAATAGAAGAAGACCTGTCGTATTTTTCTGGGAGAGCCAACCACCAAGCTATGTCCTCCCAACTGAAGTCCTTCATTTCCGTAGGGTTGAAAGACTTCGGAAGCCAAATGATATTCATTGACACAAGGCTTTACTCACATCATCCAGACTCCGGCGGCAATGTTGAGCGGGTGGATGGTGACACACATCCAGAGGCCGGAAATGGCACAGGCTGGAAGAAATAATAACAACAACAACAACAAGAATGTTTCTTCTTCCATGCTGGCTTTGGGTCACTTGCATCAATAACATCATCAACAACAACAACGCTTTTTCTTCCATGCCGGCTTTCGGTCACCTGCATCATCATCGATGATGATGATGTTGGATTCTGGTTGTATGTGTATGAAATGTAAATCAAGTGTTTTCTGCTGTTGTGCAAGAGTGTGTGTTTCAGCAATGAAACAGTTAACAGCAGGTTAGTTTTGACTGACAGCCTGTTGTGACTGCTATGACCTATCAGGCATGATTCCTTGGAGGTTGAACTTCCTGCAGACTGAGGAATGTGCTTTCTTATCTCTGTGTGTGTTGAGCTGGTGCTTGCCGAGCGAAGAGGCTATAGAAGAATGCCAGCTCAGAGCGATGGCTTTTGCTGTGCTTTGCAAATATGTATTATCGATATTGAAATAAATATTTGGACTTCAGACTACGGATGTTTTTAAGTCTGACACTGAACAGAGGAATTGGTGTGGCAGACAATTGCAACCAATTCATCAGGGTGCTGGTGTGCAGATGACTGATGGAGATGATGATGATAATAATAATGTTTTTCTTCCATGCCAGCCTTTTTGTCACCTGCATCAATAATAATAATAATAATAATAATAATAATAATAATAATAATAATAAAGAAATTCAGCATATCTTGTTTGCTGTGTCATACTATGTCGTTGCGTCAATGATAATAATAATAATAATGTTTTTTCTTCCATGTTGGCTTTGTTATTTGCATCAGTAATAATATCACACAGTCCTAGACACTTGGGAAGTGTTCGACTTGTGATTTTGTGATATGAAATCCAGCATATCTATCTTGTTTGCTGTGTCATAATAAAATAATAATAATAATAATAATAATAATAATAATAATGTTTCTTCTTCCATGCCAGCTTTCGGTCACCTGCATCAATAACATCATCAACAACAACAACGTTTTTTCTTCCATGCTGGCTTTCGGTCACCTGCATTATGATGATGATGATGATGATGATGATGATACTACTACTACTACTATTACTACTAATAATGTTTTTCTTCCATGCTAGTCTTTTCGTCGCCTGTATCGATGATAATAATAATAATAATAATAATAATAATAATAATAATAATATTAATAATATATGTTTTTTCTTCCATGCTAGTCTTTTCATCGCCTGTATCGATGATGATAATAATAATAATAATAATAATAATAATAATAATAATAATAATAATAATATGTTTTTTCTTCCATGCTGGCTTTGTTATTTGCATCAATAATGTTGATGGTGATGATGATGCCAGCTTTTGGTTTCCTGCATCAATGATAATGATAATAATAATAGTTTCTTTTGTTTTAATGCTTTTAGTTGTGAGCCACTTTGGGTCTCCATATGGAGAGAAAAAGCAGGATATAAATAAACATAATAATAATAACAATTATAATAATAATTCTTCCATGCTGGCAATTGGTCGTCTGCATAATAATAATAATAATAATAATAATAATAATACTATACTGACATTCGGTCACCTGCATAATAATAATAATAATAATAATAATAATAATAATAATTCTATGCTGGCATTCAGTCACCTGCATTATTATTATTATTATTATTATTATTATTATTATTATTATTATTATTATTCCATGCTGGCATTCAGTCACCTGCATAATAATAATAATAATAATAATAATAATAATAATAATTCTTCCATGCTGGCATTCAGTTACCTGCATAACAATAATAATAATAATAATAATAATAATAATAATTATTATTATTATTATTATTCTTCCATGCTGGCATTCGGTCACCTGCATAATAATAATAATAATAATAATAATAATAATAATAATAATAATAATAATAATAATTCTTCCATGCTGGCATTCAGTCACCTTCATAATAATAATATTAATAATTCTTCCATGCTGGCATTCAGTCACCTGCATAATAATAATAATAATAATAATAATAATAATAATAATAATATTTCTTCCATGCTGGCATTCAGTCACCTGCATAATAATAATAATAATAATATTTCTTCCATGCTAGCATTCGGTCACCTGCATAATAATAATAATAATAATAATAATAATTATTATTATTATTCCATGCTGGCATTCAGTCAACTGCATAATAATAATAATAATAATAATAATTATTATTATTATTATTCTTCCATACTGGCATTCGGTCACCTGCATAATAATAATAATAATAATAATAATAATAATAATAATAATAATTCTTTCATGTTGCCATTCAATCACCTGCAGCATCATCATCATTATTATTATTATTATTATTATTATTATTATTATTATTATTATTATTATTATTATGGTTTTTTTCCCATGTTGGCTTTGTTATCTGCATTAATAATGATGATGGTGATTTTTCTTCCATACTGACTTTCGGTCACCGGCATCAATAATAATAATAATCATCATCATCATCATCATGAAAATAAATAGAAGAAAACCATTCAGCGCCTGAAGCGGACAACAACAACAACAACAACAACAAGTATTTTTAGAGGCAATGAAAAGAGCAACATGTCATTACAGGCTTATATGGTTGGCTTGTTGTGTGTTTCCTTTGTTGGTGTCATATCTATATATCTATATATCTATATCTATATCTATATATATATATATAGTGTGCATGTTTTTAACCTTCTTTATAGCATTATTGTCAACTCAGCAGCCGGATCAGCCCGTCCCTCGAGCCAATGATTCTGGGATTACGTTACGGGCAATGGATGCCTTGCTGAAACTTTAATGACTTTGGGGAGAAAAAGCCTCCGGCAAATGTTCGTCACGGCTACTACAAATCCCAAAGGGCTGGGCAGGATCAAGTTTCAAGTTTCAGCACCAGCCCTGAGTCTCTGCCTTTCTAAAATCACATGCTAAATGTCTTGTCTTCCATTTATTTTCATTACTATTATTATTATTATTGATGAGCCGGCGTTGTCCGTAGACACCTCCAAGGTCACGTGGCCATTGGCATGACGGCATGGGGCACCGTTACCTTCCCGCCAGAGCGGTACCTATTGATCTACTCACGTTTGCATGTTTCCGAACTGCTAGGTTGGCAGGAGCTGGAGCTAACAGCGGGAGCTCACCCCGCTCCTCGGATTCGAACTGCCGACCTTTCGGTTAGCAAGTTCGGCAGCTTAGCGGTTTAACCCGCTGCGCCACCGTGGCCACTATATATATATATATATATATATATATATATATATACCACAAGGATATATGATACAGGGATATATAGGGATATAGAGCTATAAAATACAGGGGTATAGATAGAGGTATATAGAGTATAGGAATATATGATACAGGGATATAGCATATAGGTATCTGTATGTATATATATATATATATATATATATATAGAGAGAGAGAGAGAGAGAGAGATTGAGAGAAAGTATAGAGATTATGTATAATAGGGATATATGATACAGGGATATAGATCTATATTATCAGATAAATGATTATAGGCATATACTTTATATATATGTATATTATAGGGATATATGATACAGGGATATAGTATCATAGGGAAATAAATATATATTATCAGATAAATGATTATAGGGATATACATTATATGTATGTATATTATAGGGATATAAGATACAGGGATATATTGTCATAGGGATATAGATATATATATTATCAGATAAATGATTATAGGGATATACATTATATATACTGTATATTATAGGGATATATTATCATAAGGATATAGATATATATTATCAGAAAAGTGATTATAGGGATATAGGGTTATATAGGGTTATATATGCACACACATATATGGGATATATGGGATATATGATATAGGGATACATAGGGATATAGAGATCAAGGGTTATAAGGATATACATTATAGGGATACACATATATATAAGGGAGAAAGAATAGGAATATATATGTGTGTGTGCATATTATAGGGATATATGATATAGGGTTATATAGGGTTATATATGCACACACATATATGGGATATATGGGATATATGATACAGGGATACATAGGGATATAGAGATCAAGGGTTATAAGGATATGCATTATAGGGATACATATATATATAAGGGAGAAAGAATAGGAATATATATGTGTGTGTATATTATAGGGATATATGACATAGGGATATAGGATTATATCACACACATATATGGGATATATGGGGTATAGATACATGGTTATAGGGATATACATTATAGGGATATATATATATATACACATATAGGGAGAGAGAATAGGAATATATATAAGTGTGTGTATATTATAGGGATATATGATATAGGGTTATATAGGGTTATATATGCACACACACATATGGGATATATGGGGTATAGAGATACATGGTTATAGGGATATACATTATAGGGATATATATATATATATACACATATAGGGAGAGAGAATAGGAATATATATAAGTGTGTGTATATTATAGGGATATATGATATAGGGTTATATAGGGTTATATATGCACACACACATATGGGATATATGGGGTATAGAGATACATGGTTATAGGGATATACATTATAGGGATATATATATATATATACACATATAGGGAGAGAGAATAGGAATATATATAAGTGTGTGTATATTATAGGGATATATGATATAGGGTTATATATGCACACACACATATGGGATATATGGGGTATAGAGATACATGGTTATAGGGATATACATTATAGGGATATATATATATATATACACACATATAGGGAGAGAGAATAGGAATATATATGTGTGTGTGTATATTATAGGGATATATGATATAGGGTTATATAGGGTTATATATGCACACACATATATGGCATATATGGGATATATGATACAGGGATACATAGGGATATAGAGATCAAGGGTTATAAGGATATACAGTATAGGGATACATAGGGGTATAGGCTATCTATAGGGTCTGATGGTATTTGGGGTGGGGGGAGCCCAACTCACAGATGCCTCCAAGGACCCCAGCCATCCTGCAGAGCCACTTGTACCACCAGGTCATGCCATCTTCCTGGGGGGCTTCCTGGGGGGCCCCAGGGCTTGCATCCCCTCCAGGCTGCTGCTGCTCCTCTTGGGGGACCATCTTTGCTTTTTGCACCCAAGGCGCTAGTCCTCAATGCATGCCCAAGCCTCCTTGCAAGGCAGCCAGGGCCCAGCTGCTTCTCTCTCCTGGTGTGCCTTGCAATGGAAAGAGAGGAGAGCCCCGCCCCCTTTGGAGCCAGTCCTCCCCCCCTCTTTTTTTTTTGCATTGCATTATGGGATGTCCACCTGTTTGGTCAAGGGAGGGGGGCAAGGGTCTCTTTCTTGCACCTTTGGACTGGAAGCAGGGCTGCTATTCATAGAGTGACCAGCAGATGCCGCTGTGGCCATAGAAAACAATAGCCAGGATACAGCTATATAGCAAAGGCTTTTCAGAGCCAAAGATGCAATCTTTTCTACATTGCAGAATTAATGCAGTTTGATCCCATTATATATATAGTGCAAGTGGGGCAAAACTGCATTCCTTCCACAGTGTAGATGCACCCCTTGGATGCTTTATATATATATATAAAGCTCAGCCCTATGAGATCCCAGGAATTGTTGTTTGGGGAGACTTTTAAGAGGCATATTATTATTATTATTATTATTATTATTATTATTATTATTATTATTATTATTATTATTATTATTATTATTATTATTACTATTATTATTATTAGATTAATCCACGGAGGAATTGTTGTTTGGGGAGACTTTTAAGATGCTTATTATTATTATTATTATTAGATTAATCCAGGGAGGAATTTGGGGAGACTTTTAAGATGCATATTATTATTATTATTATTATTATTATTATTATTATTATTATTATTATTATTATTAGATTAATCCAGGGAGGAATTTGGGGAGACTTTTAAGATGCATATTATTATTATTATTATTATTAGATTAATCCAGGGAGGAATTTGGGGAGACTTTTAAGATGAACATTATTATTATTATTATTATTATTATTATTATTATTATTATTATTATATTAATCCAGGGAGGAACTGGTGTTTGGGGAGACTGTTAAGATGCTAATTATTATTTTTCTTCTTCTTCTTCTTCTTCTTCTTCTTATTATTATTATTATTATTATTATAATATTAATCCAGGGAGGAATTTGGGGAGACTTTTAAGATGCACATTATTATTTTTATTATTATTATATTGATCCGGGGAGGAATTTGGGGAGATTTTTAAGATGCACAGTATTATTTTTATTATTATTATATTAATCCAGGGAGGAACTGGTGTTTGGGGAGACATTTAAGATGCATATTATTATTATTATTATTATTATTATTATTATTATTATTATTATATTAATCCAGGGTGAGCAAGGTGAGCCCCAGCTTCTGCCAACCTAGCAGTTCGAAAACATGCAAAAAATGTGAGTATATCAATAGGTACTGCTCTGGCAGGAAGATAACGGCGTGCCATTACCCAAGCTGGTAATAATAATAATAATAATATGATATTAATATTAATAATAGTATTATTATTATTATTATTAATAATAATAATATCTACATTGTAGAATAAATGCATTTTGACTCTATTTACCTGCCAGGGCTCAATGCTATGGAAGTAATATTTTATTTTATTTTTCGAAAAAGAAGTGCTGCTTGACTAGAGATGAATCTATGTAGTCAGTGGACCAAACCCGTTGTCTGGCCAACAATGTTCAGCTGAATGGAGCCCGAGCGAAGCCAAAAAAGATGAAATTAACCAGAGCCGTGGCTTATAGTCTCCGAGGGAGAAAGAAAGGCAGTGCTCAGGAATGCTCTCTCTCTCTCTCTCTCTCTCTCTCTCTCTCTATATATATATATATATATATATATAATGTCCAATATTTTGCCGACTAAGTGCCTTGAAAACTACAACTCCCAGGATGCCTAAACCTAGCCGTTTACCTAGGTGTAAGTGCCTTGAAAACTACAACTCCCAGGATGCCTAAACTTAATCATTTATCTAGGTGTTAGTGCCTTGGAAACTACAACTCCCAGGATGCCTAAACCTAATAATTTATCTAGGTTCTAGTGCCTTGGAAACTACAACTCCCAGGATGCCTAAACCTAGCCGTTTATCTAGGTGTAAGTGCCTTGGAAACTACAACTCCCAGGATGCCTAAACCTAGCCGTTTATCTAGGTGTAAGTGCCTTGGAAACTACAACTCCCAGGATGCCTAAACCTAGCCGTTTATCTAGGTGTAAGTGCCTTGGAAACTACAACTCCCAGGATGCCTAAACCTAGCCGTTTATCTAGGTGTAAGTGCCTTGGAAACTACAACTCCCAGGATGCCTAAACCTAGCCGTTTATCTAGGTGTAAGTGCCTTGGAAACTACAACTCCCAGGATGCCTAAACCTAGCCGTTTATCTAGGTGTAAGTGCCTTGAAAACTACAACTTCCAGGATTGCTAAACCTAACCATTCATCCTCCAGGTGATAGTGCCTTGAAAACTACAACTCCCAGGATGCCTAAATCTAACCATTTACCTTCCAGGTGTTAGTGCCTTGAAAACTACAACTCCCAGGATTTATATATATATATATATATATATATATATATAAAAGGGTAATGAAATTTCGGCCTAGGACAAAACAACAAAACTACACACCCCAGAAACACTAAACTTGGCAGCACAACCCCTCATCCATGCCTCTACGTTCATACAACAAAAAGAAAAGAAAAATAAAGTCCTAATTAGAGGGAGAGGAATAATTGTTTTTATCCAATTGCTGCCAGTTAGAAGGCTAAGCTGCGCCCACTTGGTCTCCTAGCAACCCACTCAGCCCAGGGGACAGGCAGAGTTAGGCCTCACTTAGGCCTCTTCCACACTGCCTATAAAATACAGATTATCAGATTTTAACTGGATTATATGGCAGTGCAGACTCAAGGCCCTTCCACACAGCTATATAACCCGTTTATAACCTTATATTATCTGCTTTGAACTGGATTATCTTGACTCCACACTTCAGTGTGCATTTTATACAGCTGTGTAGAAGGGGCCTCATATAATCCAGTTCTAAGCAGATAATATAAGATTATAAATATAATATGTAATAATTACTGTGATATAATAATACAGAACAATATAATCTCTAAAATCAGGACAGTAAATAAAGAGCAACACTCTGAAAGCATAAGCCATAGCAACGCGTGGCCGGGCAAAGCTAATATATATATATATATATATATATATATAAAAAAATAAATATTGGGATTTGAACTTCATCCTCCAAGTGTTAGTGCCTTGCCATACTACAACCCCCGGGATCGACCGGCACGACTGTTACCTTCCCGCCAGAGCGGTACCTATTGATCTACTCACCTTGGCATGTTTTCGAACTGCTAGGTTGGCAGAAGCTGGGGCTAACCGTGGGAGCTCACCCCGTTCCCCGGATTTGAACCGCAATTTCAGCAGCTCGGCGGTGTAACCCGCTGCGCTACTAAGGGCTCCGCCGGAAGGCAATGGAACTTGTGAAACGACAACTCCCGGGATCGCATAGATCCGAGCCATAGCGGTTCAAGAAGGCAAAATACCTTGGGAAACTACAACTCCCAGGATCCCATATCCTTGGCAGTTCTAATTCATTCCCAAGTGCAGATTCCCTCAGACGTATGAGAAAGGCAGAATGCATAAAGAAAGAGAAAGATGTCAAGCGCATAATTGCATCTGGCACGGATCTATAAAGCCCCCCGTTCCAAGAACAACAAGGGGAATGTTAAGCAAACGGCTGGAACAGAGACCCCCGCCGTCCCCTCTTTTCCTGCGGCAGGTCCATGACATTCGTTTCTGCCGTCTGTATTTATGATATGTCTGAAAAAGTCGGAACTTTATCGCCTCTCGAGAAGAAAACCGAGGCGGGAAAAACGGGATCCTGATATCGGAGCAAGGCCTAAGAAAAGCAGTCCGGAAGAGGAGCTGGGGTGCACCTATGGATCCGTGATAGGGAATCCTGGGAGTTATAGTTTGGGGTTTGGTAAGGAATCCTGGGAGTTATAGTTTGGGGTGCATCTCCAGACTGGAATGAATGCAGTTGGACACCTATGGCTCCATAGTAAGGAATCCTGGGAGTTATAGTTTGGGGTTTGGTAAGGAATCCTGGGAGTTATAGTTTGGGGTGCATCTCCAGACTGGAACGAATGTAGTTGGACAGCTATGGTTCCATAATAGGGAATCCTGGGAGTTATAGTTTGGGGTGCATCTCCAGACTAGAATGAATGCAGTTGGACACCTATGGCTCCATAATAGGGAACCCTGGGAGTTATAGTTTGGGGTTTGGTAAGGAATCCTGGGAGTTATAGTTTGGGGTGCATCTCCAGACTGGAACGAATGTAGTTGGACAGCTATGGTTCCATAATAGGGAATCCTGGGAGTTATAGTTTGGGGTGCATCTCCAGACTAGAATGAATGCAGTTGGACACCTATGGCTCCATAATAGGGAACCCTGGGAGTTATAGTTTGGGGTTTGGTAAGGAATCCTGGGAGTTATAGTTTGGGGTGCATCTCCAGACTGGAACGAATGTAGTTGGACAGCTATGGTTCCATAATAGGGAATCCTGGGAGTTATAGTTTGGGGTGCATCTCCAGACTAGAATGAATGCAGTTGGACACCTATGGCTCCATGATAGGGAACCCTGGGAGTTATAGTTTGGGGTATGGTAGGGAATCCTGGGAGTTATAGTTTGGGGTATGGTAGGGAATCCTGGGAGTTATAGTTTGGGGTATGGTAGGGAATCCTGGGAGTTATAGTTTGGGGTGCATCTCCAGAGTGGAGTAAATGTAGTTGGACACTTATGGCTCCATGATAGGGAATCCTGGGAGATATAGTTTGGGGTATGGTAGGGAACCCTGGGAGTTATAGTTTGTGGTATGGTAGGGAATCCTGGGAGTTATAGTTTGGGGTACATCTCCAGAGTGGAATGAATGCAGTTGGACACCTATGGCTCCATGATAGGGAATCCTGGGAGTTATAGTTTGGGGTGCATCTCCAGAGTGGAGTAAATGCAATTGGACACCTATGGCTCCATGATAGGGAATCCTGGGAGATATAGTTTGGGGTGCATCTCCAGAGTGGAATGAATGCAGTTGGACACCTATGGCTCCATGATAGGGAATCCTGGGAGTTATAGTTTGGGGTGCATCTCCAGAGTGGAATGAATGCAGTTGGACACCTATGGCTCCATGATAGGGAATCCTGGGAGTTATAGTTTGGGGTGCATCTCCAGAGTGGAGTAAATGCAATTGGACACCTATGGCTCCATGATAGGGAATCCTGGGAGTTATAGTTTGGGGTGCATCTCCAGAGTGGAATGAATGCAGTTGGACACCTATGGCTCCATGATAGGGAATCCTGGGAGTTATAGTTTGGGGTGCATCTCCAGAGTGGAATGAATGCAGTTGGACACCTATGGCTCCATGATAGGGAATCCTGGGAGATATAGTTTGGGGTGCATCTCCAGAGTGGAGTAAATGCAATTGGACACCTATGGCTCCATAATAGGGAATCCTGGGAGTTATAGATGAGTGTGTTTAGAAAAGGTAATGAAACTGCCGGGACAGAGAACATCAGCGTTTTCGTTGGCCGCGGAATTGATCTTGGCCGCCGCTGCAGAGACAAGCATTTCTGGCATTCTTGGGAGATGAAGCACCGAAATGTCCAGCTGCTTCAAGGTCTTGTGGTCCTTTCAAGCACATGGGAAGATGACCACATCGGGACCATCTGCGCATACAAGAGCATGCGCTTCAGCACTCGTGTGGCCTGATACCACTTGGGCCGGTGCTACAAGTTCAAGGGAGGACAAATGGCAATATATGGGTTCAACATGGTCAGAATCTGAGCTCTGGCAAATTGGTTTGGGTGTTCTTGAGGGTTGTTTTGTTCTATTTGGTCGAATGGAAACATAGTTCTCTCCTCGCCTAAAATGGCAATGCCAACTATTTACTACTTTCCTGTAAACATTTTCCCAAACGATTTCCAAAATGTTTGGCTGACACTGATACATTCTTGCAGGAGTGGAGTTGAGGGATATAATGTATATATAATACAGTCGGCCCTCCACGTTTGTGGGTTCGTCTTTTGTAGATTGGATTATCTCAAATTCAGTCATCTCCATCCCCATCTCCTTCCCCATCTCCATTCCCATCCCCCTCCATCTCCATCATCTCCATCTCCATAACTATCTCCATCCCCATTCCCACCACATCTCCATCTCCATCCTTTTCTCTCTTTCTCTCCATCCCCATCTTCATCCCCAACCCCCTAAATCTCCATCATCTCCATCTCCATCCCTATCTCCATCCCTATCTCCATCCCCATCCTCATCTCCATCTCCATAACTATCTCCATCCCCATTCCCACCCCATCTCCATCCTTTTCTCTGTCTTTCTCTCCATCCCTATCTCCATCTTCATCCCCATCCATCCCCATTTCCATCCCTATCTCCATCCCCAACCCGCTAAATCTCCATCATCTCCATCTCCATCTCCTTCTCCATCTCCATCCCCACCCCCTAAATATCCATCATCTCCATCTCCATCCCTATCTCCATCCCCATCCTCATCTCCATCTCCATAACTATCTCCATCCCCATCCCCATCTCCATCCTTATCTCCATCCCCATCCCCATCTCCATCCTTATCTCTGCCTTTCTCTCCATCTCCTTCTCCATCCCCATCCCCATCTCCATCCCCATCTCCATCCCCATCTCCATCTCCATTGTTATTTCTGTCTTTATCTCCATCCTCATCCCCATCTCCATCTCCATCCTTATCTCCATCCCCATCTCCATCCCCATCTCCATCTCCATTGTTATCTCTGTCTTTATCTCCTTCTCCATCCCCATCCCCATCCCCATCTCCATCCTTATCTCTGCCTTTCTCTCCATCTCCTTCTCCATCCCCATCCCCATCTCCATCTCCATCCCCATCTCCATCTCCATTGTTATCTCTGTCTTTATCTCCATCCTCATCCCCATCTCCATCTCCATCCTTATCTCCATCCCCATCTCCATCCCCATCTCCATCTCCATTGTTATCTCTGTCTTTATCTCCTTCTCCATCCCCATCCCCATCTCCATCTCCATCCTTATCTCCATCCCCATCTCCATCCCCATCTCCATCTCCATTGTTATCTCTGTCTTTATCTCCTTCTCCATCCCCATCCCCATCCCCATCTCCATCCTTATCTCTGCCTTTCTCTCCATCTCCTTCTCCATCCCCATCCCCATCTCCATCTCCATCCCCATCTCCATCTCCATTGTTATCTCTGTCTTTATCTCCATCCTCATCCCCATCTCCATCTCCATCCTTATCTCTGCCTTTCTCTCCATCTCCTTCTCCATCCCCATCCCCATCTCCATATTCATCTCCATCTCCATCCCTATCTCCATCCCCATCCTCATCTCCATCTCCATAACTATCTCCATCCCCATCCCCATCCCCATCTCCATCCTTATCTCCATCCCCATCTCCACCCCCATCTCCATCTCCATTGTTATCTCTGTCTTTATCTCCTTCTCCATCCCCATCCCCATCCCCATCCCCATCTCCATCCTTATCTCTGCCTTTCTCTCCATCTCCTTCTCCATCCCCATCCCCATCTCCATCTCCATCCCCATCTCCATCTCCATTGTTATTTCTGTCTTTATCTCCATCCTCATCCCCATCTCCATCTCCATCCTTATCTCTGCCTTTCTCTCCATCTCCTTCTCCATCCTCCCCCATCTCCATATTCATCTCCATCTTCATTTCTATCTCCATCCCCACCCACCTCTCTCTCCATCCACATCTATGTCTTTCTCTCCATCTCCATGTCCTTCTCCATCCCCATCTCCATTTCCATCCCCATTCCTATCCCCATCCCCACCTTTATCTCCATCACCATCTCTATCTCCATCCTTATCTCCGTCTTTCCAATTCCATCTCCATCCTTATCTCTTTCTCTTTATCTCCATCTCTATCTCCATCTCCATCTGTATGTCTTTGGAGACAGATAGAGATGGGGATGGGATGGTCCTCTCTCTCCACCTCCATCTCCATTCTGTCTCCATCCCTCTCCCTCTCCATGTCCATCCCTATCCCTGTATCTCCATATCTCCATCCTCATCCCCATTCCCATCTCTATCTCCATCCTTATCTCTGCCTTTCTCTCCATCTCCTTCTCCATCCCCATCTCCATCTCCATCTCCATCTTCATTCCTATCTCCATCCCCACCCCACCCACATCTCTCTCTCCATCCACATCTCTGTCTTTATCTCCATCTTCATCTCCATCCCTATCTCCATATCCATATCCATATCCATCTCCCTCCCTATCTCCATTGCCATCTCTATCTCCATCCTTATCTCTGTCTTTCCAATTCCATCTCCATCCTTATCTCTTTCTCTTTCTCTCCAACTCTATCTCCATCTCCATCCTTATCTCCATCCCATCTCTATCTTTGGAGACAGATAGAGATGGGGATGGGATGGTCCTCTCTCCACCTCCACCTCCATTCTGTCTCCATCCCTCTCCCTCTCCATGTCCATCCCTGTATCTCCATATCTCCATCTTTCATGTCCTATCTATCCCTCTCTTCTCGTTGCGTTATCTGCTGGATTAAAGCTTTGCCAAATGCAGAATGTGATCTTTCTTGCGCCTCTTTCCAAAGTCTGAAAAACTCTTTCCTTTCCTTGACGAATGGCTGCTTTGTGCAGCCCGGATTTAAGTAATATCGCAGCCCAGGCAGTCTATGAAGTAGACGGGGGAACTATAAAGCCTCTTTAAAAAGGGCAATAAAAGTGTTGGGTTTCATCTCACCTTACCGAGAGAGGAGAATAACAGAGAGGCCGGAAATTTCAGTAGCAGGCCCGGGACAAGGTCGCTGGTCCCAGACAGCACCTTAGACAATAACAGCGCCTCTGATGAAAACAGCCAGAGATTCTGGCAAGGGACCAGGACCATTTTCGCAGGCCAAGAAAACCGCTCAGCGGCGGCCCTGAAAACTGAGAAGCGGCTGTTTTGTCTACATTCCCTGTCAATGTTTAAAAAGGATTCCTTGGCCTGCGTTGTTCGGCAGAGGCACCTGACTAGGGGTAGATCCACATTGTTAAATTAGTACAGTTTGGCTCAGTGCTTGGAGTCCTGGGCGTTGTAGCTTGAGAAGATCCTTAGTTTTTCTTCCCAATTGCAATGTGTTGAGTTCTTCTTCTTCTAAGATGTAGGAGTGCATCTGTACTGTAGAATAATAATAATTCGAGGGTTGAATGAAAAGTAATGCCTCCACCTTCATAACTCCTGGTCGGCAGCAGGAACTGGCTTGTTCAGTAGACTCTCCTCTACAGTTCCATTTGGCGGGATGCCTTAGCATTGAACGGTTGTGTTGTTAAAGTGCGAAGTATGGAACCCTGCACAGATGGGAAAGCCTTAGCATTAAACGGTTGTGTTGTTAAAGTGCGAAGTATGGAGCCCTGCGCAGATGGGGAAGCCTTAGCATTAAACGGTTGTGTTGTTAAAGTGCAAAGTTTCGGACCCTGCGCAGATGGGAAAGCTTTAGCATTGAACGGTTGTGTTGTTAAAGTGCGAAGTATGGAACCTTGCGCAGATGGGGAAGCCTTAGCATTGAACGGTTGTGTTGTTAAAGTGCAAAGTTTGGGACCTTGCGCAGATGGGAAAGCCTTAGCATTGAACGGTTGTGTTGTTAAAGAGCGAAGTATGGAACCCTGCGCAGACGGGGAAGCCATAGCATTGAACGGCTGTGTTGTTAAAGTGCGAAGTATGGAACCCTGCGCAAATGGGAAAGCCTTAGCATTGAACGGTTGTGTTGTTAAAGTGCGAAGTATGGAACCTTGCGCAGATGGGGAAGCCTTAGCATTGAACGGTTGTGTTGTTAAAGAGCGAAGTATGGAACCCTGCGCAGATGGGGAAGCCTTAGCATTGAACGGTTGTGTTGTTAAAGAGCGAAGTATGGAACCCTGCGCAGATGGGAAAGCCTTAGCATTGAACGGTTGTGTTGTTAAAGTGCGAAGTATGGAACCCTGCACAGACGGGGAAGCCTTAGCATTGAACGGTTGTATTGTGAAAGTGCGAAGTATGGAACCCTGCACAGACGGGGAAGCCTTAGCATTGAACGGTTGTGTTGTTAAAGTGCGAAGTATGGAACCCTGCACAGACGGGGAAGCCTTAGCATTGAACGGTTGTGTTGTTAAAGTGCGAAGTATGGAACCCTGCACAGATGGGAAAGCCTTAGCATTGAACGGTTGTGTTGTTAAAGTGCGAAGTATGGAACCCTGCGCAGATGGGAAAGCCTTAGCATTGAACGGTTGTGTTGTTAAAGTGCGAAGTTTGGGACCTTGCGCAGATGGGAAAGCCTTAGCATTGAACGGTTGTGTTGTTAAAGAGCGAAGTATGGAACCCTGCGCAGACGGGAAAGCCTTAGCACTGAACGGTTGTGTTGTTAAAGTGCGAAGTATGGAACCTTGCGCAGATGGGAAAGCCTTAGCATTGAACGGTTGTGTTGTTAAAGTGCGAAGTATGGGACCCTGCGCAGACGGGAAAGCCTTAGCATTGAACGGTTGTGTTGTTAAAGTGCGAAGTATGGAACCTTGCGCAGATGGGAAAGCCTTAGCATTGAACGGTTGTGTTGTTAAAGTGCGAAGTATGGGACCCTGCGCAGACGGGAAAGCCTTAGCATTGAACGGTTGTGTTGTTAAAGTGCAAAGTATGGAACCCTGCGCAGATGGAAAAGCAAACGGCAGAGTTTGGTGGGGAAGGAGTTGTCAAGCTCATTCATCGCTATGATAAGTGCCTAGATTTGAATGGTGACTATGTTGAGAAGTGATATTTGGGTGTGGCTTTCAACTGCATATGGTAAATGTTTTCTCCTATACTTTGTTCATTCTTAATTCCAAAACGTAATCTACTTTCTGGATAGCCCTTGTATTAAAATATTCCCATCCAGACCCAAGTAAGGAAGGTGGAGGCCTTACTTTCCATTCAACCCTCGTAATGTTATGGTTGGGGGTTACTGCAACACGAGGAACTGTATTAAGGGGTCTCGGCATTAGGAAGGTTAAGAACCACTGCTCTATGCGGAGGAGTTGCACGATGTCCTGTCTAGTCCCTTGTAGCGAGTGCGAATCTCTTTCCGGTCCGTCGGCTTCCCAGGATCCCCTTGGTGTTGAGGAGAGGGTTTCTGCATATCACCTGTCTATCACACGCCTTCTCCCCAGATATGAACTTTTGGCAGCCTCCCTTTTTTGTGTGTGTGTTATGTAAGAACAGGCTCTTGTCGGCCTCCCGCTTCTGTTTACTCAGCTGTGACCTTCCTTGGTAGCCCTCCTTCCATTTTCTTGGAGTGCTTTCTCAATAAACAAAGAAGATGGGAGCGCAATTAAAAAAGGAGCCCAAGCTGCCACTCAAAATTCTTCCGTAATAGGCTTGGGCTGGGCACGCGTGGTATATTTTTAATATTTTTTAATTGAAGTTTTACCTTATAAGATAGAGTAAATTAACACCAAAAGAGTGAGAACATTTGATTGTATAGAAAGTAGGAAAACGGCGATTAAAAAAGGATCAAAAAGGGAGAGCGAGAGAAAAAAACCAAAACCAAAAACAAAGCTAAAGTGTCCATCTATATATATAAAAGAGTGATGGCATCAGGGCAGCGGACAAAACAACAAAACTACAGCCCCCCCAACCTCAAAATTTGACAACACAACCCATCATTCACGGCTCTAGGTTGATACAACAAAAAGAAAAGAAAAATAAAGTCCTAATTAGAGGGAGAGGAATAATTGTATTTATCCAATTGCTGCCAGTTAGAAGGCTAAGCTCCGCCCACTTGGTCTCCTAGCAAACCTACTCAGCCCAGGGGACAGGCAGAGTTAGGCCTGACTTAGGCCTCTTCCACAGATTATCTAATTTGCACTGGATTATATGGCAGTGTAGACTCAAGGCCCTTCCACACAGCTATATAACCCATTTAGAATCTTATATTATCTGCTTTGAACTGGATTATCTTGACTCCACACTGCCATATAATCCACTTCAGTGGGCATACTAAACATAAAGACAACCTTACAACAGACATTCAATACCACCACTATCTCAACAATTTCTCACCAACACCACCAGACAACGCCACAGCAACGCGTGGCTGGGCACAGCTAGTGTATGTGTATGTATGTATGTATATATATATATATATATATATATATATATATATATATATACATACACACACACACACACACACACACACACACACACATATATATATATATATATATATATATATATATACACACACATACATACACATACTAGCTGTGCCCAGCCACGCGTTGCTGTGGCGAAGTATGGTGGTATGGGAAATAAAGTATTGAAGAATTATCTGATTAGAACTGGATTATATGAGGCCCCTTCTTCACAACTGTATAAAATGCACACTGAAGTGGATTATATGGAAGTGTGGAGTCAAGATAATCCAGTTCAAAGCAGATAATATAAGATTATAAATTGGTTCTTGTGATTTGTGAAACGAAATCCAGCATATCTATCTTGTTTGCTGTGTCATAATAATAATAATAATAATAATAATAATAATAATAATAATAATAATAATAATAATAATAATAATCGCACAGACAGACTACAAACAGAGGCACAACCACGTGGCCCAAATGATTCATTGGAACTTATGGCTCAAGTACCACCTCTCAGCAGCAAAGAACTGGTGGGATCACAAACCTGCAAAAGTATTGGAAAATGAGCACACAAAGATACTGTGGGACTTCCGAATCCAGACTGACAAAGTTCTGGAACACAACACACCAGACATCACAGTTGTGGAAAAGAACAAGGTTTGGATCATTGATGTTGCCATCCCAGGTGACAGTCGCATTGACGAAAAACAACAGGAAAAACTCAGCCGCTCTCAGGACCTCAAGATTGAGCTTCAAAGACTCTGGCAGAAACCAGTGCAGGTGGTCCCGGTGGTGATGGGCACACTGGGTGCTGTGCCAAAAGATCTCAGCCGGCATTTGGAAACAATAGACATTGACAAAATCACCATCTGCCAACTGCAAAAGGCCACCCTACTGGGATCTGCACACATCATCAGAAAATACATCACACAGTCCTAGACACTTGGGAAGTGTTCGACTTGTGGTTTTGCGAAACGAAATCCAGCATATCTATCTTGTTTGCTGTGCCATACAACGTCGTTGTGTTGATAATAATAATAATAATAATAATAATAATAATAATAATAATAGTAATTGTATGACACAGCAAACAAGATAGATATGCTGGATTTTGTATTACAAAATCACAAGTCCTAGACACTTGGGAAGTGTTCGCCTTGTGATTTTGTGATACGAAATCCAGCATATATATCTTGTTTGCTGTGTCATAAAATAATAATAATAATAATGATAATGATGATGATGATGATGATGATGCTCTCTCATTGTCTAGATTTGGCAAAGATGGTCCTGGCTATGCCTTTGCCATCCCAAAAGTCGTTTTTCTTCCTCTGTCGGGTCTCATTTAAGAGTAGAAAGCAAAGGAATGATAATAATAATCCGACTCTATCTTATCTGGTTTGTTGACAATCCACTCCTTTGGGCTTCACCATTTACTAAAATATACAATCCTGTGCTTTTCTTTTCCATAAGCGAACGGCCTAGGAAAGGCCGTTTCAATAGTACGGTTGTAAACCATAGATTGTGACAAACCAGAACCTTTTTTTTTTTTTAAATAAATTTTTATTGTGAGACTTATTTTCCAAAAATATTACATTAAAAAGTGGGAGAACAATCATTAGGAATAGGAAAGTAGGAAAGGATAGCTCTACTCTAGGAGTCTACTCTATCTAACACTAAAGGTAATTTTTCTGTTTTTTTGCTTTTCACTCCTTGGAAGTACTTTAATGTTTGAGTCAATACATCCATGTTCATAGTATCCATTATCCTTAAGATCCATTGATCTATTGTGGGTTTTTCTTTCGATCTCCAAACTTTCGCATAATTTATCCTGGCAGCCGTTGTTAAGAAGTGAAAAAGTTTCTCTTCGTTCTCTGTCATTTTACAGTCAATTATTCCCAACAGATAGTATTCTGGTTTCAATCGAATTTTTACATTTAGGATTTTCTGTACCTCTTCATGAATCTCCGATCAGTATTTCGTAGCCATTCTGCAGTTCCACCACATATGTATGAATGTTCCCGTTTTTTCTTCACATTTCCAACATTTGTCACTCCGTTTTGGATACATTTTTTTGCCAATTTTTGGGGTGTAATGTACCACCTATACATCATCTTAGTCCAATTTTCCTTTAAGTCCTGTGCGTATGTCCATTCGTTTTTAATTGTCCACATTTTTCCCAATTTCTAACATTATCTTTTGCCGACATACTCATACAGTCTTTTATTTCTTCCATCATCGTTGACCATTCCAGAAGGTTTTTTTTTTGTATATTTTTGATATTTGTTTCTTACTTGATTTCATAATTCTGTCCCATGTTGTTTCATTTTCCTCAAAGCCAGTCTTAATATCCTGATTAAAATAGTCCTTAATTTGAAAATATTGGAACCACGAGATCTCTTGGTCTATTTTCTTTATTAAACCAGAACCTTTTTGATCCGCAAATGGTGTTTTGTGCCCACTTGGCACCGATCAAAGACACTCCACCGAGTCTCGCCTTGAGGAACAGGCGGCAAAACCTGGACCCAAACTCCAAAATGTTCAAGTGTACAATTGTCATATTTGATTTACTTTTCACAAAAGCAGCCATGTTAGTTATTTTTTTTTAATCGTGTTAGAAGCGAGTTGAGAACATACTGCAAGACACTTCTGGTGTGAGAGAATTGGCTGTCTACAGAGATCTTGCCCAGGGAATGCCTGGATGTGTTAGCTGGGAGGTTTCTCTCGTGTCACTGCGAGCTAGAGCTGACAGATGGGAGTTCACCCTGTTGTGTGGATTCGAACTGGCAACCTTCAGGTAAGCAAACCAACCTTCAGGTCAGCAGTTCAGCCAGCACAAGGGTTTAATCTATTGAACCACCTATGTCAGTTATAAAAAAAACAAATAAGCAAGGGGAGGAGAAAATAAATAATCTGTATCTCATGAAATGGGTTTATATCCATGAAAACCTCATGCAAAAATAAAAACCAGTTAAAGTCTGAATTATGCTGCTACATTTCTGTTTGATTTACTATATAATATGTGATTTCTCCTGATGAAGAGTGGCAGTACACATTTGAAGTGGCATTACAATCTTTCTAATGTCTGTCCATACTGACCTGACAAGATCCAGGGGTTGTAATTTTAAAATATTTCGAGGATGAGCCCATTCCCTGTATAGCAGGTACCTTTCATTTGGGCAGGTAGGATCCTGTGATTGATGGTTAAATCTTGACTGTAAAACAGAATATTTCCCCTTTCAGAAAATGAGCAGAAAGTGCCTTTCATTCTGTTTTTGATCCTGAGACTGAGTGTTGCTGTGTTATCACAATTATACTGTAGATTACCTTCCCAGACATAATGTGAAGCAGAATGCCAGACTTGGAAACCGCACCGAGCAACAAGAAATGCTGCCATGTACCTTGAGGCAATTGCTACTTGTCATGTACAAGAGGCAAGCTAAAGCACTGCTCCTCAAGGCGAGACTCGGTGGAGTGTGGCACAAGTCGAGAGGGCTTCGCTGTGGTCATTATGGCCGTAATTTTGGGGAGAATATATGCCCAAAGTCTCGATGGCGGCTGCTCGCCTTCACACGCAACAGCAAAGCGTGGAGCAGTCCAGTTTGGCCGGGGCTCCGCCGTTGCCGGCCTTCTTGTTCACCTTGGGCAGGAGAAGGACAAAAGACATGGCTAAAGAGCAGTGGTAGAAGCTGTGGACGTAGGTATAATCCCACTCCTGGAGAAAGAGACGAGAAAAAGACTACGTCAGTCTATTCCAGGCACCACGGTTCACAAGAGATCTTGACTCCAAGCTCGAAGGGCAACTCAAAGGATGAAAGGTCTGGAGTCTATGAATCCCTCTGAGAGCCGGCTCTGTTTAGCCTCAGAAGAGAAGGCTGAGAGGAGACATGAGAGCCATATACCGTATATACTCGAGTATAAGCTGACCCAAATATAAGCCGAGGCATCTAATTTTACCACAAAAAAACCTGGGAAAACATTGACTCCAGTATAAGCCGAGGGTGGTAAATTTCAGAAATAAAAATAGATACCAATAAAATTACATTACCGTATATACTCGAATATAACGCATAATGGGCAGCCAGGACTGGGATGGGTGGAGTTACGAGCTCTGAGGCAGGGCTGAGCTTCTATCCCTGTCCTGTGATGCCTGCCAGGACACAGGGGCGGGGCTAGAGGAGGGGGAGGGGCCTCTTCCCAAGTGCCTGACACGGCTGAACCTCTATACCCCGCCCCTGTGTTTTAACAAGCGCCTCAGGGCTCTTGGAAGGAGGCCCCGCCCCCTTCCCTAACTCCACCCTCTGTGTCCCAACAAGAGCCTCAGGAGAAATATAGAGGCTCAGCCCTGTCTCGGTCTCTTGGAAAAAGGCCCCGCCCCCTTCCCTAGCTCCGCCCTCTGTGTCCCAACAAGAGCCTCAGGAGAAATATAGAGGCTCAGCCCTGTTTCAGGCTCTTGGAAGGAGGCCCCGCCCCCTTCCCTAGCTCCGCCCTCTGTGTCCCAACAAGAGCCTCAGGAGAAATACAGAGGCTCAGCCCTGTCTCAGGCTCTTGGAAGGAGGCCCCGCCCCCTTCCCTAGCTCCGCCCTCTGTGTCCCAACAAGAGCCTCAGGAGAAATATAGAGGCTCAGCCCTGTCTCGGTCTCTTGGAAAAAGGCCCCGCCCCCTTCCCTAGCTCCGCCCTCTGTGTCCCAACAAGTGCCTCAGGAGAAATATAGAGACTCAGCCCTGTCTCAGGCTCTTGGAAGGAGGCCCCGCCCCCTTCCCTAGCTCCGCCCTCTGTGTCCCAACAAGAGCCTCAGGAGAAATATAGAGGCTCAGCCCTGTTTCAGGCTCTTGGAAGGAGGCCCCGCCCCCTTCCCTAGCTCCACCCTCTGTGTCCCAACAAGAGCCTCAGGAGAAATATAGAGGCTCAGCCCTGTTTCAGGCTCTTGGAAGGAGGCCCCGCCCCCTTCCCTAGCTCCGCCCTCTGTGTCCCAACAAGAGCCTCAGGAGAAATATAGAGACTCAGCCCTGTCTCAGGCTCTTGGAAGGAGGCCCCGCCCCCTTCCCTAGCTCCGCCCTCTGTGTCCCAACAAGAGCCTCAGGAGAAATATAGAGGCTCAGCCCTGTTTCAGGCTCTTGGAAGGAGGCCCCGCCCCCTTCCCTAGCTCCACCCTCTGTGTCCCAACAAGAGCCTCAGGAGAAATATAGAGGCTCAGCCCTGTTTCAGGCTCTTGGAAGGAGGCCCCGCCCCCTTCCCTAGCTCCGCCCTCTGTGTCCCAACAAGAGCCTCAGGAGAAATATAGAGGCTCAGCCCTGTCTCAGGCTCTTGGAAGGAGGCCCCGCCCCCTTCCCTAGCTCTGCCCTCTGTGTCCCAACAACTGCTTCAGGAGAAATATAGAGGCTCAGCCCTGTCTCGGGCTCTTGGGAAGAAGCCACACCCACTTCTCTAGCTCCGCCCCCGTGTCGTAATAGGTGCCATCACCGCCCCCCTGGATTGCTCCAGCACCCACCAGGGGGCGGTAGCGCCCACTTTGGGAATCACTGAGATAGATAGACAGATAGATAGATAGATAGATAAATAGATAGATAGATAAATAGATAGATAGATAAATAGATAGATAGATAAATAGATAGATAAATAGATAGATAGATAAATAGATAAATAGATAGATAGATAAATAGATAGATAGATAGATAGATAGATAGATAGATAGATGAAAGGATGCTGTAAGGAAGAGGTAGCAGGTTTGTTTTCCGTGGGACTCAGAGCAATGAGTGAAAATGACAGGAAAGAAGATTCCACCTGAACATTAGGGAGAATTTCCTGACTGTTAAGAACTGTTCGATGGTACTTTGGAGTGTGGTGGAAGCTTTTAAACCGAGGCTGGATGGCCCTCTGTCAGGGGTGCTTTGATCGTTGGACTAGACGGCCCATGTGATCTCTTCCAACTCTATCTATCTATATAAAAGGATAATGGTGTCGCTCCACCGGGCAAAACAACAAAACTAAAGGCCCCCAACCTAGAAAACTGACAACACAACCCCTCATCCACGTCTCTACGTTCACAATATATATAGTTTAAATAACAAAAATATATAATTGTAATATATAACTGTATTTAATAAAACTGTATTTACTACCATTATTTCCATGTACAACAGTCTATGGTACCTCTTGCAGCTTCCACACTGATTTCTCTCTATTCTAGTTTCAATGTAGTCATGAATAATCTATCTATATATATAAAAGGATAATGGTGTGGTGGCGCTCCACCGGGCAAAACAACAAAACTAAAGGCCTCCCAAGCTAGAAAATTGACAATACAACCCCTCATCTATGTCTCTACGTTCTTACGCTCAACAAAGGATCCCCCCCCCTCAAACAGGGAAACACCCACTCTTTGAAGGTCCAAACCCATTTGGTACTCATCACTCTTTCATCTCAAAACACAAAATAAAGAGCAACACTCTGAAAACAAAGGAATTCCATCCAGGAAACAATCAGAGCCACCTAACACCTCCCAACAAAGGATTCCCCCCCTCTAAGACACGGAACCACCTAAAAAAAGCCACAGCAACGCGTGGCCGGGCACAGCTAGTTATTCTATAATTAAACGTGCCAATCCTGGAGTGAAATCCCTGATTTCTGGGTCAGGTAAATGACCCCATTAGCTCCGAAATCCCAAACTCTCTACACACTCAACACTATCAGTCATCGGTGACTCCACCAAGGCTCCCATTGCGTGCCAGCTCCCCAACCAGCTGCCCAAAGTGATGCCATCAATTCACGGAAAGCATGCCGAACCTTGACAAATGGGACATAACTGTGGGGCAGGGAGTGGGGAGCTTGCAGCGAGTGACTCACTTGCAAAACACTGTGGAGCCAGAGCCGCTTGCCTAAAATGGTATCATCTCTTTGCCCAGGAATCTGAAGATTTCCCAAACCCTCCCTTAGCTCCGAACTTCTCCTTTTGACTTATCCCTTGCTAAGGATGTGCGTGTTGTGTTATTTTGTTTTTTTGGGTGGGAGAAAAAGTGGTTTCTCTTGAAGTTGTCTAGTCGTATCCGACTCTGGGAGTTGTTGCTCATCTCCATTTCTAAGCTGGAGAGCCGGCATTGTCCGTAGACACCTCCAAGGTCATGTGGCTGGCATGACTGCCTGGAGCACCATTACCTTCCTGATAATTAATTTACTCACATTTGCATGTTTTCGAACTGTGAGGTTGGCAGAAGCTGGGGCTAGCAGCGGGAGCTTATTCCACTCCCCAGATTTGCAGAGCAGTACCTATTGATCTACTCACATTGGCATGTTTTGGACCTGCTAGTTTGGCAGAAGCTGGGGCTAACAGCAGGAGCTTATTCCACTCCCCGAATTTGCAGAGCAGTACCTATTGATCTACTCATGTTTCCGAACTGCTAGGCTGGCAGAAGCTGGGGCTAACAGCAGGAGCTTATTCCACTCCCCGGATTTGCAGAGCGGTACCTATTGATCTACTCACATTTGCATGTTTTTGAATTGCTAGGTTGGCAGAAGCTGGGGCTAACAGAGGGAGCTTATTCCATTCCCTGGATTTGTAGAGCAGTACCTATTGATCTACTCATGTTTCCGAACTGCTAGGTTGGCAGAAGCTGGGGCTAACAGCGGGAGCTTATTCCACTCCCCAGATTTGCAGAGCAGTACCTACTGATTTACTCACATTTGCATGTTTTTGAACTGCTAGGTTGGCAGAAGCTGGGGCTAACAGCGGGAGCTTATTCCACTCCCCGGATTTGCAGAGCAGTACCTATTGATCTACTCATGCTTCCAAACTGCTAGGTTGGCAGAAGCTGGGGCTAACAGCGGGAGCTTATTCCACTCCCCGGATTTGCAGAGCGGTACCTATTGATCTACTCATGTTTCCGAACTGCTAGGTTGGCAGAAGCTGGGGCTAATAGCAGGAGCTTATTCCACTCCCCGGATTTGCAGAGCGGTACCTATTGATCTACTCACATTTGCATGTTTCTGAACTGCGAGGTTGGCAGAAGCTGGGGCTGACAGCAGGAGCTTATTCCACTCCCCGGATTTGCCGAAGAGCCGGCGTTGTCCATAGACACCTCCAAGGTCATGTGGCCATTGGCATGACTGCAATGAGCGCCGTTACCTTCCCGCCGGAGTGGTACCTATTGATCTACTCACATTTGCATGTTTTCGAACTGCGAGGTTGGCAGAAGCTGGGGCTAACAGCGGGAGCTCACTCCGCTCCCGAGATTCAAACCGCCAACCTTTTGGTCAGTGGTGAAGAGCAAAACATACCTCAAAAAAGAACCTCAGCATCAACGCAAGCGCTCCGAAACAGAAGCCGGGTCCGATCTGTTGAGTGTAGACGCTTTTCTCCGGATAGAGTCCTTTCTTCTCCTTCATCTTTTGCAACTGGGAAGAGACAAGAGCAAGAGGGACAAGGGGTTGCATTCACAAATAAATAAATAAACAAACAAACAAATTTGTTTGTTTGGCCAGCTTGATTAGCATTTAGTGGCCTTGCAGATTCAAAGCCTGGCTGCTTCCTCCCTGGGGGCATCCTTGGTTGGGAGGTGTTAGCTGGCCCTGATTGTTTCCTGTCTGGATTTCCCCTGTTTTCAGAGTGTTGTTCTTTAGTTAGGCTTTTCCTTAATCCCTACTTATTATCCAACATTTTCGCTTTTATTTTTCAATGATTGGTTTGGGTGGGGGGCGGCAAAATTTTGTTCGCCTACACTTGAAAATTACCTTGGGCCAGCCCTGCATACGTACTCACCCATTTGACGGTGATCATGAGGACGGCGGTGCCGATGGGTCCGGAATAGACGCCGTACCCCCACCGGTCGTGGTAGATCCGGACGGCGATGGTGAGCACGCCAAACATCACCAAGGTGGACCGCTTTGGCTCGTCGAACTCCGCCAGGGCTGAATAATAATAATAATATAATAATAATTTTATTTTTATACCCCGCCCCATCTCCCCGAAGGGACTCGGGGCGGCTTACATGGGGCCAAGCCCGGACATCAACAATATAAAAACAGAGCAATAAAACAAATCAATCAGCAATAAAACAAGTCATAAAAAATCACATACAAAAAATATAATGATAAAATCTTGGGTTGGATCCAGAGAAACTGGGCCGAAAGTGCAAGTTGAAGAGGAAAGCAAAGAAGGATATCACGGAATTGTAGGATCGGATGGGACTCCAAGGGTCATCCAGTCCAGCCTCCTTCTCACAATTCAAAGTCTCCAAAGATGGAAGCCCTAAAGATCATCCAGTACATCCTTATTATTGTTAGAAATAGCAACCTTCCAGGCCTTCACTATTTATTTATTAATGTATATATTTGCTAACCTGTATTCTATGTATATGTTGATTTGCTAGTTTGACTGTACCTCTTTGGTGTGGGAGTAACTATAGATGTGATTGTACTGAGCATGTTCAGATTCAAGACTCATATATATATATATATATATATATATATATATATATTCGTGTCAGGAGCAACTTGAGTCGCTTCTGGAGTGAGAGAATTGAAAAAAAATATTATATTGTATTATTAGTATTATATTGTATTACAAAATAATAATATTAACATTATATGCATATACAATATATTCTAATATTATATTTTAAATAAAAGGTAATGAAATTTCGGCCTAGGAGAAAACAACAAAACTACACACCCCAGAAACACTAAAAATGGCAGCACAACCCCTCATCCATGCCTCTACGTTCATACAACAAAAAGAAAAGAAAAACAAAGTCCTAATTAGAGGGAGAGGAATAGTTGATTGTTTC
Source organism: Anolis carolinensis (assembly GCF_035594765.1). Classification (NCBI taxonomy): domain Eukaryota; kingdom Metazoa; phylum Chordata; class Lepidosauria; order Squamata; family Anolidae; genus Anolis; species Anolis carolinensis. The sequence continues at coordinate 11,380,834 of NW_026943818.1, forward strand.
CAATTGCTGCCAGTTAGAAGGCTAAGCTCCGCCCACTTTTTATTTCGTGTCAAAAGTATTGCATAAATAAATACATTTTAAAATGATGAAAAAAAAGGAAATCACAAGCACCTAAATAGTTTTAGCCCACTTGGTCTCCAAGCAACCCACTCAGCCCAGGGGAAAGCAGAGTTAGGCCTCATTTAGGCCTCTTCCACACTGCTATAAAATACAGATTATCTGATTTGAACTGGATTATATGGCAGTGTAGACTCAAGGCCCTTCCACACAGCTATAGAACCCATTTATAATGGACTTAATGTCAACCTTTACCCTTTACCTTAACTACCACCAATTCCTCAATACTTTATTTCCCATACCACCATACTTTGCCACAGCAACGCGTGGCCGGGCACAGCTATAGATGTGATTGTACTGAGCATGTTCAGACTCAAGACTCCTATATATATATATATTTGTGTCAGGAGCAACTTGAGTCGCTTCTGGAGTGAGAGAATTGAAAAATATATATTATATTGTATTATTAGTATTATATTGTATTACAAAATAATATTATTAATATTATATGCATGTACAATATATTCTAATATTATATATTACTAGCTGTGCCTGGCCACGCGTTGCTGTGGCGAAGTATGGTGGTATGGGAAATAAAGTACTGAGGTATTAGTGGTAGTTAAGGTAAAGGGTAAAGGTTTTCCCCTGACGGAGCTTAGCCTTCTAACTGGCAGCAATTGGATAAAAACAATTATTCCTCTCCCTCTAATTAGGACTTTATTTTTCTTTTCTTTTTGTTGTATGAAAGTAGAGGCATGGATGAGGGGTTGTGCTGCCGAGTTTAGTGTTTCTGGGATGTGTAGTTTTGTTGTTTTGTCCTAGGCCGAAATTTCATTACCCTTTTATATATATAGATACTAGCTGTGCCTGGCCACGCTTTGCTGTGGTTAGGACTTAATTTTTCTTTTCTTTTTGTTGTATGGACGTAGAGGTGTGGATGAGAGGTTGTGCTGTCAATTTTCGAGGTTGTGGGGCGTTTAGTTTAGTTGTTTTGTCCGGTGCCGTGATTCCATTACCCTTTTATATATATAGATATAGATTATTATTATATCCTATTATTATATTATCCTATTAATATATTTTATATCATTATATTATATTATATTTTTATATTCTACTATTATTATATCATTCATTTTATTAGTATTCTATCATTGTAGTATATTATCATATTATTACTATTATATTATTATTATATTATTCAGTATTCATGACTATATTGAAACTAGAAGAGAGAGAAATCAGTGTGGAAACTTTGTGAAGCTTAAACTGCAAGAAGTACCATAGATTGTTGTACATGGAAATAACGGTAGTAAATAGTTTTTGATTTACAGTAGAGTCTCACTTATCCAACATAAACGGGCTGGCAGAACAGTGGATAAGCGAATATGTTGGATAATAAGGAGGGATTAAGGAAAAGCCTATTACACATCAAATTAGGTTATGATTTTACAAATTAAGCACCAAAACATCATGTTAGACAACAAATTTGACAGAAAAAGTAGTTAAATACGCAGTAATGCTATGCAGTAATTACTGTATTTACGAATTTAGCACCAAAATATCACGATGTATTGAAAACATTGACTACAAAAATGTGTTGCATAAACCAGAACGTTGGATAAGCGAGGCTTGGATAAGTGAGACTCTACTCTATATAGATTATTATTATATCCTATTATTATATTATCCTATTAATATATTTTATATCATTATATTATATTATATTTTTATATTCTATTATTATTATATCATTCATTCTATTAGTATTCTATTATTGTAGTATATTATCATATTACTATTATATTACTATTATATTATTCATTATTCATGACTATATTGAAACTAGAAGAGAGAGAAATCAGTGTGGAAACTGCAAGAGGTACCATAGATTGTTGTACATGGAAATAATGGTAGTAAATAGTTTTTGATTTATTAAAGGCACTATATGGGTCCTTGCCAAACTACAACTCCCAGGGGGTGATTGTAATTGTGCCGAGACTGCTTTCTCTGTGCCCGGCACCTGATTCACACTTCGTCAATAGGGCTAGGAATTATTGGAAGCTGTCGTTGAACGGCGCATAGGGTCATCGCCGATAAAAGTTATGGCTCCCTTTGGGCGGCTGAATGCTTTTTCGTGCTCTCGCAGCTGTTTCGGCGGCTGGATCCGCAGTTCTTGGAAAACGGCCCACAATATTCGGTGCGTCCGACCTTTTGACCGACATCGCGACTCCGGGATTAAGTGTTTCATTATGGTGCCGAAATTGGCGATTGAAATCTGACGGCACAAGTGACAAAATCCGCAATCATTGTCATCATTATTGTTATCACCGTCTCATTGCACTTACCGATCAGCGAGACCCACATCGAAAGCGCCGTCCCATAGATGCTGAAATATTCCAGGAGGTCGTATTGCATGAAGCAGAGAATGGCTAAACCAGGCCCTTCGCACGCATGGTAAATCTGTTGCAGGGAGGAAAAAAAAATATATTTCTTCAGCCCGTGTTCTTACTTATCATCATCATCATCATTTAATTACTTATTAATCGCCCTCCATCCAAGATGCTCTAGGCGATTTACAAGATAAAATTGTAAAGGATAAAAATACATACATACAAATATTGATAAAATGTATTTGATAGTGTTGTGCATTCGTGTGGAATTGCTGTTTATTTCATGTGGTCTCATTATCGTATTAGGGTCCCAGAATAACTATTGTTATTAATATTAATATTATTATTAACACCCATTGGCACACATCAGATGTCATGGAGAAGCAGACCTCTCTCAGATCAATTATTATTATTATTACTATTATAAAATATTATTACTGTTACTGTTATTGTTATATTATATTATTATGACATTTACATAACAACACAGCACACGTGCACATGAGGTCCAAGTGTCTGGGATTCGTCTATGAATATTGTCATCATCATCATCATCATCATCATCATCATCATCATCATCATCATCATTATATTGTATTATTATTATTACTATTATATTCTATTATTACTGTTATTGCTATATTATATTATTATTACATGTACATGACAACACAGCACACATGCACATGAGGTCCAAGTTTCTGGGATTCGTCTATGAATATTGTCATCATTATATTGTATTATTATTATTACTATTATATAATATTATTACTGTTATTGTTATATTATATTATTATTACATGTACATAACAACACAGCACACATGCACATGAGGTCCAGGTTTCTGGGATTTGTCTATGAATATTGTCATCATCATCATCATCATCATCATCATCATCATCATTATATTGCATTATTACTATTACTATTATTATTATTATTATTATTATTATTATTATTATTATTACTATTATATTCTATTATTACTGTTATTGTTATATTGTATTATTACATTTACATAACAACACAGCATACATGCACATGAGTCCCAAGTGATATTTGTCTCTGAATATCGGGCTCTTTCCAAGGGCCTAGGATATCATCATCATCATCATCATCATCATCTTGTATTATTATTACTATTATATTCTATTATTACTGTTATTGTTATATTGTATTATTACATTTACATAACAACACAGCATACATGCACATGAGTCCCAAGTGATATCGGGCTCTTTCCAAGGGCCTAGGATATCATCATCATCATCATCATTATATTGTATTATTATTATTACTATTATATTCTATTATTATTGTTATTATTATATTGTATTATTAATACATGTAACTAACAGCACAGCACACATGCACATGAGGTTCAAGTGTCTGGGATTCGTCTATGAATATTGTCATCATCATCATCATCATCACCATCATTATATTGTATTATTATTATTACTATTATATTCTATTATTATTGTTATTATTGTATTATTAATACATGTAACTAACAGCACAGCACAACAAACATGCACATGAGGTCCAAGTGTCTGGGATTTGTCTATGAATATTGTCATCATCATCATCATCATTATATTTTATTATTACTATTATTATTATTACTATTATTACTGTTATTGTTATATTGTATTATTATTATTACATGTACATAACAACACAGCACAGATGCACATGAGGTCCAAGTGTCTGGGATTTGTCTATGAATATTGTCATCATCATCATCATCTTCATCATCATCATTATATTGTATTATTATTATTACTAGCTGTGCCCGGCCACGTGTTGCTGTGGCAAAGTGGTGGTGGTATTGGTTAAAAATAGTTGTGTAATTTTTATTTGACATTACTTGCATTTTTTATTAATTTTATTGTAAGTTATATTTTTATTTATTATATTTTATTATTTTCTTGTATTATTTTTAGTTATTTTCTGTTATTATAGTATTTTATTGTATTAATTTTTTAGTGTTTTTTTTTGTTTTTGTTTTTGGGTTGCTAGGAGACCAAGTTGGAGGAGCTTAGCCTTCTAACTGGCAGCAATTGGATAAAAGCAATTATGCCTCTCTCTCTAATTAGGACTTTATTTTTTCTTTTCTTTTTGTTGTATCAACCAAGAGGCGTGGATGATGGGTTGTGTTGTCAAATTTCGAGGTCGGGGGGCCTGTAGTTTTGTTGTTTTGTGGGTTGCCGTGATGCCATCACTCTTTTATATATATAGATTATTATTACTGTTATTGTTATATTGTATTATTATTACATTTACATAACAACACAGCATACATGCACATGAGTCCCAAGTGATATTCGTCTCTGAATATCGGGCTCTTTCCAAGGACCTAGGATATCATCATCATCATCATCGTTATATTGTATTGCGTGGCATTAGAAAGGTTGAGAACCACTGGTTTCAATGGAGACAAAGTGGAGAAAGTGGGTTGCCTGGTGGGTGAGTGCAGCGAGACTGGAAAATCAATGATAACTCTGCGATTTCGTCTTTCGCCGCTGGCCGGGTTTGCCTGGAGGAAATGTGCGGCCGCGTCCAGCTGGGCCTCCAGGTGCATATAAAAACTAATAGAATTAAGGATGGGGAGCCAAAGAGGGGGGATGCAGCTGTGCCGGGCCTCCTCGCAGCCAGATTTTTCGGCCCCGGCTTCCAGCCTTCCTCCATGTCCTCCTCCTCCTCATCCCTTTCTCCCCAACAGGAAATTCTTCAGACCAGCGAAAGCACGTGGAAGCCCAGACAAGGGCTCCCGCAACAGCCAGAAACATCTGTGCGCATCGTCTGACTCCCGGCTTCGCGTTTCCAGCTTATTTTTTTTCTCTCCTGGCGATCCGCACCTCCCGGCTTCAATACCAAGATTTCCCCCTAATAATAATAATAATAATAATAATAACTCCTCAAAGCACAGCAGGAAAAAAAAACAACCAGTACAAGAAAACCGCACTACAAACTAGAGCTGACAGCTGGCACAACAAAACTTGTGGTTTTGTGATACGAAATCCAGCATATATATCTTGTTTGCTGTGTCATAATAAAATAAAATAAAAATATTATATTCCATGTCTGTCTTTTATGCCGAAGGCACTGTATCAGTGCTGTTCGTAAGCCGCCCTGGCACAACAAAATATTGCATGGAGAGTTCCTTGACAAAATTGAAGGAAAAGCTGATAAGGAGAAGACCTGGCTCTGGCTCACGAATGGGACCCTGAAGAAGGAGACAGAAGGCCTGATCCTTGCAGCCCAGGAGCAAGACATCAGGACAAAGGCAATTAATAATAATAATAATAATAATAATAATAATAATAATAATAATAGAAGACCTGGCTCTGGCTCACGAATGGGACCCTGAAGAAGGAAGGAGACAGAAGGCCTGATCCTTGCAGCCCAGGAGCAAGACATCAGGACAAAGGCAATTCAGGCCAAGATTGAAAAATCAGCTCATGACCCAAAATGCAGACTGTGCAAGGAAACCGACGAAACCATTGATCATATCCTCAGCTGCTGTAAGAAAATTGCACAGACAGACTACAAACAGAGGCACAACTATGCGGCCCAAATGATTCATTGGAACTTATGCCTCAAGTCCCACCTCCCAGCAGCAAAGAACTGGTGGGATCACAAACCTGCAAAAGTCTTGGAAAATGAGCACGCAAAGATACTGTGGGACTTCCGAATCCAGACTGACAAAGTTCTGGAACACAACACACCAGACATCACAGTTGTGGAAAAGAAAAAGGTTTGGATCATTGATGTCGCCATCCCAGGTGACAGTCGCATGGACGAAAAACAACAGGAAAAACTCAGCCGCTCTCAGGACCTCAAGACTGAACTTCAAAGACTCTGGCAGAAACCAGTGCAGGTGGTCCCGGTGGTGATGGGCACACTGGGTGCCGTGCCAAAAGATCTCAGCCGGCATTTGGAAACAATAGACATTGACAAAATCACGATCTGCCAACTGCAAAAGGCCACCCGACTGGGATCTGCACGCATCATCCGAAAATACATCACACAGTCCTAGACGCTTGGGAAGTGTTCGACTTGTGATTTTGTGAAACGAAATCCAGCATGTCTATCTTGTTTGCTGTGTCATAAATAATAATAATAATAATAATAATAATAATAATAATAATAATAATAATAATAATATCATCCTAGGCCTTTGGGAAGAGCCCGATATTTAGAGACGAATCCCAGACACTTGGATCTAATGTGCACATGTGCTGTGATGTCATGTACATGTGATTGTTATTACATATAATCACTAGCTGTGCCCGGCCACTCGTTGCTGTGGCATTGTCTGGTGGTGGCTGTATTTTATAGGCAGTGTGGAAGAGGCCTAAGTGAGGCCTAACTCGGCCTGTCCCCTGGGCTGAGTGGGTTGCTAGGAGACCAAGTGGGCAGAGCTAATTATTCCTCTCCCTCTAATTAGGACTTTATTTTTCTTTTCTTTTTGTTGTATCAACCTAGAGGCGTGGATGAGGGGTTGTGTTGTCAATTTTCGAGGTTGTGGGGTGTTTAGTTTTGTTGTTTTGTCGGTCGCCAGGATTCCATCACTCTTTTATATATATAGATAACAATCCTTAGACCAGGGTCATGACAACGGGCCAGATTTGGGATGCAAGGATATCACAATGGGGGAAAGAAAGGGTCTTGGAAAGGGTCGGGGGGAAAGAAGCGAGAGAGGATGCTTACCGCCACGAAGAACATGGTGAAGAAATAGACCATGGCTTCCATGTGGAATTGCCTCTTCGCGGCAATGCTGATGGTCGGGAGGAGAGCCAGGCTGCTCAGGGTGGGCAGGAGAAGCTTGGCAACCAAGGAGCCCATTGGGAAGGAGGAGAAGAAGGAGACGGAGAAGGAGACGGATAAGGAGGAGACGGAGAAGGAGAAGGAGAAGGAGAAGGAGAAGGAGGAGAAGGAGGCTCGCTTGGAAGAGATGCAGCCGGGGAGACCGAGGAGAGGGACTGACCCAAGGAGAGCGCCGGGTCTCTCAAAAAAGAGAACAACTGGTCCATAGGGACATGTGTGGGGCCTAACATGACAGGTGGGACGGCACACACGGGACGGAGCACAGCTGATGAGAGGGCAGCTGGGACGCACAGATCTCTTTCGGGCTCTTCGTGGAGGCATCGCAAAGGCCGTCCAGACAAGGGGCTCATTCATAACCCCCTAGATCATTGTTTTCACTGCTACTTCATAATAATAATAATAATAATAATAATAATGAATATGTAAAGCAAAGTGAAGAACCTGCTTTGATTGAAGTCAAAAATCAGAAACTCCTCAAAGCACAGTAGACAAAACACCAGTTCAAGAAAGCCGCACTACAAACTAGAGCTGACCGCTGGCACAACAAAACACTGCATGGAAAGTTCCTTGACAAAATGGAAGGAAAAGCTGATAAGGAGAAGACCTGGCTCTGGCTCACGAATGGGACCCTGAAGAAGGAGACAGAAGGCCTGATCCTTGCAGCCCAGGAGCAAGACATCAGGACAAAGGCAATTCAGGCCAAGATCGAAAAATCAGCTGATGACCCAAAATGCAGACTCTGCAAGGAAACCGACGAAACCATGGATCATATCCTCAGCTGCTGTAAGAAAATCGCACAGACAGACTACAAACAGAGGCACAACTATGTGGCCCAAATGATCCATTGGAACTTATGCCTCAAGTACCACCTCCCAGCAGCAAAGAACTGGTGGGATCACAAACCTGCAAAAGTCTTGGAAAATGAGCACGCAAAGATACTGTGGGACTTCCGAATCCAGACTGACAAAGTTCTGGAACACAACACACCAGACATCACAGTTGTGGAAAAGAACAAGGTTTGGATCATGGATGTCGCCATCCCAGGTGACAGTCACATTGACAAAAAACAACAGGAAAAACTCAGCCGCTATCAGGACCTCAAGATTGAACTTCAAAGACTCTGGCAGAAACCAGTGCAGGCGGTCCCGGTGGTGATGGGCACACTGGGTGCCGTGCCAAAAGATCTCAGCCGACGTTTGGAAACAATAGACATTGACAAAATCACGATCTGCCAGCTGCAAAAGGCCACCCGACTGGGATCTGCGCGCATCATCCGAAAATACATCACACAGTCCTAGACACTCGGGAAGTGTTCAACTTGTGATTTTGTGAAACGAAATCCAGCATATCTATCTTATTTGCTGTGTCAGAATACAATAATAATAATAATAATAATAATAATAATAATAATAATAATAATAATAATAATAATATCACACAGTCCTAGATACTTGGGAAGTGTTCGACTTGTGATTTTTTGATACAAAATCCAGCATATCTATCTTGTTTGCTGTGTCATAAAATAATAATAATAATAATAATAATAATAATAATAATAATAATAATAATAATAAAAAATAACTTTATTTATACCCCGCCACCATCTCCCCGCGGGGACTCGGGGCGGCTTACATGGGGCAGAGGCCCAAACAACACAGGACAAAATATAGGCAACATAATACAAATCACACTATAAAAAGATAAAACAGTAATACAATATATCAATTAAAACAAAAATACAGGATAAAAAACTGCATTTAAAACACATAAATGGTAAAATCATAATAAATACAGGATAGATTACTAAAAACCCTCTGGGGCTGATTAATTAATGAGATATAATAACTGTCATTTTGGAGGTTGAATTTTCATTCACTGGACCAAATTTGGCACAACAACCTGATACACCCAAATTTGAATACTGGTGGGGTTAGGAAGGGAATTGATTTTGTCATTTGGGAGTTGTAGTTGCTGGGATGTATAGTTTCGCCTACAATCAGAGAGCATTCTAAAATCCATCAACAATGGAATTGAGCCAACCTTGGCACACAGAATTCCCATGATTTCTAGTTCGCCTACAATCAAAGAGCATCCTCAACTCCACCAATGTTGGAACTGAACCAAACTTGGCATACTAGAAACAGGAAATCCTGGAAGGGTTTTGGCGGGCATTGACCTTGAGTTTGGGAGCTGTAGTTCACCTACATCCAGAGACCGCTTTGGACTCAAACAATGATGGATCTGGACCAAAATTGGACAAATACTCGACATGTCCAAATGTGAGCACTGGTGGGGTTTGGGGAAAATAGACCTTGACCTTTGGGAGTCGTAGTTGCTGGGATTTATAGTTCACCTACAAAGAGCATTCTGAACTCTACCCCTATGATGCTTCTTTAATGAAAAAAAAGAGGGAATAAAAACAAAAACAACTTTTTATTACAAGCCTTCCTTGGGACAGCATATCTTTTGCTTGGAACCGGGCTGGGATTCTTTGCATCCTTGTTCGAAACAGCTGTTTGGGGGTGAAGAAGGGAGAAGGAATGCGAGGCGGGTAAGGGAAGGAGGAACTCGCCCTGTGGTTTTGGGCTCAAAATATGACCTACTGTCTGTCTGGCCGGGCGGAGAGAGTTGCCTCCCCTCCCAAGTCTTGCTTTGCAATATATCGCAGGCAGACACCGGGAGAGAATAATAATAATAATAATAATAATAATAATAATAATAATAATAATAATAATAATAATGATTTTTGATTGAAGTCAAAAATCAGAAACTCCTCAAAGCACAGCAGACAAAAAACCATTCCAAGAAAACCGCACTACAAACTAGAGCTGACAGCTGGCACAACAAAACATTGCATGGAAAGTTCCTTGACAAAATTGAAGGAAAAGCTGATAAGGAGAAGACCTGGCTCTGGCTCACGAATGGGACCCTGAAGAAGGAGACAGAAGGCCTGATCCTTGCAGCCCAGGAGCAAGCCATCAGGACAAAGGCAATTCAGGCCAAGATCGAAAAATCAGCTGATGACTCAAAATGCAGACTGTGGAAGGAAGCTGACGAAACCAGTGATCATATCCTCAGCTGCTGTAAGAAAATTGCACAGACAGACTACAAACAGAGGCACAACCATGTGGCCCAAATGATCCATTGGAACTTATGCCTCAAGTACCACCTCCCAGCAGCAAAGAACTGGTGGGATCACAAACCTGCAAAAGTCTTGGAAAATGAACACGCAAAGATACTGTGGGACTTCCGAATCCAGACTGACAAAGTTCTGGAACACAACACACCAGACATCACAGTTGTGGAAAAGAAAAAGGTTTGGATCATGGATGTTGCCATCCCAGGTGACAGTTGCATTGACGAAAAACAACAGGAAAAACTCAGCCGCTATCAGGACCTCAAGATTGAACTTCAAAGACTCTGGCAGAAACCAGTGCAGGTGGTCCCGGTGGTGATGGGCACACTGTGTGCCGTGCCAAAAGATCTCAGCCGGCATTTGGAAACAATAGACATTGACAAAATCACGATCTGTCAGCTGCAAAAGGCCACCCTGCTGGGATCTGCACACATCATCAGAAAATACATCACACAGTCCTAGACACTTGGGACTCCTCAAAGCACAACAGACAAAAAACCAGTACAAGAAAACCGCACTACAAACTAGATCTGACAGCTGGCACAACAAAACGTGTGGTTTTGTGATACGAAATCCAGCATATCTATCTTGTTTGCTGTGTCATACAATAAAATAATAATAATAATAATAATAATAATAATAATAATAATAATAATAATAATAATAGCAATTTGAATGTCTCGACTTCAAATGATTCCTCTCTCTCCTATGATGAGGCCCAAGATCTCCAAAAGTCGGCATAGAAATGCCTGTAACCAGAAACTGGAAAGGATTTATTTTACATGAACAGATTCTGGTGGTGGCTGTTTTTGCCTGGAGATTTGGCAGCGGGGAAACTTGGGCTTGACGTGGTCGGTTGATTTATGCTGGAAACTGCCTCCCCCTCCACACCTGTTTTCGCTCCTAAGAGGTTCTAGATGTGCCTTTCCAAACAGCAATGACGCAATTCAGATCCGGCGAGAGGGAGAAACAGAATCCGCAGACGGTTTCGAAATGATCTTCTCCATCAGACGCTCCAAACCAGCACATCCCTGCGAGACCTTGATTCCTTTGAAACGCTTGGGGCATCGTGTGCATCTTGTGTGCATCTTCTAATAAAGATGTTGAACAGAACCGGGCCCAGGACGGAGCCCTGAGACACTCCACTCATGACTTCTTTCCAAGATGAAGACGACACATTGGGTTCATTCGCTTAGCCAATTACAGATCCACCTAACTGTAGTTTTGTCTAGCCCACATTTTACTAGTTGGTTTGCCAGAAGGTCATGGGGGACTTTGTCGAAATCTAGGTACGCTACATCCACGGCATTCCCTATATTGACCCAACTCGTAACTCTATCGAAAAAAGAGATCAGATGAGTCTGGCATGACTTGTTTTTGGTAAATCCGTGTTGACTATTAGCAATGACCGCATTTGTTTCTAACTTTTTGCAGACCACTTCCTTAATGATCTTTTCCAGAATCTTGCCTGGTATCGACATGAGGCTGACCGGCCATGCCTTGTGTCTCTTCTTCTCGAAAGAGCCGTCCGGCCAAAAGTTCCGGCCACCTGCCTTCCCTTGGGCGAGCAACTTTTCAAGTGACCCATTTTCTGTAATTGCTCAAACATGTGCTTCGACCTGCTCCGGCCGTCAAGGCGTCTTTTCCAGCCCTTTCCTTCATGTCTCACCACTGGCCGCCTCCCAACGCTCCGTCCAGGTCCACAGCTGCGATTTTCTTTTTTAATTTCCCTCTTTCTATTCTCCTCCCTTTTCCTCCTTTCTCCTTCTAAGCCCTGTGGCATGTTTCCTAGCTTCTGAGGACCATTATTATTATTATTATTATTATTATTATTATTATTATTATTATTATTATTATTATTATTATCAACACAACAACGTTGTATGGCACAGCAAACAAGATAGACATGCTGGATTTCGTTTCGCAAAACCACAAGTCGAACACTTCCCAAGTGTCTAGGACTGTGTGATGTATTTTCTGATGATGTGTGCAGATCCCAGTAGGGTGGCCTTTTGCAGTTGGCAGATGGTGATTTTGTCAATGTCTATTGTTTCCAAATGCCGGCTGAGATCTTTTGGCACAGCTCCCAGTGTGCCCATCACCACCGGGACCACCTGTACTGGTTTCTGCCAGAGTCTTTGAAGTTCAATCTTGAGGTCCTGAGAGCGGCTGAATTTTTCCTGTTGTTTTTCATCTATGCGACTGTCACCTGGGATGGTAACATCAATTATTATTATTATTATTATTATTATTATTATTATTATTATTATTATTATTGTATGACACAGAAAACAAGACAGACATGCTGGATTTCATATTATTATTATTTTTATTATTATTATTATTATAGTATGACACAGCAAACAAGATAGACATGCTGGATTTCATATTATTATTATTATTATTATTATTATTATTATTATTATTATTATTATTATTGTATGACACAGAAAACAAGACAGACATGCTGGATTTCATATTATTATTATTATTATTATTATTATTATTATTGTATGACACAGAAAACAAGACAGACATGCTGGATTTCATATTATTATTATTATTATTATTATTATTATTATTATTATTATTGTATGACACAGCAAACAAGACAGACATGCTGGATTTCATATTATTATTATTATTATTATTATTATTATTATTATTATTATTATTATTATTATTATTGTATGACACAGAAAACAAGATATACATGCTGGATTTCATATTATTATTATTATTATTATTATTATTATCATCACAAAAACATAGTATAACACAGCAAACAAGATATATATGCTGGGTTTTGTATTATTATTATTATGATTGACACAACGACATTGTATGACACAGCAAACAAGATGGATATGCTGGATTTCGTATCACAAAACCACAAGTCGAACACTTCCCAAGTGTCTAGGACTGTGTGATGTATTTTCGGATGATGTATTTTCAGATGATGATGATGATGATTTTATTATGACACAGCAAACAAGATAGATATGCTGGATTTCGTATCACAAAATCACCAGTCGAACACTTCCCAAGCGTCTAGGACTGTGTGATGTATTTTTGGATGATGTAATTTTGGATTATTATTATTATTATTATTATTATTATTATTATTATTATTATTATTATTAATCAGGGTCCTATTCGTGAGCCAGAGCCAGGTCTTCTCCTTATCAGCTTTTCCTTCAATTTTGTCAAGGAACTTTCCATGCAATGTTTTGTTGTGCCAGCTGTCAGCTCTAGTTTGTAGTGCGGTTTTCTTGTACTGATCTTGACCTCAGGAAGCATCTATGTTGTAGAATTGATGCAGTTTGACACCACTTCAACTGCTATCGCTCAATGCTTTCGAATCCCAGAAGTTATAGTTTGGTGATGAGCACCAAATAAAAGCGGACGTGGCATTTGTATGAATAGCACAATGATCACCATATGATTGACATTCCTGCTTCCCTGAAACATTACGAGTTCAAAACGCTCATCACCGGCAGACACAAACATGACTCCCGGGGCTGCAATTTTCTGTCCCGTTGTTTAGCTGTAATTACCGTTTATGTTTTCTCCAACAGATTTTGCAACGAGGCAAGTTGAGGTCAAGTTTGCGTCTACCATCTCTCAAACAAACTCCGGATCGTTTCCTTGTCGTGTTTGTGATACGTTTTCCGGAAGCCTTGTCTCTTTGGAGTCCCTGTCTTCACATCAGACCGTAGGAGAACATGGTCTAGAAGCGGTCGACATGTCCTTTGGGAGAAAACACAGTAATTGGGAGAAAAGCTTTGGGAGAAAACACAGTAATTATTTACATGGGAGGATGAGATAATCCATGATTTACACCCTGAGGTTGCTTCTGAAAACTCTTGTCCAAAGGAAAGAAAAGTAGCTTAAGAAGGGAGCAAATGGGAACAACAAAGAGCGGCCTTCGAATCTGGCTTTTGGGAGGCCAAAGACGGCTTTTGCATCAGAGAGAAAAGGCCGTGGATTTAATGGGCACTGAGGGAAGAAAGAAGGTCGGCGTTCTGGAAAGAATCAAGAGAGTCTGGAGAAGGAAATCGCAAGCAGAAAGAAACATTAATAAGGGGCTTATTCAAGGCGGCAGGTGTTCCTAATGCTCCAAGCCGGGTGGCCGGCCACATGCTGCAAAGCATGGCTCTTTTATTCGGGCGCACACAAAAGGAGCATACAGGTGCAGCTTGGAGAGAGAGAGAGAGACGGGGCTTGCAAGTGCCATTCTTTCCACTGCGAGGGTTTCTTTTGGAAGCCTGACAAAGGCCTATTGTATTTTGTAATGTGTCACAGGGATGTGGGGAAATACACCTGTTAAATCTTGCATCAGGAGGCATGTATATTAGAGATGTGCACGAAAAGTTTTCCTTCGTTTCCTTCGTGCTATCGTTTCGTTTCGACCGTTAGTCTACACAAAACGAATGGCGACGTTTTCGTAGGAAACGAGAGGCGACATGAAAATGAAAGCCGCACAGTGCTTGCTTTCGTTTTCCTTTCGTTTCGGCCCCGTAACAATAAGCAGGTCCTGACAGAGGGCTGCTTTCCCATGACATCTGATGTGTGCCAATGGGTGTTGATAATCTATATATATAAAAGAGTGATGGAATCCTGGCACCGAGCAAAACAACAAAACTAAACACCCCCCAACCTCAAAATTTCACAACACAATCCATCATTTATGCCTCGAGGTTGAAACCACAAAATATCACGTCATGAACCTCCACAGGGCCTAAAAAAACCCCAAAAACCGGAGCTACTCAGTGCAATTCCAATGGGCCACAGCAACGCGTGGCAGGGCACAACTAGTAATATTAATATAAATAACAATACTTACTCTGGGACCCTAAGCTGAGTCTGAGAAAGGTTTGCTTCCCCATGACATCTGATGTGTACCAATGTGTGTTAATATTAATATTAATAACAATAGTTACTCTGGGACCCTAAGCTGAGTCTGAGAGAGGTCTGCTTCCCCATGACATCTGATGTGTACCAATGGGTGTTAATAATAATATTAATATTAATAACAATAGTTACTCTGGGACCCTAAGCTGAGTCTGAGAGAGGTCTGCTTCCCCAGGACAGCTGGTGTGTACCAATGGGTGTTAATAATCATATTAATAACAATAGTTATTCTGGGACCCTGAGCTGAATCTGAGAGAGGAGTGCTTCCCCATTACATCTGATGTGTACCAATGGGTGTTAATAATAATATTAATATAAATAACAATAGTTATTCTGGGACCCTAAGCTGAGTCTGAGAGAGGTCTGATTCTCCATGACATCTGATGTGTGCCAATGGGTGTTAATAATAATATTATTAATAATAACAATTGTACTCTGGGGAAGAACCAAACATTTTAATAGTTTGAAATTTTTCGTTTTTTCGCACGCGAGACAAAAATTCTATTCATTTTTGGAAACAGGGATGAAAACGAAACTGAGACAAAACAAATGAAACCAAACAAAACGAACAGCGATTCCGTACCGATGCACATCACTAATATACAACCAGGCGGACTTACGCCTATAAGAAATTATGGCTCTTTTCCAATGGGCTCGTCTGGGGGTCAAATGAAATGAGTATATCACACAAATTTCACCAGAACAGTAGGAAGAACGTCTTTGCCATAATGTTCGGGAAGGTAGTGGAGTCTCAAACTCATCCCGACTCTTTCCTCCCCAAAAAGAGAGGTTTACATAGACTCTTACAGGTCATAGCGCTACAAACGGTCTGGTGGTAAATAACATCTGCTTGTAATTTCTCCTTCCCCGGCCAAAAAGACACATCGAGAAAAATAAACCATCATGTGGGATCATCTGCTGGTGATTAATCGCACACCTGTCCGAAAGCTCTGCTCGTACAATGCGTCCGTTGGAGGGAAAGGTTGACCATCCATCATCCCATGTTGTCGGGGTTGGATTGATTTATTGTTGGCAAAGACGGTGCCAAGACTCGTGTTCTTTCGCTTTGGCCAAATGACGGTCTGGGATCTGGAACCAGCGCTGAACCTGCTTAGTCGCCAAGCTCAGATGGTGCCTTCAAGTCCGGTTATGGGCATTACAATCCGAAGAGAGGCTGGATGGGAACTGTGGAGTGCGGGGCCCAAAATATATCATCACTGGGGATGTGTCGGGTTCTTTTCTCAGTCTTCCACCAGAAAAAGCACCAAGACACACGCTGGTAGATTCCAACAGGTTTTATTGTACAGAATACCAGAATCTTCTCTTTGGCCCACTTATATAGGGGCTCTCACATACCAGAGGGTAATTGAGGTTTTTTGGCTGGCCCGTTTTATGGCTGGCATCTGTTCTTTGTCAGCCGACTGGAGATGTCAAAGATTGGAGATTATGACAGGATGACCCTGTGTCCAGTTATGGGCCACACAATTTGAAAAAGGTGATGGGCAAGCTGGAAAGTGTCCACAGGAGCATGACCAAAAGGGATCAGATGATATGAGTGGTCTCTTCCAACTCTATGGTTTCTAGAGCACCAGAAAACAAACTTTGGACTTTGGGTTCTCAGACTTTCTGACCACTGGATTAGCTGGAGTTGGAGTCCCAAACATCTGGAAGACCACAGGTTGTTCAGGCCTGTTCTAGATACGATTCTCGTACAGATGCATTGGACTTGTGTGCTGCTGCACCACACTGTTGGCTCATGTCCTGCTTGTGGTCTACTAAGACAAAGATACATACTGTATGAATAAAAATCAGAATCTCCTCAAAGCACAACAGACAAAGAATCAGTACAAGAAAACTGCACTACAAACTAGAGCTGACAGCTGGCACAACAAAACACTTGTGGTTTTGTGATACGAAATCCAGTATATCTATGTCGTTTGCTGTGTCATACAACAACAACAACAACAACAACAACAACAACAATAATAGTGCTGTTTTCTGGCATTGTATTTTTTGCCACTTCTGTGACAGTTCATTTGTATTTTGATTCAGTAGCTCACTAGTCGATGGATGTCCAGAATCAGCATCATCCACCGCGGTCCTTTTTATCCTGGGTGACGACCGAGCCAGTATAGACTTCATTTTGGTTTGATTCTCCATAATGCCAATGGGTTAGGTGCACTTAGTTCCACTTAGTTCCACTTCAAAGACTCTGGCAGAAACCAGTGCAGGTGGTCCCGGTGGTGATCGGCACACTGGGTGCCATGCCAAAAGATCTCAGCCGGCATTTGGAAACAATAGACATTGACAAAATCACGATCTGCCAACTGCAAAAGGCCACCCGACTGGGATCTGCAGCATCATCTGAAAATACATCACACAGTCCTAGACACTTGGGAAGTGTTCGACTTGTGATTTTGTGAAACGAAATCCAGCATATCTATCTTGTTTGCTGTGTCATACAATAAAATAATAATAATAATAATAATAATAATAATAATAATAATAATAATAATAATTATAATAGATCGGGGGCAGAGGACTCTTGCAAGTAAAACAAGCAGTCAAAGAAGAAGAACATGCCCTGGCAGAATATGGAAAGCAAAGTGAAGAACCTGCTTTGATTGAAGTCAAAAATCAGAAACTCCTCAAAGCACAGCAGACAAAAAAATCCAGTACAAGAAAACCGCACTACAAACTAGATCTGACAGCTGGCACAACAAAACTTGTGGTTTTGTGATATGAAATCCAGCATATCTATCTTGTTTGCTGTGTCATCATAAAATAAAATAATAATATTATATTCCATGTCTGTCTTTTATGCCCAGTGCTGTTCGTAAGCCGCCCTAGCACAGCAGACAAAAAATCCAGTACAAGAAAACTGCACTACAAACTAGATCTGATAGCTGGCACAACAAAACTTGTGGTTTTGTGATACGAAATCCAGCATATCTATCTTGTTTGCTGTGTCATCATAAAATAAAATAATAATATTATATTCCATGTCTGTCTTTTATGCCCAGTGCTGTTCGTAAGCCGCCCTAGCACAGCAGACAAAAAATCCAGTACAAGAAAACTGCACTACAAACTAGATCTGACAGCTGGCACAACAAAACTTGTGGTTTTGTGATACGAAATCCAGCATATCTATCTTGTTTGCTGTGTCATCATAAAATAAAATAATAATATTATATTCCGTGACTGTCTTTTATGCCCAGTGCTGTTCATAAGCCGCCCTAGCACAGCAGACAAAAAAATCCAGTACAAGAAAACCGCACTACAAACTAGATCTGACAGCTGGCACAACAAAACTTGTGGTTTTGTGATACGAAATCCAGCATATCTATCTTGTTTGCTGTGTCATCATAAAATAAAATAATAATATTATATTCCGTGTCTGTCTTTTATGCCCAGTGCTGTTCGTAAGCCGCCCTAGCACAGCAGACAAAAAAATCCAGTACAAGAAAACTGCACTACAAACTAGATCTGACAGCAGGCACAACAAAACGTGTGGTTTTGTGATACGAAATCCAGCATATCTATCTTGTTTGCTGTGTCATCATAAAATAAAATAATAATATTATATTCCGTGACTGTCTTTTATGCCCAGTGCTGTTCGTAAGCCACTCTAGCACAGCAGACAAAAAAAATCCAGTGCAAGAAAACCGCACTACAAACTAGATCTGACAGCAGGCACAACAAAACTTGTGGTTTTGTGATACGAAATCCAGCATATCTATCTTGTTTGCTGTGTCATCATAAAATAAAATAATAATATTATATTCCGTGACTGTCTTTTATGCCCAGTGCTGTTCGTAAGCCGCCCTGAGTCCCCCTCGGGGTGGAGAAAGGCGGGATATAAATATAGTAAATAAATAGATTTTTAAAAATTCTTTTATTATAGGAAGCGGTGTGCATGTGGGGGAAAGTGGGGTGGATGTTTGGGAGGGAAGGAGAGCATCTATAAAACCAGACTCCAGTCGAGTCGGGATCACAGCTCAGCCGCCAGCTCCTCCATTCGGGACCCTTTGGCTGCCCTTTGAAGTTGGAGCAGAGCGAGAGAGAGAGAAAGAAGGGAAGGGAAGAGGGAGGGAGAAAGTGTGTCTGCAATTTCTGCACCTCCTCTTTCCTTGCCTCTTTCTCTTTCTCTCTTTCTCTCTCTCCTTGCAAGCCGCTCTTGCTCCCAGTCTCCCGGCACCTGGTCCTTCTTTTCTTGGCTGGCGCATCTTTCTCCCCGGCAAACATCTGGATGCCACGGCGTCCCTTCGGATGAGGTAGGCCTCCTCCTTCTTCTTGCCTTTTGTCTCCTTTGGATGATGGGCTTAAGGGTTAAGAAAGGCTCCATCTCCTCCTCCAGGTCCACATTTTTTGGGGAGAAGCCCACCACACTCGCCACTTTTTGGAGAGGAATGCAAACGCTGCAGACAGAACAATCCTCTGGCTCAAGTGCTGAGGCTGTTATATAACCCCAAGGAAGCATTTCTGTGGGTTTCTTTCCCCTTTCTCCCACATTTTCTCGCACGTTCGGGTTATTCGAGTCACTTCCGAACCAGAGAAAGGTGCATTTTTGGAGCTTTTCCCCACTCCGGCCGGACTAGTGTCCATAATCCCTCTCTGAGAGCGAATGAGGACTCGTTCCATTCCTGGATTGACGCTTTTAATGAAAACCAACTGCTTTCGGGGACGTTTCGGGCCACCTGTCTTGAGGACGACGGGCCGAGGATGCCGAGGCTTTCAAGGGATCCACGGGGATGCTGAGCTTTGTCTTTCCTAAACCTCAGCATCCGTATGGATTCATTGGAAGTCCCATCGTCCTCGATTTGGCATCCCTGTGCAGCGTTCCCAAAACAATGTTTATATCTAAGGATGTATTGTACAGTATGTATGTTTGTCTAGGTGGACTGGCCCTCTGTGACGACACTGGAGTGGCCGTTGCCAGGTGGAGTGGCCCTCTGCGAGGCCACTGGAGTGGCTGTTGCTAGGTGGAGTGGCCCTCTGCCATGTCCCTGGAGTGGTAGTTGCCAGGTGGAGTGGCCCTCAGTGATGTGATGCCACTGGAGTGGCTGTTGCTAGGTGGAGTGGCCCTCTGTGATGCCACTGCAGTGGCCTTCTGCCATGTCCCTGGAGTGGTAGTTGCCAGGTGGAGTGGCCCTCTGTGATGTGATGCCACTGGAGTGGCTGTTGCCAGGTGGAGTGGCCCTCTGTGATGACACTGGAATGGCCATTGCCAGGTGGAGTGGCCCTCTGTGATGTGATGCCACTGGAGTGGCTGTTGCCAGGTGGAGTGGCCCTCTGTGATGACACTGGAATGGCCATTGCCAGGTGGAGTGGCCCTCTGTGATGACACTGGAATGGCCATTGCCAGGTGGAGTGGCCCTCTGTGATGCCACTGGAGTGGCCTTCTGCCATGTCCCTTGAGTGGTAGTTGCCAGGTGGAGTGGCCCTCTGTGATGTGATGCCACTGGAGTGGCTGTTGCTAGGTAGAGTGGCCCTCTATGATGTCACTAGAGTGGCCGTTGCCTGGTGGAATGGCCCTCTGCCATGTCCCTTGAGTGGTAGTTGCCAGGTGGAGTGGCCCTCTGTGATGCCACTGGAGTGGCCTTCTGCCATGTCCCTGGAGTGGTAGTTGCCAGGTGGAGTGGCCCTCTGGGATGTGATGCCACTGGAGTGGATAGGTGGAGTGGCCCTCTGTGATGTCACTACAGTGGCCGTTGCCTGGTGGAATGGCCCTCTGCCATGTCCCTGGAGTGATAGTTGCCGGGTGGAGTGGACCTCTGTGATGACACCGGAATGGCCATTGCCAGGTGGAGTGGCCCTGTGTGATGCCACTGGAGTGGCCGTTGCCAGGTGAAGTGGCCCTCTTATGTCACCTGGAAAGAAAGGTGACACGTGTATAATGGGAAGGAAGCAAGGAAAGAACCACAAAGGGTGCTATGTTGCCATGCAGATATTGTGAGGTGCTGGAGAAGGGAGAAAGCAGGCCTTCAAAGAGCTGGAGAAGGATGAAAGTGGGCAGGCAGCGGTCCCAATGACACCGGATCAACAACAGGTGTATCTGTGTATATGTGTTTTTGTGTGTGTATATATATATATATAGTAAGAGTGAAATAAGGTATAAGGTTGGATATAAGAATAAAGTTGTTGTTATTATTATTATTATTATTATTATTATTATTATTATTATTAGAAAGTGTGGAAGGGCTGATACCTGGCACATCTCTTCCCAGGGAAAAATAAATTGAGGACTTTCTTGGGTACTATTTTCATAATTTTACTCGCCTGGGTTTGAAGCTTGGGGCACATCTGCAGTTCGGCCCCAGTCCAACCCTATGGAATCCTGGGAGTTGTAGTTTGGGAAGCACTACCTTTGGTAGAGACAGCTGAAGACCTTGAAATACTCCAACTCTCACGATCCCATAGCACTGAGCCGTGGCAGTTAAAGTGAGGACAAACGTAGGTATATTTGGCATCTGGCACCCAATATTCCTACATAGGTTATGGGCCCAGGGGATTGGCACTTTCGCACATTGAACATTTGGGTGTCAAAACTTCTTTCTTTCATGGAGAAATCATGGAAGATAACTGACATGGCACAGGAGGTTGTCGGGCATCAAACTGCATTAATTCTCCAGTGTAGAGAGGCCTTCTTGGATCGAAATGGCATCTGTGCTTCTGCTCCTCGCAGATGTTCGCTCTGGTTTTGGTTTCTCCCCAGACCTTGTTCAGGGTCTTGGAACGGGACACCAGGCAACTCAGACGCAGTCTGAAACAGAGCGGATGGCGGGGAGGCGGGAGGGAAACGCCGCGCGGCATTAATACAATAATCCATTTCAGTTTGGAAAAGGCCGCCTCTCCCCTCCCGGTGGCAAGCGCCAGAGATGAGCAGGGTTTCAGGAAATGCTCACTCCGGGACGCCAAGAGAAGGAGGGATGGCCTTCTGGAGTGTGTGCCGAGACCGAGCCGGCCCAACTCTCAGAGGCCGGGCTTGCTTTAGGATTAGAAGGACACTCCTCTCTAATGTGCTGAGCGAAGGAAAGGAGGACACTGGAGTCAAGGAGATGGGCATGGTGGGCCTGGAATGTCGTGTCCGGGGATTTGGGGCCTGCTTGTCAGTGGAGGAGGAATCAAAGGGACCCCAAGGGCTATCCAACTGAACACTCATAGATAGATAGATAGATTGATAGATCCAACCCTCAAGAGATAGATAGATAGAAGATTAGATGATCGAATCATGGGATCCTAAAGTCGGAAGAGACCTAAGAGACAGATGATGGAAAACTCGAATCTTAGAGTTGGAAGAGACCCCAACGGCAATCCAGCCAACCCTCTAAGATAGATAAAGTGAGATGATTGAATTATGGGATCCTAAAGTTGGAAGAGACTCAAGAGGCACCCAGTCCAACCCTCAAAAGATAGATAGATAGATAGATAGATAGATAGATAGATAGATAGGTGATAGATGATTAGATGATCGAATCATGGGATCCTAAAGTTGGAAGAGACCTAAGAGACAGATGATGGGAAACTCGAATCCTAGAGTTGGAAGAGACCCCAACGGCAATCCAGCCAACCCTCTAAGATAGATAAAGTGAGATGATTGAATTATGGGATCCTAAAGTTGGAAGAGACTCAAGAGGCACCCAGTCCAACCCTCAAGAGATAGATAGATAGATAGATAGATAGATAGATAGATAGATAGATAGATAGATGATAGATGATTAGATGATCGAATCATGGGATCCTAAAGTTGGAAGAGACCTAAGAGACAGATGATGGGAAACTCGAATCCTAGAGTTGGAAGAGACCCCAACGGCAATCCAGCCAACCCTCTAAGATAGATAAAGTGAGATGATTGAATTATGGGATCCTAAAGTTGGAAGAGACTCAAGAGGCACCCAGTCCAACCCTCAAGAGATAGATAGATAGATAGATAGATAGATAGATAGATAGATAGATAGATGATAGATGATTAGATGATCGAATCATGGGATCCTAAAGTTGGAAGAGACCTAAGAGGCACCCAGTCTAACCCTCAAGAGATAGATAGATAGATGATTGAATCATGGAATCCTAGAGTTGAAAGAGGCCCCAAAGGCAATCCAGCCAACCCTCTAAGATGGATAGATAGAAAGTGAGATGATCAAATCATGGGATCCTAAAGTTGGAAGAGACCTAAGAGGCACTCAGTCCAACCTTCTAAGATAGATAGATCGATAGATCGATAGATAGATAGATAGATGATTGAATCATGGAATCCTAGAGTTGGAAGAGTTGGAAGAGGCCCCCAGTCCAACCCTCAAGAGATAGATAGATAGATGATTGAATCATGGGATCCTAGAGTTGGAAGAGGCCCCAAAGGCAATCCAGCCAACCCTCTAAGATAGATAGAAAGTGAGATGATCGAATCATGGGATCCTAGAGTTGGAAGAGACCCAAGAGGCATCCAGTCCAACCCTCGAAGATAGATAGATAGATAGATAGATAGATAGATAGATAGATAGATAGATGATTGAATTATGGGATCCTAGAGTTGGAATCCTAGTTGGGAGGGACTCCAAGAGACATCAACTCTCATAGATGGATAGATAGATAGATAGATAGATAGATAGATAGATAGATAGATATTATAGATGATCAAATAGTGGAATCCTAGTTGAGAGGGACTCCAGGGGACATCAACTCTCTCATAGATAGATAGATGATTGAATCATGGGATCCTAAAGTTGAAAGAGATCCAAGAGGCACCCAGTCCAACCGTCTAAGATAGATAGATAGATGATTGAATTATGGAATCCTAGAGTTGGAGGAGACCCTAGAGGCGATCCACTTCACCCTCTATGATAGATTGATAGAGATGATCAAATAGTGGAATCCTAGATAAGATAGATAGATAGAAAGTGAGATGATCGAATCCTGGGATCCTAAATTTGGAAGAGACCCAAGAGGCACCCAATCCAACTCTCTAAGATGATTGACTTATCAGACCCTAGAGTTGGAGGAAACCCCAAAGGCCATCCACTCCACCTTCCATGATAGATAGATAGGTCGATAGATAGTCAAATAGTGGAATCCTAGAGTTGGGAGGGACCCAAGAGGCACCCAGTCCAACCGTCTAAGATAGATAGAAAGGTAGATAGATGATTGAGTTGGAGAAGACCCCAAAGGCCATTGAGTTGGGACCCCAAGAGACATCATCTCTCATAGATAGATAGATCGATAGATGATTGAATCCTTGAATCCTAAAGTTGGAGGAGACCCCAAGGGCCATCCAGCCCAGCCCTCTAAGACAGATAGATAAATAAATAGATAATTAATCATGGAATCCACCATGGAAACCCATACCGGACAAGAGAGGCGTCTTCTTCTTCACTTTTCTCCTTTGATAGGATGAAGACTACCAAATGGAGCTGGGAAGGGATCTTCATGAGCCACTGCGCTTGGTTGAAAGGAGTCTTCGCCATAGCGGTGATTGTGGGGAACGTTGCCTTGGCAATAGCACAGGTAATACTTTTTTTTTATTTGAGAGGGTGATTTCCATCTATAAGATATAGGGTGATTTCCTACATCTCCCCATCTCCAAAAATGATACCTTTCCTTAGGTCATTATCTAATATCAACAAGTTTTAGTAAGTTGACCATTTTCCAGCTTACATTTTTGTAAGCTGACCATGTTTATCCTGACGAGAGGAGTGGGCGTGGCTTCTTTCCAAGAGCCCGAGACAGGGCTGAGCCTCTATACCTCTCCTGAGAGGCCTTTTAGGACTAAAGGGCGGAGCTATGAAAGGGGGCGGGGCCTCCTTCCAAGAGCCTGAGGCAGGGCTGAGCCTCTATACCTCTCCTGAGAGGCCTTTTAGGACTAAAGGGCGGGGCTAGGGATGGGGGCGGGGCTTCTTCTCAAGAGCCTGAGGCAGGGCTGAGCCTCTATACCTCTCCTGAGAGGCCTTTTAGGACTAAAGGGCGGGGCTAGGGATGGGGGCGGGGCTTCTTCTCAAGAGCCTGAGGCAGGGCTGAGCCTCTATACCTCTCCTGAGAGGCCTTTTAGGACTAAAGGGCGGGGCTAGGGATGGGGGCGGGGCTTCTTCTCAAGAGCCTGAGGCAGGGCTGAGCCTCTATATCTCTCCTGAGAGGCCTTTTAGGACTAAAGGGCGGGGCTAGGGGTGGGGGCGGGGCTTCTTCTCAAGAGCCCGAGACAGGGCTGAGTCTCTATACCTCTCCTGAGAGGCCTTTTAGGAGTAAAGGGCGGAGCTAGGGAAGAGGGCGGGGCCTTCTTCCAAGAGCTTGAGACAGGGCTGAGCCTCTATATTTCTCCTGCGAGGCCTTTTAGGACTAAAGGGCGGAGCTAGGGAAGGGGGTGGGGCCTTCTTCCAAGAGCCCGAGACAGGGCTGAGCCTCTATACCTCTCCTGAGAGGCCTTTTAGGAGTAAAGGGCGGAGCTAGGGAAGAGGGCGGGACCTCCTTCCAAGAGCCCGAGACAGGGCTGAGCCTCTATACCTCTCTGAGAGGCCTTTTAGGACTTAAGGGCGGAACTAGGGAAGGGGGCGGGGCCTCCTTCCAAGAGCCTGAGACAGGGCTGAGCCTCTATATTTCTCCTGAGAGGCCTTTTAGGACTAAAGGGCGGAGCTAGGGAAGGGGGTGGGGCCTTCTTCCAAGAGCCTGAGACAGGGCTGAGCCTCTATATTTCTCCTGTGAGGCCTTTTAGGACTAAAGGGTGGAGCTAGGGAAGAGGGCGGGGCCTCCTTCCAAGAGCCCGAGACAGGGCTGAGCCTCTATACCTCTCTGAGAGGCCTTTTAGGACTTAAGGGCGGAACTAGGGAAGGGGGCGGGGCCTCCTTCCAAGAGCACGAGACAGGGCTGAGCCTCTATATACCTGCCCTGAGGTGCTTGTTAGAACCCGGGGTCGGGGTATAGAGATTCATCCCCATCAGGCATTTGGGAAGAGGCCCCGCCCCCTCCTCTAGCCCCGCCCCCTGTGTCCTGGACAGGGATAGATGCTCAGCCCTGCCTCAGAGCTCGTAACTCCACCCATCCCAGTCTGGGTCTCCCATTTGTGTAATATTTTTGAGTAATATTGAGTAATATTTTTTCTGGAAAGGAGGCGAAACGCCAAATAAGTTTGGGAACCACTGGAATAGAGCTTGAAAAGGTGGGAATTGGGAAACGGTGGTGGTTTCCATGTCAGAGGGAAAGGAGCTCCACTCCTGGTTTTGTTGCAGACTTTTAAGCTCTATCCAAAGTGCTGAACCCATCTTTGGGAAAT
Source organism: Anolis carolinensis (assembly GCF_035594765.1). Taxonomy (NCBI): domain Eukaryota; kingdom Metazoa; phylum Chordata; class Lepidosauria; order Squamata; family Anolidae; genus Anolis; species Anolis carolinensis. The sequence goes on from NW_026943818.1 coordinate 11,407,424, forward strand.
GAATTGCATTTGGAATTTTCTTCTCGCTCAGTTCTGTTCAAATGAACGGGAAGTCCAAACATGACTTGTTTCCGAACATCGAATCCATGCTCTTTCGCTCTCGGATGGGCACGCAGAAGGTGCTAGGGTTGCAAAACACCATTGGGAACCAAAATTGGAACCAAATCTCTCCGATTTCTCGGCCCGGAACAGCATCCAAATTGGCACGCACCCTTTAAGATGGAAAATCTCTCGCTACCGGCGACGGAGAAGGACGGTTCAGCTTGAGACAATAAAAAGAGGTGTTACGCTCGTGAATCCCAAACGGGATGAATCATGGGCTTGTAAAACCGGGAGGAATGTTGACACGTTCTGGGTCAGCTTTGCTTTTTGTCCTCTTTGGAGTGAACCAAAAACAGTTACAGTGGTCTCCAAGCTAGGCAGGGAAAGCTTAGATTTGGCCCGTCCTTCCTCTAAAACAGTGGTTCTCTCTCTCGCATTTTTTTTTTGAGGAAAAACAAGTTGTTGTTGTTGTTCATTTGTATTTGAACAGTAAAGAATGCCTAGCGGTTTCAATAACAGTCAAGACTCGTAGTGGTTTCAATAGCAAGTTAGGCTTTTCTCTTATAAATTATGGTTCTAAGACTTGAATACTGTGGAAATATGTTCCTTCACCAAGGACGCACAAACAGGACAATTTAAACTTTTAAATCCTGAGATTTAACAGCAACACTCTAGACTATAGAGTCACAATATAGCTCCCAGCCCTTCCTTTCCTGAAGGCCTTTAACTATATTCCTCAAAGAGGCTTCCTTTTCAAAACACAGTTCCCAAAACTTTATCTATATCTTTACATTTCAAACTTAAACCCCCAATAAAACAGTTGTTTTCAAAGTGTGCTCCGTGGAGCCCTTAGGGTTCTATAAAGCAGAGTGAGGGGCTCCGTGCCTCCCTCCTCCTCCCCTCCTTCTATTGCTCCTATTATTATTATTATTATTATTATTATTATTATTATTATTATTATTATTATTATTATTATGATGACACAGCAAACAAGATAGATATGCTGGATTTCGTATCACAAAATCACAAGTCGAACACTTACCAAGTGTCTAGGACTGTGTGATGAATTATTATTATTATTATTATTATTATTATTATTATTATTATGACACAGCAAACAAGATAGATATGCTGGATTTCGTATCACAAAACCACAAGTCGAACACTTCCCAAGTGTCTAGGACTGTGTGATGTATTTTCGGATGATGGGCGCAAATCCCAGCAGGGTGGCCTTTTGCAGTTGGCAGATCGTGATTTTGTCAATGTCTATTGTTTCCAAATGCCGGCTGAGATCTTTTGGCACGGCACCCAGTGTGCCCATCACCACAGGGACCACCTGCACTGGTTTCTGCCAGAGTCTTTGCAGTTCAATCTTGAGGTCCTGAGAGCGGCTGAGTTTTTCCTGTTGTTTTTCGTCAATGCGACTGTCACCTGGGATGGCGACATCAATGATCCAAACCTTTTTCTTTTCCACAACTGTGATGTCTGGTGTGTTGTGTTCCAGAACTTTGTCAGTCTGGATTCGGAAGTCCCACAGTATCTTTGCGTGCTCATTTTCCAAGACTTTTGCAGGTTTGTGATCCCACCAGTTCTTTGCTGCTGGGAGGTGGTATTTGAGGCATAAGTTCCAATGGATCATTTGGGCCGCATAGTTGTGCCTCTGTTTGTAGTCTGTCTGTGCGATTTTCTTACAGCAGCTGAGGATATGATCCATGGTTTCGTCGGCTTCCTTGCACAGTCTGCATTTTGTGTCATCAGCTGATTTTTCGATCTTGGCCTTAATTGCCTTTGTCCTGATGGCTTGCTCCTGGGCTGCAAGGATCAGGCCTTCTGTCTCCTTCTTCAGGGTCCCATTCGTGAGCCAGAGCCAAGTCTTCTTCTTATCAGCTTTTCCTTCAATTTTGTCAAGGAACTTTTCATGCAATGTTTTGTTGTGCCAGCTGTCAGCTCTAGTTTGTAGTGCGGTTTTCTTGTACTGATTCTTTGTCTGTTGTTCTTTGAGGAGTTTCTGATTTTTGACTTCAATCAAAGCAGGTTCTTCACTTTGCTTTACATATTCTGCCAGGGCATGTTCTTCTTCTTCTTCTGCTTGTTTGACTTGTAAGAGTCCTCTGCCCCCTGATCTTCTAGGCAGATATAGCCGGTCAACATCACTGCGAGGGTGGAGTGAATGATGAATGGTCATGAGTTTTCTTGTTTTTCTGTCCAAATTGTCCAGTTCCACCTGTGTCCAGTTTATGATGCCAGCAGTATGTCTTATGACAGGTATGGCCCAAGTGTTTATGGCCTTGATGGTGTTGCCTCCATTGAGCTTGCTTTTGAGAATTTTTCTGACCCTTTGTGTGTATTCTTTGCTGACCACAGTTTTCACATGTTCATGCTTGATGTTGTCCAGCTGTAATATGCCCAGATATTATTATTATTATTATTATTATTATTATTATTATTATTATTATTACAAAGGCTGGGTGGCCATCTGTGGGGGGTGTATATGAGAAGAGCAGGAATGAGGAGAGAAAGTTTTGAGGAGGATTATAAACCGTGGAGTCTCTCAGTATGCTTTGTGGAGCCCTTAGGGCTCCAAGGAGCACACTTTGAGAGCCACTGATGTAGATTCATCCAATGTTTCTCCCTCCGCTTCCAAACAGGATCACGCACCGGCTTCAAACAGCCTTGAAGAAGGCGGAACCGACATTACGGCATATTGGTGGGGCGAGTGGACGAAATGGACGGCCTGCACCCGGACCTGTGGCGGGGGAGTCAAGTCCCAAGAACGGCACTGCCTCCGACAAAGGTAACGGACATCTCCCTTTACAATAGTTCCCTATATGCCATAGCATTGAGCTACAGGTAAAACAATGCAGCTTGATGGTACTTTGTTTTACCTGATTAATATTATAATTATGTATGTGTGTGGTTGTAATTCTGTGGTTTTTATAGTTTCGGATTTATGTATTATCTATATGCAGCAGTTCGCTGTATTTTGTTGGCCACTCCGAGTCCCTTCGGGGAGATGGTGGCGGGGTAGAAATAAAATGTATTATTATTATTATTATTATTATTATTATTATTATAAAAGTATGACACAGCAAACAAGATAGATATGCTGCATTTCGTATCACAAAATCACAAGTCGAACACTTCCCAAGTGTCTAGGACTGTGTGTTGTATTATTATTATTATTATTATTATTATTATTATTATTATTATTATTATTATAAAAGTATGACACAGCAAACAAGATAGATATGCTGCATTTCGTATCACAAAATCACAAGTCGAACACTTCCCAAGTGTCTAGTCCCAAGTGTGATGTATTTTCAGATGATGCGCGCAGATCCCAGCCGGGTGGCCTTTTGCAGTTGGCAGATCGTAATTTTGTCAATGTCTATTGTCTCCAAATGCTGGCTGAGATTTTTTGGCACGGCACCCAGTGTGCCCATCACCACCAGGACCACCTGCACTGGTTTCTGCCAGAGTCATTATTATTATTATTATTATTATTATTATTATTATTATTATTATTAATTCTGCAGTATGGATGCGTAGATGCACCCTAAGTTGGAGGAAAGAGGGTCTAATAATGTAATTGGAACCACCCGCTCTATACAATCTAAGGGATTCCTTTCCCTTTGAGATACAAAATGCAAGACCTATGACTCGTCCTCCTTTCCCATTCCAGACCCAATGCCTTTAATAATAATAATAATAATAATAATAATAATAATAATAATAATAATAATAACCCAACAAAACACTGCATGGAAAGTTCCTTGACAAAATTGAAGGAAAAGCTGATAAAGAGAAGACCTGGCTCTGGCTCACGAATGGGACCCTGAAGAAGGAGACAGAAGGCCTGATCCTTGCAGCCCAGGAGCAAGACATCAGGACAAAGGCCATTAATAATAATAATAATAATAATAATAATAGAAGACCTGGCTCTGGCTCACGAATGGGACACTGAAGAAGGAGACAGAAGGCCTGATCCTTGCAGCCCAGGAGCAAGACATCAGGACAAAGGCCATTCAGGCCAAGATCGAAAAATCAGCTGATGACCCAAAATGCAGACTGTGCAAGGAAACCGACAAAACCATGGATCATATCCTCAGCTGCTGTAAGAAAATTGCACAGACAAACTACAAACAGAGGCACAACTATGTGGCCCAAATGATTCATTGGAACATATGCCTCAAGTATCACCTCCCTGCAGTTAAGAACTGGTGGGATCACAAACCTGCAAAGGTTGTGGAAAATGAACACGCAAAGATACTGTGGGACTTCCGAATCCAGACTGACAAAGTTCTGGAACACAACACACCAGACATCACAGTTGTGGAAAAGAACAAGGTTTGGATCATGGATGTTGCCATCCCAGGTGACAGTCGCATTGACGAAAAACAACAGGAAAAACTCAGCCGCTCTCAGGACCTCAAGATTGAACTTCAAAGACTCTGGCAGAAACCAGTGCAGGTGGTCCCGGTGGTGATGGGCACATTGGGTGCCGTGCCAAAAGATCTCAGCCGGCATTTGGAAACAATAGACATTGACAAAATTACGATCTGCCAACTGCAAAAGGCCACCCTACTGGGATCTGCACGCATCATCTGAAAATACATCACACAGTCCTAGACACTTGGGAAGTGTTCGACTTGTGATTTTGTGAAACGAAATCCAGCATATCGGTCTTGTTTGCTGTGTCATACAACGTCGTTGTGTCAATAATAATAATAATAATAATAATAATAATAATAATAATAAACTTTATTTATACCCCGCCACCATCTCCCCAACGGGGACTCGGGGCGGCTTACATGGGGCCATGCCCAGAACAAGACAATATAAAAAAATATAAATAGAACAATAAATCATAACACATTGAACAATACAATAAATGATAATATACACTACATTACGCAAAATCAAAAGAACAATAAAACAAAGGCGGGCCACATGAACACTTTACTATCCATTCTAGAAGCATTATGCTGTCCAGACACAAATCTATCCCGGGATGCATCTACATTGTCGAATTAATGCAGTTTGATGCCCCTTGAAATTCCATGGAATCTTGGGGCTTGTAGTTTAGTGAGGCACCGGTATTCTTGAGCTGAGGAAGTGGAAGACCTTGTAAAACTACAACTCCCACGACTTCAAGGAAATTCAAATGCAGTGTCGATGCACCTAGAGACCTGAATGGATGCCCTCGGGGAATGAAGTGTGGTTGTGTTGTGCCTTAAAAACAAGTGTATATATGAACAAGTTCCTTTCTTACTGCCTTTAGAAGGAAGTCGGCGACGGGTTTCCTCAACAAGACTTGCACCGGGACTTCCAAGAGATACCAGCTGTGCAAAGTACAAGTAAGACGAACATTTGGTGTCTTTTTGATGGGAGGATAAAACGAGGTCGAACTGTATTAATGCTACAGCGGAGATAATAATAATAATAATAATAATAATAATAAAACTTTATTTATACCCCGCCACCATCTCCCCAATGGGGACTCGGGGCGGCTTACATGGGGCCATGCCCAAGACAATACAATAAACCATAACATAATACAATTAAATAATACATTACATAAAATAAACAGTACAACATAAGATCAAAACAGCAATATAACACGAGCGGGCCGCATGAATACTACATTTAAAAACTAGATTAAAAATTAAAACTCTGGGTGAGAAAGGGATCAGAATAAAACCTCGAGGGACGGGACATCAGATAGTGAACCAGTCTAGAGGATAAATATCGGGGGGGAGTAGCATAGAACATTTACTCTCCGAAAGCACACCGGAAGAGCCATGTTTTTAAATCTTTCCTGAAGGCTAAAAGGGTGGGGGCTTGCCTGATTTCAATGGGCAATGAGTTCCACAAGCGAGGGGCCACCGCAGAGAAGGCCCTCTCCCTTGTTCCTACAAGGCGAGCCTGAGATATAGGTAGTGGCGACAGGAGGGCCTCCCCCGATGATCGGAGAGGTCGGGCAGGTTTATGGAGGGAGATACGGTCACGGAGGTAGGTGGGTTCCAAACCGTTTAGGGCTTTATAAATGATGGTCTGCACCTTGAATTGGGACCGGAAGATGAACGGCAGCCAGTGGAGCTCCTTAAACAGGGGAGTGGATCTCTCCCTGTAACTCGCCCCCGTTATTAGTCTGGCGGCCGAACGTTGGACCAGCTGTAACTTCCGGGCCGTCTTCAAGGGAAGCCCCACGTAGAGCGCATTACAGTAGTCCAGTCTAGAGGTAACTAAGGCATGCACCACCGTGGTCAAGTCAGACTTCACGAGGTATGGTCGCAGTTGGCGCACAAGTTTGAGTTGTGCAAAGGCCCTCCCGGCCACCGCCGACACCTGAGCCTCAAGCGTCAACGCTGAATCCAGGAGGACCCCCAAACTGCGGACCTGTGATTTCAGGGGGAGTGCAACCCCGTCCAGCACAGGTTGCCACCCAATACCCCGATCCGACGAGCAACTGACCAGGAGGGCCTCTGTCTTGTCAGGATTGATCCTCAGCTTGTTTCTCCTCATCCAGTCCGCCACAGCGGCCAGGCACTGGTTCAGCATCCGAGGGACTTCCTTGGATTCAGATGGAAACGAGTAGTGGATTTGTGTGTCATCTGCGTAGAGATGGCAACGCCCTCCAAAACTCCGTATGACCTCTCCCAGCGGTTTCATGTAGATATAATAATAATAATAATAATAATAATAATAATAATAATAATAATAATAAAATAATAATGGTGCACCTGGGCTTGTAGTGAGACCTACCAAGCAAGTGCCTGAGCATTTCCTTGGTATAGTATGATCCCCCATATTAAGAAGAGATTGGCCCCTGGGCATAATTATATGTATGTATCGCTATCTAGCTATATAGATTTGTGCAAAACAATCGAAGGGTCAGAAATGTAGTTTGGGAAGGGAGGAGCCCTATGCCCTGCCCAAAACTACATTATCCAGTAGGCATGTCCGATCGATGAAAAAAATGTTTCAATTCTCGTTTCTAAAGTAGGGGGCGCTGGTGCTTCGATATAGAAAGTATTTCCGATTTTTTCACCCAAAAATTTCGGATATTTCTGAAAATTCGTAATTATTCTAAATGTTTCTAAAATGGCAGACACACATGCGCAAACACCAAAAAAAAAAAAAAAAAAAAAGGAACCGGAGGGGGGGGGGGACTTTTACAGGGCTCTCCCGCTCTCATTTCATGAGCTATCCTCATCAACCCTAGCCCCCACCTTTGCGTCCATCGTGGAAGCTTCTGATTGGCCAGGGAGCGGCACCCATGTTAGGCTGCGCTAAGCTCCCATTCAAGGTAGGTTGCAGAAACAAAAAAAAAAATTAAAAATATTTTTAAATATATATTTAAAAAAAATTGGGGGGGGGGGAAATTAATGAAACATTAAGAGACAATTAGAGAATGGGACAACAATGGTTCGAATTACATTGCTGGTTATGCCGTGAGACAATGTCTCGGAATGCGTATCAAAAAGCAAGAACAATCCGAAATAATTCCGATATACGATTCAAAACGATTTTTTGGACATGTCTATTATCCAGACTGCATCAGCATCAGAAAGCACCAAGCAGGATAGCGGAGAGAGAGGTCTGTCCCTCCGTAAAACTTTGAAATTTTGCCAAAAATCAGTGGATAAGTGAAACATTCTGAAATTTGGTGGGCTAACAGTGCTAAATGGGTTCTAACATTGTAACAACTTTCAGCCCAATAGCTTTAAAAATGAGGATGATTAGAGCCCCTGGAGTTTCCCTACTTATGGTACAGTAGAGTCTCGCTTATCCAAGCTAAACGGGCCGGCAGAACGTTGGATAAGTGAATATGTTAGATAATGAGGGATTAAGGAAAAGCCTATTAAACATCAAATTAGGTTATGACTTTACAAATTAAGCACCAAAACATCATGTTATACAACAAATTTGACAGAAAAAGTAGTTCAATACGCAGTAATGTTATGTTGTAATTTCTTTATTTACGAATTTAGCACCAAAATATCACGATATATTGAAAACATTAACTACAAAATGCGTTAGATAATCCAGAATGTTGGATAAACGAGTGTTGGATAAGTGAGACTCTACTGTACTTGCATTCAATCTACCCATATGAACATTTCCAGAGCTATGTGACCTTTGGATATTGAGTCCATGGATAAGAGGATTGTACTGCATGTTCATTCTCGCCGTACAAATTGTGCCTTGGGTGAGTGAGGTCAATGTCGAGGAGGGAAATGGGACTCTGGACACTGTGTTGACGTGGTTCCCCCCTTTTCTTTTTTAAATCTTTTCCAGCAGTGCCCCCCGAATGGCCGGAGCTTCCGCGAGGAGCAGTGCTCTTCCTTCAACTCGCACGTGTACAATGGGCAGACCTATCAATGGAAACCTTTATATCCCGGTAAACAACGAGACCTTTCTTTGTGCGGCGGGTTTTTGACAACGTAAAGACACGGGGTGGGGGGCGAGGCGGAGGGGAGATGAATGAGGCTCTCTTCTCCTCTCGGAAGGGATGCGTTTTCTTCTCCTTCTTCGTGGGTTTGATCAGATTAGCAAAGATGCCACCCACCACTTCCTCTCACCGGGAAAGAGGGCTTGGACAGCTGCTTTGATATAAGAAAACCATTGTTATGGGCCAGCAGGATGCTGGAGAGAAGAACCGCCTTTCAAGCCTTTCAACTGACGAGACAAAGCTAACAAATTCAGGAAGGTAGATATATCCTCTGCTCTCTGGTGTCTGAAATACTCCAGTCTTGGGACAAGTCTACATTCATCGCTCAATTCATGGTTGAATGCTCTTGGACGAATCTGCTGCGATTCTACACGGTCCAATTTCTGATATATTCCAGTCTCTGCAATGCTGTTTCACAAAGTTTTAGACTTAGGGAGAGTCTATACTGACCTCTAAATGCATTTGGATGAACCCATTAAGGCATAGTGATATCCTCAATGGTTCATTCATTAGTCCCACTGGACTTATCTCGCCAACTTCTTCTCGGTATCCACATGATCCATCAAGCCGAGATGTGTTGTTAAGCCAAAGTCATCAACATATATAAAGTTCTTTGTGAGTGGTAGTTGTGGCTGATCATTAGTAAAGACGTTAAACAAGGTTGGTGCAAGAATGCTGCCTTGGGGTAAACCAATCTTTTGCCTCTTCCATCTACTTTTCCTATCTTGAAACTCCACATAGAAGCTGCGGCTTTCTAGGAGGGTCAAATCGTAGTTCTGAGCTTTATATAGTAGTCCTGAGGCCCGGGCTGTGGCGCAGGCGGGAGAGCAAGCCAGCTGCAATTAACTGCAATGAATCACTCTGACCAGGAGGTCATGAGTTCGAGGCCCGCTCGGAGCCTATGTTTGTTTGTCTTTGTTCTATGTTCAAAGGCATTGAATGTTTGCCTATATGCAGAGGCGGTCCAACCATAAGGTGAACTAGGCACTTGCCTGTGGCGCCATCGTCCCGGGGGTGCCATCATCCCGGCAGGATGGCACCACCCCTGCCTCCTTCTCCTTCGGGTCTTCCGGCGGCCGCGCTGGGCCTTCTGGCCGGCGCGGACCCACCTTCACGCTGTGCAGGCCCACCTTTGGGGCCTTCAGAGATTGTGAGATCTGTGGGAACTTGGAAACTAGGTAAGTGGGGTTTATTTATCTGTAGAAGGTCCAGGGTGGGAGAAAGAACTCTTCTTTGAAGCAGGTGTGAATGTTGTAATTAATCACCTTGATTAGCATTTAATGGCCCTGTGGCTTCAAGGCCTGGCTTCTTCTTGCCTGGGGCCTAACACCTTTTTTGGGAGGTGTTAGCTGTCCCTGATTGTTTACTGTCTGGATTTCTCCTGTTTTCAGAGTGTTGTTCTTTATTTATTGTCCTGATTTTAGAGTGTGTTTTTTTTAATACTGGGGGCTATCTGGGTTTATTTATTTATTTATTTATTTACATCATTTATATTCCGCCCTTCTCACCCCGAAGGACAAAGACAAACAAACATAGCTCCGAGCGGGCCTCGAACTTATGACCTCCTGGTCAATGACTCATTGCTCTCCCATCTGCGCCACAGCCCCGGGTTATCTAAGTCCACACTGCCCTATATTCCTGTTCAATGTTTGGTGATAAATTCGCAAATATAGTAATTCCTACATAATATTACCATGTATTGAACTGCTTTTTCTGTTGATTTGTTGTAAAACATGTTTTAGTGCTTAATTTGTAAAATTGCAATGTCATTTGATGTTTAATAGGCTTTTCTTTAATCCCTCCTTATTATCCAACATTTTCGCTTATCCAACGCTTTTATTTTTCAGTGATTGGTTGGGGGGGGGACGGCAAAATTTTGTTCGCCTACAATTGAAAATTACCTAGGGCCGGCTCTGCCTATATGTGTAATGTGATCCGCCCTGAGTCCCCTTCGAGGTGAGAAGGGCGGAATATAAAATGCTGTAAATAAATAAATAAATATATACACTGATGACCTTGGCCTAACAACACAAGCAAAAGACTTTGAAACAGTCGAAATCCAACTTACTTAATGCCTTGAAAGATCTCTCCAGCTACCTGAACCCTAACCCTGCCAAGACACAAGTGTGTGCTTTCCAGCTACAGAATCGTGAAACCAATAGGAAATTGAAAGTTACCTGGGAAGGTCAAGAGCTTGAACATTGTTTCCATCCTAAATATCTTGGTGTCACCTTGGATCGAACACTAAATTGTAGGAAACACTGACTGCATAGGCAAACTGATGAAGAAGCACAAGCTACAAACTATCTACAGACCCACAAAGAAAATCCAACAAATGCTACGGTCAGCGAAGGACAAGAGGGATCCTCTCTCTTCTGCAGGAGTCTACCGGACACCATGCAGCTGTGGACAAGTCTACATAGGGACCACCAAACGCAGCATTGCCCAAACAAGAGTCAAAGAACATGAAAGGCACTGCAGACTCATTCAACCAGAGAAATCAGCCATAGCAGAGCACTTGATGAACCAGCCTGGACACAGGATATTATTTGAGAACACAGAAATGCTGGATCACTCCAACAACTATCATGTCAGACTACACAGAGAAGCCATTGAAATCCACAAGCATGTGGACAACTTCAACAGAAAGGAAGAAACCATGAAAATGAACAAAATCTGGCCACCAGTATTACAAAACTCTAAAATCAAAACAGTGGACGGGAACCAACACTCTGAGGGCAGAGCACAGCTAATGACTAACAAAGGATGCCCCCAGGCAAGAGACAAAAACCTTTCCAATGCTAATTCGGGTGATTAACTGAAACATTAATGCTGGCTTCCCAGTGACAAAGGACTCTTACCACACCCTGGACTCTACACAGATATATATTCTTTCCTTTCCTTAGTTAGTTTATCCACACCTCACAACCTCTGAGGATGCCTGCCATAGATGTGGGCGAAACGTCAGGAGAGAATACTTCTGGAACATGGCCACACAGCCTGAAAGACATACAACAACCCTGTAGGAAACACTGCCTGAACACCAAGCACAAAGTAGCTACATGCAATAACATCCTGCGAAAACTTACTAACAGACCAAAATTAATAAGAACATCATCCCTGGCCTTGTCTTAATCAACTGCCGAGTATGTTTGTCCTGTTTGGCACAAATCTGTCCATACAAAGCAGGTGAACATAGCATTGAACGAAACATGCAGAATAATCACAAGATGTCTCATATCTACACTTGTGGATAAACTCTACAAGTTAGCTGGCATTGCCTCTCCTGACGTGCAATGGGAAGTTGTTGCTGTGAAAGAAATAAGGCCGAATATTGTGAAAGCCACCCACTGCATGACTATCAGCCTCCTCCCAGTAGACACAAATCAAGGAAAAACTTCATGAGGACCACCACTCCTCTTGATGTTCCTCCAGCAACAGCGAGGGTGTCCCATCCGTCTGGGCAGCTAAGCCAGGAAATAGCAGCTGAAGGAAGACCATGAGGGTCTTCCTCCAGGACAAACCAAGAATGGGCAACTTGGAAACCCCTGAACAGACTCAGAAGCGGAGTGTTCAGATCAAAAGACAACCTGGCAAGATGGCACAACCTAGAAGAATCCTCCACCTTGTGCGACTGTGTAGCAGAACAAACAACTCCGCATCTCTATGCTTGCCCACAGTGTCCTGCCTCATGTAACAGAGGAAGGGTTGTTTGAGGCTACAGACAGTGCCCGTTTTTTGGACAAAAGATATTTAGCCACTTGTGCTCTTTCTATTTTTATCAGTTTTATATTAATTTATGAAGTGCTTTTGATACAAAATAAATAAACAAATAAATCAAGCCGAGATTGCACTAACCCCACTGGATTGAACTCCACTTATAATTCCTTGTATCCATATGGTTCAGTGATTCCCAAAGTGGGTGCTACTGCCCCCCGGTGGGCACTGGAGCGATCTATTAGGACATGGGGGCGGGGCCAGGGGAGGGGCGGGGCCTCTTCCCAAGTGCCGGAGACAGGGCTGAGAATCTTCTATACCTCTTCTGAGGCGCTTGTTGGCACACAGAGGGCGGGGCTAGGGGTGGGGGCGGGGCCTCGTCCCAAGAGCGTGAGACAGGGCTGAGCCTCTATACCTCTCTTGAGAGGCCTTTTAGGACTAAAGGGCGGGGCTGGGATTGGGGGCGGGGCCTCTTCCAAAGAGCGTGAGACAGGGCTGAGCCTCTATACCTCTCTTGAGAGGCCTTTTAGGACTAAAGGGCGGGGCTAGGGGTGGGGGCGGGGCCTCTTCCAAAGAGCGCAAGACAGGGCTGAGCCTCTATACCTCTCCTGAGAGGCCTTTTAGGACTAAAGGGCGGGGCTAGGGGTGGGGGCGGGGCCTCTTCCAAAGAGCGCAAGACAGGGCTGAGCCTCTATACCTCTCTTGAGAGGCCTTTTAGGACTAAAGGACGGGGCTAGGGGTGGGGGCGGGGCCTCTTCCAAAGAGCGTGAGACAGGGCTGAGCCTCTATACCTCTCTTGAGAGGCCTTTTAGGACTAAAGGGCGGGGCTGGGATTGGGGGCGGGGCCTCTTCCAAAGAGCGTGAGACAGGGCTGAGCCTCTATACCTCTCTTGAGAGGCCTTTTAGGACTAAAGGGCGGGGCTAGGGGTGGGGGCGGGGCCTCTTCCAAAGAGCGCAAGACAGGGCTGAGCCTCTATACCTCTCTTGAGAGGCCTTTTAGGACTAAAGGGCGGGGCTAGGGGTGGGGGCGGGGCCTCTTCCAAAGAGCGCAAGACAGGGCTGAGCCTCTATACCTCTCTTGAGAGGCCTTTTAGGACTAAAGGACGGGGCTAGGGGTGGGGGCGGGACATCTTCCAAAGAGCGTGAGACAGGGCTGAGCCTCTATACCTCTCTTGAGAGGCCTTTTAGGACTAAAGGGCGGGGCTGGGATTGGGGGCGGGGCCTCTTCCAAAGAGCGTGAGACAGGGCTGAGCCTCTATACCTCTCTTGAGAGGCCTTTTAGGACTAAAGGGCGGGGCTAGGGGTGGGGGCGGGGCCTCTTCCAAAGAGCGCAAGACAGGGCTGAGCCTCTATACCTCTCTTGAGAGGCCTTTTAGGACTAAAGGGCGGGGCTAGGGGTGGGGGCGGGGCCTCTTCCAAAGAGCGCAAGACAGGGCTGAGCCTCTATACCTCTCTTGAGAGGCCTTTTAGGACTAAAGGACGGGGCTAGGGGTGGGGGCGGGACATCTTCCAAAGAGCGTGAGACAGGGCTGAGCCTCTATACTTCTCCTGAGAGGCCTTTTAGGACTAAAGGGTGGGGCTAGAGTGGGGGCGGGGCCTCTTCCCAAGAGCGCGAGACAGGGCTGAGCCTCTATACTTCTCCTGAGAGGCCTTTTAGGGCTAAAGGGTGGGGCTAGAGTGGGGGCGGGGCCTCTTCCAAAGAGCGCAAGACAGGGCTGAGCCTCTATACTTCTCCTGAGAGGCCTTTTAGGACTAAAGGGTGGGGCTAGAGTGGGGGCGGGGCCTCTTCCCAAGAGCGCGAGACAGGGCTGAGCCTCTATACATCTCCTGAGAGGCCTTTTAGGACTAAAGGGTGGGGCTGGGGTGGGGGCGGGGCCTCTTCCAAAGAGCCCAAGACAGGGCTGAGCCTCTATACTTCTCCTGAGAGGCCTTTTAGGACTAAAGGGCGGGGCTAGGGATGGGGGCGGGACCTCTTCCAAAGAGCGTGAGACAGGGCTGAGCCTCTATACCTCTCCTGAGAGGCCTTTTAGGACTAAAGGGCGGGGCTAGGGGTGGGGGCGGGGCCTCTTCCAAAGAGCGCGAGACAGGGCTGAGCCTCTATATCTCCCCTGAGGTGCTTGTTAGAATACGGGGGCGCCCCCTCCTCTAGCCCCGCCCCCTGTGTCCTGGCAGGCACCGCAGGACAGGGATAGAAGCTCAGCCCTGACTCAGAGCGCCTAACTCCGCCCACCCCAGTCCTGGCTGCCCATTTGTGGCCCCGCCCACCTCCCCTCCCAGCCCTGCATCTTGGACTAGGGGAGAGGCTCAGCCCCACCCGCTTGAGCAGGAGCCACGCCCACCCCTCTAAGCCACGCCCCCTTTCCAGGCGGCGCTGAGTCATATTTTTCCGGGACCAGAAGGAATTGGGTATTGTGAATGAGACCAACATGTGTATGATGATGGATATGTTTCTGGGCCTGTGTGCCACACACACACACTCTTTCCAAGGATCGTTGGCGTGTTCCACGTTGCGTCCTCACTCCCTTCTCTTTCCGCAGACGACTACGTCCACATCTCCAGCAAGCCCTGCGACCTCCACTGCACCACCGTCGATGGGCAACGGCAGCTGATGGTCTTGGCCCGAGACGGGACCTCCTGTAAATATGCGGATTTCCGAGGGGTTTGCGTGTCTGGAAAATGTGAGGTTGTTAAACATTATAGCAACCATATTGTCAGTAGAATTCTTGACTCCCCGCGGGCCGCAGCTCCTCAACCCTATGTTTGCCCTGTTTCTAGCCCATTGGATGCGACGGGATACTGTTCTCGACCCACACCTTGGACAAGTGCGGCGTCTGCCAAGGAAACGGGAGCAGCTGCACCCACGTCACTGGGAGTCACAGGAAGGGCAATGCACACCTCGGTAAGGATGTCATTGGTGTCCACGATGGATATGGCCATGGCATGGGGTCAACGACTCCTCAGCAACGATCCATCCTTGGGGTTGTTGTATGTTTCCCGGGCTGTATGGCCATGTTCCAGAAGCATTCTCTCCTGACATTTCGCCCACCTCTATGGCAGGCATCTTCAGAGGTTGGGAGGTCTGTTGGCAACTAGGCAAGTGGAGTCTATCTATCTATCTATCTATCTAATCTATCTAATCTATCTAATCTATCTATCTATCTATCTATCTATCTATCTATCTATCTATCTAATCTATCTATCTAATCTATCTATCTATCTATCTATCTAATCTATCTATCTAATCTATCTATCTAATCTATCTATCTATCTATCTATCTATCTATCTATCTATCTATCTAATCTATCTATCTATCTAATCTATCTATCTATCTATCTATCTATCTAATCTATCTATCTATCTATCTAATCTATCTATCTATCTATCTAATCTATCTATCTATCTATCTTATCTATCTATCTATCTATCTAATCTATCTATCTATCTATCTTATCTATCTATCTATCTATCTAATCTATCTATCTATCTATCTATCTATCTATCTATCTATCTAATCTATCTATCTATCTATCTATCTATCTAATCTATCTATCTATCTATCTATCTATCTATCTATCTATCTATCTATCTATCTATCTAATCTATCTATCTATCTATCTATCTATCTATCTATCTATCTGCTCTGACCATGTTCCAGAAGCACACTTTCCTGACATTTCGCCCACCTCTATGGCAGGCATCTTCAAAGGTTGGGAGGTCTGTTGGAAACTAGGCAAGTGGAGTCTGTATATCTATCTGTCTATCTATATCTATCTATCTATCTATCTATCTATCTATCTATCTATCTATCTATCTATCTATCTATCTATCTATCTGCTCTGGCCATGTTCCAGAAGCACTCTCTCCTGACGTTTCGCCCACCTCTATGGCAGGCATCTTCAGAGGTTGGGACGTCTGTTGGAAATTAGGCAAGTGGAGTCTATCTATCTATCTATCTATCTATCTATCTATCTATCTATCTATCTATCTGCTCTGACCATGTTCCAGAAGCACACTCTCCTGACATTTCGCCCACCTCTATGGCAGGCATCTTCAGAGGTTGGGAAGTCTGTTGGAAACTAGGCAAGTGGAGTCTGTATATCTATCTATCTATCTATCTATCTATCTATCTATCTATCTATCTATCTATCTATCTATCTGCTCTGGCCATGTTCCAGAAGCACTCTCTCCTGACATTTCGCCCACCTCTATGGCAGGCATCTTCAGAGGTTGGGAGGTCTGTTGGCAACTAGGCAAGTGGAGTCTATCTATCTATCTATCTATCTATCTATCTATCTATCTGCTCTGGCCATGTTCCAGAAGCACACTCTCCTGACATTTTGCCCACCTCTATGGCAGGCATCTTCAAAGGTTGGGAGGTCTGTTGGAAACTAGGCAAGTGGAGTCTGTATATCTGTATCTGTCTATCTCTATCTATCTATCTATCTATCTATCTATATCTGCTCTGGCCATGTTCCAGAAGCACTCTCTCCTGACATTTCGCCCACCTCTATGGCAGGCATCTTCAGAGGTTGGGACGTCTGTTGGAAACTAGGCAAGTGGAGTCTGTCTATCTATCTATCTATCTATCTATCTATCTATCTATCTATCTATCTATATCTGCTCTGGCCATGTTTCAGAAGCACTCTCTCCTGACATTTCGCCCACCTCTTCTGGAACATGGCCATACAGCCCCGAAAACACTCAACAACCCTGTGATCCTGGCCATCAAAGCCTTCGACAACACATCGATCTATCCTTGGACTGTTTAACTTGCTGCTGTAGGCAACCAGAGTAGGGTTGGTGAAGAAATATCCCATTTTCCCTTACCTTTGAGAATCTATAGCCTTTGTGATGAGTTGCAAAGTTTGCCTTTCATTCACAAAGATAGTTTTCTGCAGGCTATTCGCTGGTGACTCACATTCCCGCCGGAGCAAGAGATATCCAGATCGTGGAGCGGAAGAAGTCTGCGGATGTTCTCGGTGTGTATGTTACCTAATATTGCAACCAAATAGAATATTGTCAAGTGTGTTAATTTAGTTTTGACCTTTGATTACACATCTCTAGAAATCTCAAGGTCCTAAAACAACACAACCGTCCAGTGCTAAGGCTTCCTGCAAAATGGAACTGTTTGCGCAGGGTTCCATACTTTGCACTTTAACAACACAACCGTCCAATGCTAAGGCTTCCCTCCAAATGGAACCGTCTGAGCAGGGTTCCATACTTTGCACTTTAACAACACAACCGTTCAATGCTAAGGCTTCCCTCCAAATGGAACCGTCTGAGCAGGGTTCCATACTTTGCACTTTAACAACACAACCGTTCAATGCTAAGGCTTCCCGCCAAATGGAACTGCAGAGGAGAGTCTACTGAACAAGCCAGTACCTGCCGCAGACCAGGAGTTACGAAGGTGGAGGCATTACTTTTCATTCAACCCTTGTATAAACTTCACTTGCCTCATTCCCAGACCTCACAACCTCTGAGGATGCCTGCCAGAGATGCAGGTGAAACGTCAGGAGAAAAAACTTCTGGGACATGGCCATACAGCCTGAAAGACTCACAGCAACCCAGTGATTCCGGCCATGAAAGCCTTTGACAATACGTTATTGTTATTGTTGAGAACGTTGCATAATGTAACCTGTGAAAAACGTTTCCCTTCTTTGTTCCGTAGCCGTAGCCGATGAAGCTGGTTATTACTTCTTCAATGGCAATTTCCGAGTCGATAGCCCCAAGAATTTCAACATTGCGGGGACCATTTTCAAATACAGGAGGCCGATGGACATTTACGAGACTGGGATCGAATATATTGTGGCTCAAGGGCCAACCAACCAAGGCTTGAACATCATGGTAAGACACGAAAACACTACTTGGGGTCTCCTTGACTGATGAGCAGGGCTGGCCCTAGGTAATTTTCAAGTGTAGGTGAACAGAATTTTGGCATCGGGACCATACTATTTATTTATTTACAGTATTTACTGTATATACTCGAGTATAAGCCTAGTTTTTCAGCCTAGTAGTAGTTCAGTCTGTAATCGGAGGAATTACAGGGAAGACTGATCCTCAGTGAAGGGATCAGGGTGGCTCAAATGTTTGATTTTGAGTCAATTTAAAATAAGTTTGGTGACTTATTTTAAGTTAGTCTGTGCCCTAAGGAGGTGCAGTTAAGACTGATCCTCAGTGAAGGGATCAGGGTGGCTCAAATGTTTGATTTTGAGTCAGTTTAAAATAAGTTTGGTGACTTATTTTAAGTTAATCTGTGCCCTAAGGAGGTGCAGTTAAGACTGATCCTCAGTGAAAAGATCAGGGTGACTCAAATGTTTGATTTTGAGTCAGTTTAAAATAAGTTTGGTGGCTTATTTTAAGGTAGTCTGTTTCCAGATATGGAACAGATAGTCTGTGATTGAAATTCACAGGGTGACTGCAGGTTAAAGCAGTAAAGGAGGAAATAGTATTTTAAAGTTTGAAGCATCTCAATATAGCTTTGCAACTGTTGATCTAAGTGCCTCTAAAGAAGTTACTGTAACCATTAAGCTTGTGCTTGAATAAACGTGTTATTGTTCTTTTTAACATCTAAGTCTCTGAAATCTATATTACCATCAAAAGCAAACAAGAAAGAAGAAAAATAAAATTTTAAAAGTCTCCTCTCTAAGTAGCCAGTGGCTATATCATCTCATAGTGGTGGCAAGAGTTGATAATCCCCTTAACATCTGGTGGCCGCCTTATAAACATCTTTACCTCTGGTGGCAGCTTTTAAATAAAACATCTTTAAAAACTGGTGGCAGCAGATATAAAATATATAACAATAATATAAATATAATTAATTAATAGAAACTCCTCCACATCTCCGCAATTGGTGTCAGTGGTGGGTTTTAAAAAAAAAAGATTTCTCCCCCTTCCTGACATCTTTGCAATTTGGTGGCGGCGGTGGGATAAAAAGTTTCCCCCCTGCCTGAAAGAGCCTCAGCCGTTATTAAACCTCTTTGCACCATATAACCCAGAATATCAAGGCAGATAATTAAAAGGCCACCGAAAGGGAATCTGGCCCCCGGTTTTATCTAAGTGTGGACTTAGATAACCCAGATAGTCCCCAGTAGTAAAAAAAAAAACCCTCTAAAATCAGGACAATAAATAAAGAACAACAATCTGAAAGCAGGGGAAATCCAGACAGTAAACAATCAGGGACAGCTAACACCTCCCAAAAAAAGATTCTCCCAGGCAAGAGGAAGCCAGACCTTGAAACCACAGGGCCATTAAATGCTAATCAAAGTGATTAATTACAACACTCATACTTGCTTCAAAGAAGAGTTCTTTCTCCCACCGTGGACCTTCTACATATATATAAACCTCACTTACCTAGCTTCCAAGTTCCCACAGACCTCACAATCTCTGAAGGCCCTGAAGGCGGGCCTGCGCCGGCTGAAAGGCCCAGCGTGGGCCCCAGGAGGTCCAAAGGAGAAGTAGATGGGGGGTGGCACCATCCTCCCGGGGGCCTCAACTGCGCCCCCCGGAAGAAGACGCCACAGGCAAGTGCCTAATTCGCCTTGCGTTTGGACCGCCCCTGCTGATGAGCTACATCGATCAACACGCATTCATATTGAATATTAATGTTTGCAATTTCCTTGCCCATCTCAGGTTTGGAACCAAAATGGAAAGAACCCGTCCATTACGTACGAGTACACCCTCCTCCGGAGGCCACATTCGAAAAATATGCAACCTGTGTATTATACCTTCTCTGCATCCGAGAGCGAGGAGAGTCAAGAGGTGGAGGGCGAGCAGCCCTTGGGGTTTGTTCAGCGCAATGCGAGCTTCTTTGGGACTCTGTCCAAAGAAAAGATCCACATGTTTGGCCGGCAAGACACAGCGGAAGACCTGGACCTGAGCAAAATCCAGGAGACCAATGAAGTCTATGAAAGGATGGAAACCAAGGACTGTGACCCAGCCTTGAAGGGGAAGGAAAGCAAAGGTGAGGAAGAGGAGGAGACATGGCTCCAAGTGGTGAGGACAATTGGTGACAGGAAGTCTTTGATACGCATCATTCGCTATTTTAACAACAGTTACAGTGAGATATAACACCTGAAATCCATAGGACTGATTACAGTTCCACCAGAGTTTGCAAGCTTCCCAGTTGTCCCTAAAATTGGCAGGCGCACACCTTTTCTAGCCTGTGCACCACACACACACACACACTCTTTCCAAAGAGAGTGTGTCTGTGGTGTGCAGACCCAGAAAGAGCACGAGCCTGCCAGTACCTGCAGCTGAGTGCCTTCTCAAAAATAAGAATTTCTTACTCTAGACGAGGTGCTCGGCTGTAGGTACTGGCAGGCGCACACCCTTTCTGGGCCTGTGTGCCACACACACACACTCTTTCCAAGGAGAGTGTGTCTGTGGTGTTCAGGCCCAGAAAGCATGCATGCCTGCTAGTACCTGCAGACGAGCACCTTCTCTAGAATAAGAATTTCTTACTCTAGACGAGGTGCTCGGCTGTAGGCACTGGCAGGCGCACACCCTTTCTGGGCCTGTGTGCCACACACACACTCTCTTTCCAAGGTGAGTGTGTCTGTGGTATGCAGGCCCAGAAAGCGTGTGTGCCTGCCAGTACCTGCAGCTGAGCGCCTTCTCTAGAATAAGAATTTCTTACTCTAGATGAGGCGCTCGGCTGTAGGCACTGGCAGACGCACACCTTTTCTGAGCCTGTGCACCACACACACACATACACACTTTCTAAGGAGAGTGTGTCTGTGGTGTTCAGGCCCAGAAAGCGTGCATGCCTGCTAGTACCTGCAGCCGAGCGCCTTCTCTAGAATAAGAATTTCTTACTCTAGACAAGGTGTTTGGCTGTAGGCACTGTCAGGCGCACACCCTTTCTGGGGCTGTGTGCCACACAAACTCTTTCTTTCCAAGAAGAGTATGTGTGTGTGGTTTGCAGGCCCAGAAAGCGTGTGTGCCTGCCAGTACCTGCAGCCGAGCGCCTTCTCTAGAATTTCTTACTCTAGACGAGGTGCTCGGCTGTAGGCACTGGCAGGCGCACACCCTTTCTGGGGCTGTGTGCCACACACACACACTCTTTCCAAGGAGAGTGTGTCTATGGTGTGCAGGCCCAGAAAGCGTGCACGCCTGCCAGTACCTGCAGCCGAGTGCCTCCTCTAGAGTAGAAAGAAACAGCAGGTAGAATAATAATAATAATAATAATAATAATAATAATAATAATAATAATAACTTTATTTTTATACCCCACCACCATCTCCCAAATGGGACTCGGGACAGCTTGGGTCAAGGTTTACCCCGAATGCACAACCTTAATGAATTACTAATATTGTTTCAGTGACAGAAAAGGTAACATTGGATGAAAGGAACATTATTCACCAAGCATGGAGTATAGTTGGACTTCCGCTTTCATAGGTTTCACACTTGCGATTTTTATTATTTGCGATTATGAAATGCCATTGCCTTCTGAAGTTGGAGCTACCATGTGAACTTCTTTCTTTCTTTCTTTCTTTCTTTTTTTCCGGCCCGTTGTTCCAGATTCAAATGTCACCAAATCCAATTATATGGTTGAAGGGAACTGGCGAGAACTGGACTCCCGGCTGGCTTCCAAAGAATTCCTCTCTGAAAATGCCATTACCCACAAACTCTTGGAGAGGACGTCCGACTCGAAAGAATCAGACCAGAACAAGACCACCAACAGTATCTTTTCTTCGAAGAAACTCACCAATTCCGTTGGGTCCCATGCCGACAGCCTTTACGTCGATTACGACGACACCGACGAGGCCGTGGCTTACGCTGTCAATGGCACATTCCTGGAATTAAGCAGCGACAAAACCATCAACACCTCTTCTGAGACCCAATTTTCCAACTCCACCATCTCTGCTGCGATTCCTCAAGGGAACAGAACCCACAAAACCAGGTAAGAGGTTGGTGGGTCCCCGTATTTATGACCAGAATATACAGCTTTGGTATTGTTAGGTGGATGACGGGTGGTTAGTTACCTTTTACTCCTCTATAGTATGGGTTGGGGTGATAGTAGAGCCTTGAAGGTAAGTTGGGTTGGCCAAACAAGGATTCCAAGATTGGTGGGGATACTCCTGGTATGTTGGGGTCCAACACAAAAGTACACAGAAATCTATGAATACATGTGAAGATACAGTTGTCCTATTGCGAACATAGTTAACAAACTAATTATACTCATTACAGGCGCAAGAGTAATGCACAAATGAAGACTGTTTACAACATTACATCAAACATTATTTTCATGCTTGTATACTTTTTCAGTAACAGATAAATATATTCAGTGACTGAGTTCAACACTTTGAATTCCAGTATTGTCCCACATGGATAAAAAGTCTTAAGGATGCATGGTCAATGAAATAAACAACTGCTGAATAGACACCAGAAAGAAAATGTAAGAAATGAAAAATCAGAAAGAGGTAATGCTTCTCGCACTTGATGCGGAGAAAGCATTCGACAATGTGAATTGGAACTTCTTCAAGATGTTAATTAAAGAAATGGACATAGGGTATTACTGCCAAAACATTATAGAAGCAATTTATGAGAAACAAGAAACTAAGATAATTATAAACGGCCAAGAGACGAATAAAATAAAAATTGAAAAAGGTACAAGGCAGGGGTGTCCCCTATCCCCTTTAATATTTATATTAACATTAGAAATATTACTGAACAGAATAAGAGAAGAAAAAGAACTCAGAGGAGCAACAATACAAGGGAAGGAATATAAAGTGAGGACATTCGCCAATGGCCTAATTTGTATAATTGAAGAACCCTTTAAAAATTTAACAAATTGGATGGAAACAATCAACAAATTTGGAGAGGTATCTGGATTTAAAATAAGTAAGTGAATCCTTTTATGAAATCCAATGTTTTAAACAAATCCAAGGTTAGTCACCATCCACAACCGGTCCTTTCATAAAAGGATTCACTTACTTGGACGTTTAAATTTGGACTCACAGTTAGTGACTTTTTCAGTCCTCCATGTGGAACATGAACTCCGGTGGGCATTGGACTCACAAACTCTGAATATAGAGTTTTACTTTCTATGAATGTATGTGTGTTGGTAACACATGGATTATATTTTGGTTTAATGACTGTTTTATAGTTCATATTATTGGATTACACTTCTAGCTATAGTGGCCTCTTGCCTGTGCATTTCAGGGAATCCTTTCTTTGTATTGTTCTTCAGGAGATTCTACCACAAACGCATGAAAGAATCCTTGTTGTTCTTCACTCCTTCATGTTTTACATTCCTTTATATGCATCTCCGGGACATTAACTTGCATGGGACAATGCAGAATTTATCTAAAGTGTGAACCACTATTTACAGAAGAAATTATCAGTTGTTTATTTCATTGATCATGCATTCTTAAGACTTTTTATCCATGTGGGACAATACTGGAATTCAAAGTGTTGAACTCAGTCACTGAATATATTACTGTTACTGAAAAAGTATAAAAGCATAAAAATCTATATATATAAAAGGGTAATGAAATTTCGGCCTAGGACAAAACAACAAAACTACACATCCCAGAAACACTAAACTTGGCAGCACAACCCCTCATCCATGCCTCTACGTTCATACAACAAAAGAAAACAAAAATTAGAGGGAGAGGAATAATTGCTTTTATCCAATTGCTGCCAGTTAGAAGGCTAAGCTCTGCCCACTTGGTCTGCCTATCCCACTCAGCCCAGGGGACAGGCAGACTTAGGCCTCACTTAGGCCTCTTCCACACTGCCTATAAAATACAGATTATCAGATTTTAACTGGATTATATGGCAGTGTAGACTCAAGGCCCTTCCACACAGCTTTATAACCCATTTATAATGGACTTAATGTAAGGTAAAACCTTTACCCTTTACCTTAACTACCACCAATTCCTCAATACTTTATTTCCCATACCACCAGACTTCGCCACAGCAACGCATGGCCGGGCACAGCTAGTAATGTTTGATGTAATGTTGTAAACAGTCTTCATTTGTGCATTACTCTTGCGCCTGTAATGAGTATAATTAGTTTGTTACCTATGTTCTATTCTGGATATTAGTTAGCAATAGGACAACTGTATCTTCACATGTTGGGGTCCAAGCCAACATGTGGGCTCCTTCAAACCAGAGATAGACATCAATTGGTTTATAGCAGGCATGGGCAAACTTGGGCTCTTCAGGTGTTTTGGACTCCAACTCCCACAATTCCTAACAGCCGGTGGAAGTTGAAATCCAAAACACCTGGAGGGTCGAAGTTTGGACATACCTGGTTTATAGTGTAGGACTATCTAGTGGATCCACCACTATGGTGATGGTGAACGCACTCTCAACTTTCCAGACCATTTCCCCAAAATGGAACGTGAATTTTGTCAATGTTGGATTCTAGTTTGGCAACTATGGAAGGAATGATGGAGTGCTTCCACAGTCACACCAGTGCGGTTCTTCCAGAGTTGAACCGCTGTAGTTTATCCATCATTGGACAGTTGGAGTCCTTCCACATTTGTCTCAGTAGAGCCCATCATGACTTCTTCTATTCTTCAATGGTGGATCTATCACGTTGCTCCTGGTTGCAAGAGTTGAGTCTTGTTCTTGGAGAGGACATCCCTATTGAGGGTGACATCAAACATCCATGTGGGAAGTGCTCCTAATATAAGCAAAGATTGTTTCACTGACTTTTTGAAGGGACGCCGTTGAGCATTTTTTCAATACGATTCAAACACTTTGTCAATGAAGGCATTACATTGACCTGCCACTCGGTAGCAGAATCCTTTTTTAAAAAATTAATAATAATAATAATAATAATAATAATAATAATAATAAAATAATACAAAATTATACAAAAATTAATACAAAATTATATCATCTGGATCAAAGTTAAAACCCTGGGGATATTTCTGGTGCCGTCGCTCTTTGTCGCGTCCCTTTAAAACGCTTTCCCGGAGCAACACTGCCGTCCTTTTCCCTTTTAAAGGCGAGGAAAGGGGCAAAATGCCAGAGCTTCTGCTGTCAAGAAATGATGACAAGCCACCCTTTGGCAATTCAGAGAGAGGGCTGGGTTCTTCTGTTACCGTACCCTGTGTCTATTTTGCCGCGGCCGTGTCGCCATTCTGAATGTTTCTTTTTTAAAACAAAACTGAGTTGTGAATGTAGTTTTGATTGTTTACTTGCGGTTCAAGGTGCAATATAAGCTGTGACCCAAAAACAGTGTTTCTTAAACTGACCGAAATCTTGGAGAAATTGATATTTGGGGGCTCCTTCGTACGCCTGGCTCCATGCTGTGGAATCCTGGGAGTTATAGTTTCAGGAAGCCTTTCACCTTGTTAGTCAATTACCAATTAAATTAAAGTCCAACTGCTTTCATTCTACAGCAGTGGTTCCCAACCTGTGGTCCATGGACCACTAGTAGGCCCCAAGAACTAGAATACGGTTCGCGGCCTCACTGTTACTACGACGTTAAAAGGAGACCGACTGATCTCATGAAACTCGCTTATAGTGCTGAGGCAACGGGCATATTGGGAGGAGAGAGGCTGGCTACCCACAAAAGATGCAACCAGAGGCGGTCCAACAATGAGGCGAATTAGGCAGTCACCTGTGGCACAGACTGTGCGGGGGCGCTGTCGAGGCGGCGGCGGCGGAAAGCCCGGCCACCCGTCCGTGCGACCGCCCTCCTGCTCTCCCTCGCTGTCCGAGGACTCCTCGCCCGCCACCTGCCCGTCGATGGGCCTGTGCGTGTGCGGAGGCCTTCCAATTGACTGCGTCGTCAATTGGAAGGGCTGCGCATGTGCACAGGCCCATTGACAGGCGGGTGGCAGGCGAGGAGTCCTCGGACAGCGAGGGAGAGCAGGAGGGTGGCTGCATGGACAGGTGGCTGGGCCTTCCGCTGCCGCTGCTGCCGCCGGTATTTATCAGCGCCAAAATTCCGGTCACCTACTCTTGAAAATTACCTCGGGATGGCTCTGGATGCAACAACAATCCTCCTGACTGCTGCTTCTCCTCCTCCTCCCTCCCCATGTGGTGCCTGGAAGTAATCATTGGGTTCTCCCACACGGGACATTCCACAGATATATAAACCCCACTTACCTCATTTCCAACAGACCTCACAACCTCTGAGGATGCCTGCCATAGATGTGGGTGAAACGTCGGGAGAGAATGCTTCTGGAACATGGCTATACAGCCTGGAAAACTCACAGCAACCCAATGTTATATGATTGACCCAAGGCACCTGAAGTGAAACTGAAAGTGAAACCAAATGTTTAGGAAATGCTATTATTTCCACTGGCTTCCTATTTTTCCATCTGCAAATTTTGCAATTGAACTCAAAGGCTGCGATATACATATATGTGCGTGTGTGCGTGTGCGTGTGACTTTAAAAAAAAACTGAAACTGTTTCTGTTTGTGGGTATTTTTATCCCATTCTCTCTATTTCTAGACAGTGGAAGCTCTGCCTGTAACCGGGCTGGGGATTCTGCTTGGGGAATCAGGACAGGTATGTTGTATTATAACCAAACCATCCCAAAATTGCTACATTTTGAGCATTTCACCCCGAAATTCATTGCTTTTTTTAACCTTCAAGCACGATGGCAATACAAAATAACCCCAAACCCAATTAGAGACCCAACTTCCCCCCTTTTTTTCATCCCTTCCCAGCTGATCGTTTTAATCAGAGAAACTCGTGTTTGTATTTTCGCTTGTTGTTCTTTAGGAACCGGTTGAAACTGTTCCGAAAGGGCCAAAATATGAGTCCGGCAGATATGTACCGATGGAAGTTGTCATCCCATGAACCCTGCAGTTCAACGTGTACGACAGGTAAGTTGAAATTCCAGACATAACTTTAAAAAATATTGAGCTTAAAATAAATCTATTTGCAGATGACGTATTATTACTTTTATAAGACCCAAGACAATGTTTAGAACAATGTGTTGTCGAAGGATTCCATGGCCGGAATCACTGGTTTGCTGTGAGTTTCAGCCTGGGAAACTCACAGTTACCCAGTGATTTTGTCCCTGAAAGATTTTAACAACACATAAATAAAGCTATTTGCAGATGACATATTATTATTTTATGCAACCCAAGACAATGTTTAGGGCAATGTGTTGTCGAAGGATTCCATGGCCGGAATCAGTGGTTTGCTGTGAGTTTCAGCCTGGGAAACTCACCGTAACCCAGTGATTCTGTGTCTGAAAGCCTTTAACAACACATAAAATAAACCTATTTGCAGATGACGTATTATTACTTTTATAAGATCCAAGACAATGTTTAGGACAGCTTAATTTTGGAAGTTTCAGATCAATACAGGACTCAAAATGAATGACAGCAAATCAAAAGGATGAACTATAAACATGTCTAAGGAAGACCAATTTGATCTAAAATTTATCTAATTTATCAACAAGTTTTTGGGATTTAGATATTTAGAAATTTTAACAAGAAACATAGCATATCTTGCATAAGAAAACAGTGAGCTAATATATTCACATATTTTTTATAAATCCTAAAATAATTGTCATCATTACAGTTCTCATTATGGGACAGAATAGATACGTTACGAAGAAAGAATAATGATGATTTTTATTTCTAACCCATTTTTTCCTCTGAGTTAAGATCCAAAATGCTCACATTTAAAAACACAAATGTGGCGCAATGGGTTGAACCCTTGTGCTGCTGAACTGCTGATCTGAAGGTTGGCCGTTCGAATCCACAGAATGGGTGAGCTCCTGCTGTTAGCCCTAGCTCTTGCCAACTTAGCAGTACGAAAACATGCAAATGTGAGTGGACAAAACATCAGGGGAGAAAGCTTCTGAAACATAGCCATACAGCTCGAAAGACTCACAGCAACCCAGTGATTCCGGCCATGAAAGCCTTCGAGAATCAAATCAGTTAAAATATAATCGAAATGAATAAATATAAAATTTGTAATAGTGATATTGTATCATTGTTAACTGTCATGAAAATGTAAAGACAACGTGGTCGTGGTTGAGAGAAATCTCTCTTATCTGAACGCAGGCGTGATGTCCACCTATGCTATGTGCATCCGCTACGATGGGATCGAAGTGGATGATATGTATTGCGATGCCATGACCCGTCCTGAGCCTGTCCATGAATTCTGCGCAGGAAGGGAATGCCAACCTAGGTATTCATATGGTGATAAGATTTGGTGGTTGTTATAGGAAGCCCAATGAACCCCGCTTGGCTCAAAGTGAAATGCTCCCTTGGCTTTCTTAGGTGGGAAGCCAGCAGTTGGAGCGAATGTTCCCGGACATGCGGCGAAGGGTACCAATTCCGTATTGTCCGCTGTTGGAAGATGATCTCGCCCGGGTTCGACAGCTCCGTCTACAGTGACCTGTGCGAATCTGCTGACATCACCCGGCCGGAAGAGCGGAAGATCTGCAAAAACCCAGCGTGTGGGCCACAGTGGGAGATGTCGGAATGGTCCGAGGTATGGCTGACACGGTTATACAAATGCCTTTAACCCAAGGGACTGGCGATCACTGTAACGGGATGAGTGGGAGGAGGGTATAGACGAACAGGGAACAATTACTGTATAGGTAGTAGGAGGCATTGCTCAAAAGAGTATGTGTTTTTCTCAACGGGTTTCGAAGTGTGCTCCATGGAGGCTTTAGGGCTCTGCAAAGTATAGTCAGGGGCTCTGTACTTCCCTCTTCCTCCCCTCTCCTCCTATTGATATTATTATTATTATTATTATTATTATTATTATTATTATTATTATTATTAGTTTACGGCATATAAGACGACTAGGCGTATAAGACCCACAACTTTTCCAGTTAAAATATGGAGTTTGGGATATACTCGCTGTATAAGACTACCCCTCTTCCAACACACACCAAATAAAAAGACTATCAGAGCGGTAGTGCAAACACGCTTCTTTCACCCGTCTGGCTTGCCCTTGTATCCTATTACGGTACCTCCTTCTCTGCCTCTCAGATCTTGCACCTGCGCACCTGTGCCGCTTCACTGAAGTCCTCAGGAGGCAGAGAAGGAGGTACGGTAATAGGATACAAGGGCGGGCCAGACAGGTGAAAGGCATGTTTTTCTGGGCACAGCTTCAGCTTGCTCCACCCTTCACTTAAACCTACCCAGTGAGACATCCCCTCACTTCATTACTTTCCACAAATCCTGGTGAGTGGATTTTCTTCTACCGTACTTGTACAACACCACCCTTGCTGCTTTCATACAGTCGCCGCATACAGCGGGGATGCAGCTGTGGCTGTTATTGAGCTTCCTCTACCGTATGCGGCAACCACAGATTCTCCAGTCCAGCTCGGAAGTTTCAAGACCTGCCCTATAAGACGACACCCGGCATATAAGATGACCCCCTGACTTTTGAGATTTCCCTGGGTTAGAAAGTAGTCTTATACACCAGAAAATACATTAATAGGTTGCTCCAATTCTTCTTCTTCTTCTTCTTCTTCTTCTTATTATTATTATTATTATTATTACGGAGAAGAGACGTCGGAATGTTTATTTAATTATATTATTATATTATAACCGCTGCCACCAATTGTAAAGATGTTTATAATGCGGCCACCAGATGTAAAGGGGATTATCCACGCTTGCCACCACTATGGGAAGATATAGCCACTAGCTACTTAGAGAGGAGACCTTTTAATTTTTGTTTTTCTTCTTTCTTCTTGTTTGTTTTTGATGGTAATATATATATGACAGAAGCTGAGGTGTTTAAAAGAACAGTAACACGTTTATTCTGGCACAAAGCTTAATGGTTACAGTAACTTTCTCTTTAGAGGCACTTTGGTTAACAGTTGCAAAGCTAGAATGAGGTGTTTAAACTTTTTAAAATGTCACTTCTTTCTTTACTGCTCTAAACTGCAGTCACCCTGTGAATTACAATCACAGATTATCTGTTCCTCATCAGGAGACAGACTACTTTAAAATAAGTCACCAAACATATTTTAAATTGACTCAAAAATAAGCATTTGAGTCTCCCTGATCCCTTCAACTGAGGGTCAGTCTTCACTGTACCTCATCAGGGCACAGACTAACTGCTTCTTTTTCAAACCTGCACTTCTCCACCAAAACGGCAATTGGCTCCGCCCACTTCTTCATGGCAACCAACTCATGAGTGCAGAGTAACTGAAATATTGACCCTTTTAAAATGCAATTAAACATGACATCTGTAAACTAAAAAAAAAATCACACTTCGTTACAATTATTATTATTATTACAAAGGCTGGGTGGCCATCTGTAATAATGAGAAAAGTTCCCAATAGATTTCAGTCTTAACCAGATTTGCTTGGATCATAAAATCTGCTGGTGGGATGATTCACCACACTGATTGATTGATTGACTGACTATCTGATCAACCAATTCTGTCTTTCTTTGCCCTCTCTCCAACCCCTCAGTGTACAGCGAAATGCGGCGAGAGGAGTATCGTGACCAGGGACATCCGGTGCTCAGAGGAAGAGCGGTTGTGTGACCCCAACACCAGGCCACCGGCCGACAAGAATTGCACGGGACCCCCTTGTGACCGACAGTGGACTGTCTCGGACTGGGGACCGGTGAGTCCCTTAGGTGTGTGGGGTGGAAGAGCTTGACCGTGGGACGTGGGGTATCCACATGAGCAAGATAATGTGGGAGAGGTTGTAGTGGTTTGTGTATACAAAGCAAAAGACATTCAGATTGCCACCTGGTCTCCGTAACGGACTGGCCCCAAAGCTGGCTGAGCCTCTCCTTCCCTGTTGTCTCTGTTTGAGCCCATGATCTTCTAATATCCAGGGATATTTACGTCAACGGATTTTCTAACGTCCAGAGACATTTAAGACAACAAGACTCCTAATGTCCAATAGGCCTTTGATTCAATGGATCTCCTACAGTCCAATAGATATTTAAGTCAACAGATCTGATAATGTCCAGAGAGATTTAGGTCAACAGGACTTTTAATGTCCAATAAACCTTTAATTCAACGGATCTCCTATAGTCCAATAGATATGTAAGTAAACAGATCTATGATTACCCAGAGAGATTTAGGTCAACAGGACTCCTAATGTCCAATCGGCCTTTAATTCGAAAGATCTATAGTCAACAGATCTGCTAATGTCCACAAATCTTTAGGTCAACAGGACTCGTAATGTCCAATAGACCTTTGATTCAATGGATTTCTTATAGTCTAATAGATATTCAAGTCAACAGATCTGTGAAGGTCCAGAGATATTTAGGTCAACAGGACTCCTAAAGTCCAATAGACCTTTGATTCAATGGATTTCCTATAGTCCAATAATTCAAGTCAACAGATCTACTAATGTCCAGAAATCTTTAGGTCAATAGGACTCCTAATGTCCAATAGGCCTTTAATTTGATGGATCTTCTATAGTCAACAGATCTGCTAATGTCCAGAGATATTTAGGTCAACAGGACTCCTAATGTCCAATAGACCTTTAATTTGATGGATCTTCTATAGTCAACAGGTCTGCTAATGTCCAGAAATCTTTAGGTCAATAGGACTCCTGATGTCCAATAGGCCTTTAATTTGATGGATCTTCTATTGTCAACAGATCTACTAATGTCCAGAGATATTGAGGTTAACAGGACTCCTAATGTCCAATAGGTCTTTATTTTGATGGATCTTCTATTGTCAACAGATGTACTCATGTCTAGATATATTTAGGTCAACAGGACTTCTAATGTCCAATAAGCCTTTGATTCAATGGATTTCCTATAGTCCAATAGATATTTAAGTCAACAGATCTTCCAATGTCCAGAGATATTTAGGTCAACAGGACTCCTAATGTCCAATAGGTCTTTAATTTGATAGATCTTCTATCAAATTAAGCCTTTGATTTAATGGATCTCCTATAGTCCAATAGATACTTAAGTCAACAGATCTGCTAATGTCCAGTGACATTTAAGTCAACAGATTTGCTAAGGTCCATTGATATTGAAGCCAAGCTGGGCCGAGATATATATTTTTTGGTGTTGACGACAGGATATATTGGATTCACCTCTTAGTAGTTTTATTTTCTGGCCTTGTTTCTTACTTTGCTTGCCCCATCATGGAATTTCCCATCCGAAAATGGTTTGCATGTGTCTCTTTCCTTGCAACGCTCGACATATGGCATTAAGAAAAAAACAAAACCCTTTTCATTCTTGGGTTTTCTTGCAAAGTGGACGGGGCCGGGAGGGAGCTTTGCCAAAATCTCTCCCCTGCCTTGTCACCTGGAAGCGAAACGCTTGAGCCGGCCTGACCGCATTAGCTGCGGACAATTACGAAGAACTGAACCCGGTGTCAGCGGGGTCTGTTTTTGCCATTCGAACGCTCTCCGCGAAGCCAACCTTGGCAGGGTTTCTCACAGTGCGGGGATTAAATTGCATTTGTTCGCAGCCGCTGGGCTTGGCAGACGCTCCTCGGCTTCCAGTAACCCCGTTGCTTTTCCAACTGTAAGCCGAACTCCAGATGCAAACCATGTCCTTTTTGCCCCATTTCCTCTCCCCATTCCTTCCAGCTTCCAAAAGGGAGATGGAAAAATAAAAAAAGAAAGAACAAGGGAGGGATTTCTTTTCCAAACGAAACGTTATGTAAAATGGAAGTGACAATATTTCTTTCCGGTGCCTTGCATTTCTTCGGGGTGGTCGATGTTTTCTGGGCAATTTACTCGAGTATAAGCCTAGTTTTTCAGCCCTTTTTTAGGGTTTTGTTGTTTTGTCCAGTGCCCTGATTCCATCACTCTTTTATATATATAGATATAATATATGTAATATAATATAATATATATAATACAATGCAATGCAATGCAATACATTATAATGTATTGTATATACTCAAGTATAAGCCTAGTTTTTCAGCACTTGATTTACATTTCATACACATACAACCATAATCCAACAATTAAGTCTAGTCATGTCTGACTCTGGGGGTTGGTGCTCATCTCCATTTCTAAGCCGAAGAACCGGCGTTGTCCGTAGACACCTACAAGGTCATGTGGCCACTGGCATGACTGCATGGAGCGGTACCTATTAATCTACTCACATTGGCATGTTTTCTAACTGCTAGGTTGGCAGAAGCTGGAGCTAACAGCGGGTGCTTACTCTGCTCCCGGGATTTGAACCTGCAACCGTTCGGTCTGCAAGTTCAGCAGCTCAGCGCTTTAACACACTTCGCCACCGGGGCTCCTTATGTCTGTATTAGAATGTGAATAATACAGAAGTGTACATGCTCTCAGCCGGATTGTGATACTGGATTGTGACCTAAAACTGGTCCTGGAATTCATACAACACTTGGAAATGTGAGATTCAGCAAATCTGAGGTCTCCTGCCTGCTGAGTCTCCGAAACGTGATTATGCAATATATTGGTTTTTTCATTGCGTTGGGCCCCAAGTCCCTTGGGTTTTATCCCCTTCGCTTGAAAAGACAGAAGAAGATTTGGGTTTCTTTTCCCCCTCTTCTTTCTGAAGTGAAGCAAATCACCCATCGCTGGCTCTTGCAAACACAACCTTCCCAGTTGGTGTGCTTTGTGTCGTGGGGTGGTGGTGGTGGGGGTTTGCCTCCTAGGTTTATTTTTAATTCCCATTTTCGAATTGGCAACCAGGGCTAAAAATAAGTGGTTGCTAGGGTGACAGCTGGCAACCAGGAGGAGAAGAAGGGGGGAACTGGTTGCCTTTCAAGAAAGGAGCCCCTCAAAGGGAATATTGGATGTTTTGGGGAAGGGGGAGTTGTCAGGAAGGCTGCGGAAATCGGAGCCAAGGCAAAGCGAACCTCCGCCGGGGCTGCTCTTAATTGTCATATTTCACACCTTGGCATTTGCGGTGAAGCAGTCTTCGCGCTTTCGGAGCAGGGCCCGACAGATTGGGTTGGAGAGGAACATGTCACAAAGTCATGCTCCATTAGGAAGTGCTCCCGAATGGCTCTGTAGCGGGATGGAGAACATGCTACAAGGGCTAGGTCATGGTTTGCACCCTACAAACCACGACTTGAGGGGATTTAATGGCAGTGGGTTGCAATGAGGAACCACACAATTGTGGTATCATGCAATCAGAGCTGGCCCTAGGTAATTTTCAAGTGTAGGCGAACAGAATTTTGGCGCCCTCCAAACCAATCAATGAAAAATAAAAGCGTTGGATAAGTGAAAATGTTTGATAATTAGGAGGGATTAAAGAAAAGCCTATTAAACATCAAATTGCTATATATACTCGAGTATAAGCCTAGTTTTTCAGCCCTTTTTTTAAGACTGAAAAAGCCCCCCTCGGCTTATACTCGGGTGAGGGTCCTGGTTGGCTTATATTTGGGTCAG
Organism: Anolis carolinensis; assembly: GCF_035594765.1. Lineage (NCBI taxonomy): Eukaryota > Metazoa > Chordata > Lepidosauria > Squamata > Anolidae > Anolis > Anolis carolinensis. The sequence goes on from NW_026943818.1 coordinate 11,441,886, forward strand.
CTTGTTATAGAACTCCACTTAAAACAGAGCCAGAGCTACTAATAAGAATCGTACTAAGTACAATAAGATTAAAACAGACACAACACCCAAGGAAGTGATAACGAAACAAGGGGAACAACCCAGGAGACCTTGTTGTGTACCGGTTCTTGGCGTTGCGAAGCAAACGAAGAATTCCTTTGAATTTAGAAACTGCTATTTTGGAGACTGAATATCTTTACTATTATAAAGATATAAACTGTTATAAACTCCTGATATAGTATACTTTGTGAGATTATGACAGGGATATTGTACCTTTGTTTATGATATCCTGAAAGCAATTTTGTTATATGCAATATAGTTTGAAGAGAATTACTTTAATATAGAGTTGTAGAAACCTGATTTGTATTACATTATATACACATACATTTTTGTTCTGTATTATTATAGATATTTGTGCATTATCAGCTTGGCTTATATTTGGGTCAGCTTATACTCGAGAATATATGGTACATTTATTATTTTTCTCTATTATTATTGGTATTACATTCATTATTTTTCTCTATTATTGTTGCTACTATTACATTTATTTTACTCTATTTTTTCTTATTATTAATACACTTATTATTTCACTCTGATCTTCTTATTATTGTTGTTGGATTTATTATTTTACTCTATTTATTATTACTTATATTATTTTCCTGTATTTATTATTATTAATAATAATAATGATAATACATTTATTATTTCACTCTGATCTTATTATTATTATTGCACTTATTATTTTTCTCTATTATTACATGTATTATTTTCCTGTATTTATTATTATTATTATTACATGTGTTATTTTACTCTATTATTATTAAAAGGATACATAAGCACATGTACATTGAAGAAGATGAGAATCATGATTTGATCAGAGTTGGACAGTCTTGCCTTAAATTTGAGCTTTATGTAAATATTCAAAAACATTTAACCTACTGATGCCTCAATTAATGTAATTCAATTGGTATCTATTTTTATTTCTGAAATTTACCACCCTCGGCTTATACTGGAGTCAATGTTTTCTCAGTTTTTTGTGGTAAAATTAGGTGCCTCGGTTTATATTCGGGTCGGTTTATACTCGAGTATATACGGTACATTATGATTTTACAAATTAAGCACCAAAACATCATGTTTTACAACAAATCAACAGAAAATGCAGTTTCAGTACATGGTAATGTTATATAGGAATTACTCTATTTGCGAATTTAGCACCAAACATTGTACAGGGATATAGGGCAGTGTGGACTTAGATAACCCAATAGTAAAAAAAACCCTCTAAAATCAGAACAATAAATAAAGAACAACACTCTGAAAACAGGAAAAATCAGGACACTTCACTCATCCACTAATTTTGGGGGAATTTTCAACGTTTTGGAAAAACTACAAGAGCGATCTCCTTTAATTTGCTATAAAATGGCACAAGACAACAGGGAATCATTTCCCCCCAACTTTCAGAAATATTCTTACATCTACTGATTTTAGGGAATTTTTTAAACAGCTACCTCATTGTTTGTCTCTTAATCATTAATTTAAAGTGGAATGGGAGCTTGCCATGAATTTGAAATTGAAACTGACTTTGGGAGGTTTCCGAGCATTGCAAAATTAAAATAAAAAAGGAATTGGGTAACTTTTGATTCTTAAGTTTTAGGCGCAGTTCTCACACCCATGTGTCGGATATCACTTCGGAAGTACAGATTTAACAAATTTTAATACGACTTGCAAACGTCCGAAATTGGTGCACAAGCCTAATAGCTAAGTTGCTAGCTGACTGAATAACTTGATAGATGAGATGTGTTTTTGGTCAGCTTCTGGAGATCATGAACCAATAACCAAAGGGTTATCCTGGAGGAGCTTGAGATTCTTGTTCTCTTGAGTGATATCTAGGTCCTCAAGCGAAATTTGATGCTCATCTTCATAGAGCCACGTCGGAGAACCTGGATGTTCTTAGAGAGAGAGAGAATATTGGAACCCCATCTCTGTAAGAATCAAATTTGACCATAAATAGTTTGACCTATTTATAGTTGGATTTACAGTTGAAGAGTAGGTGGAGGATGTACTACTGGTAGATTCCACAGTGGACACCAAGGTGAAGGTATTCCTATTTGGCGCCTCTATTGAGTTGGCCATTCTGGTATGAAAATGTTTTTGCCCAAAAGCGACTTTCAGGTATCACATTCCAAAGGACATTTTGCAAACATGCCTCCCTTTTGTATCTTTCAGTGCAGTGGGGGCTGTGGACAAGGGCGAATGATCCGCCACGTCTACTGCAAAACCAGCGATGGACGCGTGGTACCAGAATCGCAGTGTAACCTGGAGACCAAACCACTCGCCATCCACCCCTGTGGGGATAAGAACTGTCCGGCTCACTGGTTGGCCCAAGACTGGGAAAGGGTGAGTGTTGGCCCGAGATATCGTCTTCAGTTCCTGCTCCATCATTGGCTCCTTCATTGACTGGAGGTCACGTGTGGCATCTCAAGATGTTTCGCTTCTTTCCTCCGCAGTGTAATACCACCTGTGGCCGAGGGGTAAAGAAGCGGATTGTGTTGTGCCTGGAGATCGTCAATGGCAAGCTCAAAACCCGAAGCCCAACAGAATGTGACGTCACCAAGAAACCGATAGAGGAAACCACCTGCTTTGAGCGGCCTTGTTTCAAGTGGTACACCACCCCGTGGTCCGAGGTGAGGACTTGTGCGTGTGGGGTCTCAGGGTGAGAATTCTTGTGTGGTATGGTGAATTTAGGGTGGAAGGACTAATGGTTAGAGACAGCACCATCCTCGGTAGATCTTAGAGCTCTGAGATGGGTGGAGGCCATAGCTTTGGATGTTACAATACGACAAAGGGTATGATGTTAAGGGAAATGTAGCTGTTAGCAAGTAGGGGGAGAAACTAAAGTGCTCAATCCTTTCTGATCCTGGAAGCTCAGCAGGGTCTGTCAGGGAATCAACGACCCTGACTGATTGATGAGCTAGCCCTCAGCTCACCCGTCAGACCACTTTGCAAACTGCGAAAGTGGCACTGATAAAGAACGACAGCATTGTTGATTTATGTCTGCTGAAGCCAGCGGCACTAAGGTTTTATTTCCAATATTTACATTGCTAGTTGACCAAAACTATCTGGACACATGTTGCATCCACACACAAAGCACCTCCTCTGCATTCCGCAGCTTGTGATGTATCTTCCTGTCATGTATCACAAACAGAAGTCCTTGCCATTTGCCCTTCCAGCAATCAATCAGGGCTGGCCAGAATTAACCTCTTGGCTGCTGGAATGCTTGCCGGAACAAAACACACAATCCAACAGCAAATAATACATGGAACATTTCACTCTATATCAGCAAAAACACTAACAGGGTCAGCCCACCAATGAAGACCAGGTGTTGTAAGCGATATTTCAGAGGAAGGAACTGGCAAAACCATCTTGGAGTCTTCCTTCCCCAAGAAAATCCCATGAAATTCAAGGGGTCACCATCAGTCTGGAGACAACTTGAAAGCACCATTTGAAATATGAAGTGCTGGGCAACTCTTAAGTCAACTATTGCAGAACAAGAACAACAACCTATTCCCTCTTCTCTATGTCCATAGTGTACCAAAACTTGTGGCATTGGCGTGAGGATGAGAGATGTGAAATGTTACCAAGGGAAGGACCTCGTCCGGGGCTGCGACCCTCTTGTGAAACCCGTCGGGAAGCAGACGTGTGACCTTCAGCCCTGCCCGACTGAACCACCAGGTCAGTAGGAGGGAGGTGTTTCCAGAGTCTAGTACAAGGATGTGGCACTATGGAAGAGGTAGGGGTCATTTCCCCCTTTCCTATGGACCATAATATATCCAGAAGTGGTGCCACACCACTGCCTATTTTTACTTCTTTTTGGCTGAAAAAGGTGGTTGTGTCTGGGAGTGTTTTTCTGCACAAAAAAACTATTTCTGCACAGAATTTTGTTTTCTGTACAGATTTTTCGATCTTGGCCTTAACTGCCTTTGTTCTGATGGCTTGCTCCTGGGCTGCAAGGATCAGGCCTTCTGTCTCCTTCTTCAGGGTCCCATTCGTGAGCCAGAGCCAGGTCTTCTCTTTATCAGCTTTTCCTTCAATTTTGTCAGGGAACTTTCCATGCAATGTTTAGTTGTGCTAGCTGTCAGCTCTAGTTTGTAGTGCGGTTTTCTTGTACTGGTTTTTTGTCTGCTGTGCTTTGAGGAGTTTCTGATTTTTGACTTCAATTATTATTATTATTATTATTATTATTATTATTATTATTATTATTATTATTAATATTATTATCATCATCATCATCATCATCAATCTGGTTTGTGTGAGCCCCATATTTTAATCTTGGACTAAATACCGCGAGACTCTTATCTAAAGTTGGTATCACAATTTCAGTTATCGTGCTCCTCCAAATATTCATCCCATCTGGAAGTGTTTGTGGGCTTCTCTAGGTCCTCTATGGCATACTTACAACCCAAGTATAGAGTCCATTTTTTTGGGGGGGCGGGTCTTTGAAGGTGTTCCTCCAATGATTTGAGGAGGCGTTGTATCGTAATAATTCGATTCTTACGAATTATTAGAGGTGGAGTCTAGTGGAGCTCTCTATCATGGTAAGGATGGCTCTTCCTTTGTTCCACCCCACTTCTGACCCCCTTGATCTGTGTGTCCCCCGCCTTGTAGATGACAGCTGCCAGGACCAAGCGGGCACCAACTGCGCCTTGGCCATCAAGGTGAACCTCTGCAGCCATTGGTACTACAGCAAAGCGTGTTGTCGGTCCTGCCGAGCCCCCCACTCCTAAGCGAGGACAGATGGTGTGAGGGACTCACCGCAACGAGCCAGATGGACGGACGGACAGCTGGGTGCGGCCTGGTGGTGGAGGACCCCCATTTGTGGCAAGGAGAGCAAGGGCCAACAGCGATCCTGGGCATCCGTCCGAGCAGGCTTCTTGTTCACCCAACTCTTTCTCAAGATGGACACTGGTGTTGTGGACCCCATGACTCTGCCATCTTTGATCCCACAACCCTGTTGTCCTTGACTTCACGGCCCCGTTGTGTTTGACCCTACAACCCCATTGTTTTTGACCCGACAACTCCATTGTTTTTGACCCGACAACTCCATTGTTTTTGACCCTACAACCCCGTTGTTTTTGACACTACAACTCCGTTGTTTTTAACCCTACAACTCCATTGTTTTTGACCCTACAACCCCATTGTTTTTGACCTGGCAACTCCATTGTTTTTGACCCTACAACCCCATTGTTTTTGACCGTACAACCCCATTGTTTTTGACCCTACAACTCCATTGTTTTTGACCTGACAACTCCATTGTTTTTGACCTGACAACTCCATTGTTTTTGACCCTACAACCCCTTTGTTTTTGACCCTACAACTCCATTGTTTTTGACCCTATAACTCCATTGTTTTTGACCCGACAACCCCATTGTTTTTGACCCGACAACCCCATTGTTTTTGACCCTGTTGTCTGTGACCCGAACCAGCTCATCCTCCTTAGCCCCAACACATCGTTGGCATACTATTGTTGACTGACCTTCCCGTTGCTTGCTGAGAACAGATGTGTACATAGAGTCTTGAATATTTCTCTAATTCGTCTCACTCCAATACACTCCAAATTGCTCTTGAAAGGTATAGAAAGGCCAACTTACATATCACCCTGTTACAGAAAATAGCACTCAATATCTAAGAAATTATAAGCAATCCAACCAGTTCTACAAGGAATATAAACTTAGTAGTTATTTGTGTTATTGGGTCGCTGTGAGTTTTCCAGACTGTATGGCTATGTTTTAGAAGCATTCCCTCCTGAGGTTTCGCCCACATCTATGGCAGGTATCCTCACAGCTTCTGGAACATGGCCATACAGCCTGGGAAACTCACAGTAACCCAGTGATTCTGTGGTCATGAAACCTTTCAAAAACATATAAAATAAACCTATTTGCAGATGACGTATTATTACTTTAAAACTCACAGCAACCCAGTGATTCTGTGGCCATGAAACCTTTCAAAAACATATAAAATAAACCTATTTGCAGATGACGTATTATTACTTTAAAACTCATAGAAACCCAGTGATTCCAGCCATGAAAGCCTTTGATAACACAAAGAGAACCATGGTAATATAAGTTTGGGATGGAATTGGCCCTAGCCAAAAACCCGCTGTAATCTTAACAGAACCTCGGTTTCTCCTAAGCTTGTTTCCAAAGAATAACGGTCTCAACGCTTGGACTGAATGGAGTCTCTACCCATTGGATGGTTGCGACACATTCCCGTTCCTCGTTTTTGCCTCGAAAACCTTTCAAAATTAGCCCTGTATGACAACAATATAATGCCAACGTATTATATAGGATAACAAAAAGAAACCACCCATAACTGCACTTTATATCGTAAATAGAGCCGTGGGCTCTCTTTCTTTCTCTCTCTCTCGCTAATATATTTGTTTACAAACAGTGAACGTTATCCCTGTAACCGTAGAACTGTACCCTTTCTGTATATTTTAAATAAATTCGGTCATATTTATGATACCAGCTGATTGCTCTTCCATTTGTTTTGGACGATCTAATAAAGTAGCATTTCCCATGCGATGTGGGACTGAGAGTGGCCCAGCAGCATCAGGAGGAGCAGCAGCAACAGAAGCGATTTAGGTAATTTGTAGCATTGTTTATTAGGAAAAATTCAATCTTTCATTTTTTTAAATTAATGCATAACGGTGCACGAATGAGACTGCTTCTCGCTTGATAACAAAGTCAAGATAAGTTTATTATTATTTTTTAATTTTTTTTTGTTTTCGTTTTCAGAGGGTCTGGAAGTCTTGTACAAGTTTGCCACACTGCCAAAAAGTGAACGGAAAACTCATGGAAACAATTCAATCAATTTCAAAGATACACGGGGGGAAAAAAAGGAAATCCAAAGAAGAGACCAGCGCGAGGAGAAAAAACCCGGAAGATTGAAAAACATTGCCACGATCGAAACGCAACGGATCTCAGCGTCTTCAAAAATGCCGTTAAAACATTATTATTATTATTACTTTTTTTTTTACAAAATCGACTCAAAAGAGTTCTATGGAAGCGGCGGCGGTTACGGCAGATCACTTAAAAGAGACGACAGAGAGCGATGGGAACACTTTCCATAGGGTTATTATTATTTTTTTAAAGTCCAGCGAGGATATTGCAACGTGTCACAAACCGGACGGAAACACAACCCCCTCATAGAGACGCTGGCACTGCTTAAGATAAAAGGAGAGGAAACGGAACTGGATTGTGCTTAAAACAATGGCCACTTTTTAAAATAAAAAAAATTCTATAAACAAACATGTTCTGGTTGCAGAAAGTATAATTCGTCTCGATTCCTCCCTCCCATCTTAGTCTGTACACGCTCCGTAAAATGGTTTCAATTTCCAAGGTCCACAAATCCCCCTCTCTGCCTGAAATCTTTCAAATCCTTAAATTTTAAAATAAAAAATTCAGCCTCATTTGTGGAGCCATCGGTGCCCCTAAACCAGGCATGGGCAAACTTCAGCCCTCCAGGTATTTTGGACTTCAATTCCCACAATTCCACAAGCAGGTTAAACCACCAGCTGCAGTAAATCTTATCAATCAAAAGGTTAACAGTTCGGAGCCCGGGTCGGGGTGAGCTCCTGGCCTTTAGCTCAGCTTTTGTCTACTTAACAGTTCAAAAGCAAAATATGAGTAGATAAATAATAGGCATGTCCAATCGATGAAAAAAATGTTTCAATTCTCGTTTCTAAAGTAGCGGGCGCTGGTGCTTCGATATAGAAAGTATTTCCAATTTTTTCACCCAAAAATTTCGGATATTTCCGAAAATTCGTAATGATTCTAAATGTTTCTAAAATGGCGGACGCGCATGCATAATCGCCAAAAAAAAAAAAAGGAACCTGGGGGGGGGGGGGGGACTTTTACAGGGCTCTCCCGCCCTCATTTCTTGAGCTATCCTTATCAACCCTAGCCCCCACCTTTGCGTCCATCGTGGAAGCTTCTGATTGGCCGGGGAGCGGCAGCCATGTTAGGCTGCGCTAAGCTCCCATTCTAGGTAGGTTGCAGAAACAAAATAATTTTTTAAAATATTTTAAAAAATATATTTTAAAAAATTGGGGGCGGGGGAATTAACGAAACATTAAGAGACAATTAGAGAATGGGCCAACAATGGTTCGAATTACATTGCTGGTTGCGCTGTGAGACAATATCTCGGAATGCGTATCAAAAAGTGAGAACAATCCGAAATAATTCCGATATACGATTCAAAACGATTTTTTGGACATGTCTAGTAAATACTATAAATAAATAAATAAATAAAATAAAATATTAGGTATTTGTGCTGAGTATGGTCCTGATCCATCAGTTGGAGTGCACATTGCTCTGTCGATGTGGGTGAACCATAACTCCCAACCCCTTGAAATCCCACCAATATTCAAAGCTGAAAAACTAGGCTTATACTCAAGTATATACAGTAAATAAATTTTGGGCTGTTAGGAATTGTGAGAGTTGAAGTCCAAAACACCCGGAGCGCCCAAGTTTGCCCAGGCCTGCCCTAAACCATGCATTAAGCCCCCTAAGTATGTGGAAACGCATCAAAAATACCCACGCAAGCACTTCAGAAACCTAGACTGACCCCATAGCCGTATTACACCCCACATTTGTCTCTGTATTCCCTCTCAAAATGGCACCAAGGAACCGTTTTGAGAAGGAAAACAAAGGCCTAGAAAAGCAGAAGTGAATGCTTCCTTGTGCCGTCACCATCGAGTCTCTTGAGATGAACCTTGGCATGGATGTTGAATACAATTTCGAGGGCTTCCAGTTCAGATATTAGCTGTGAATTGGTCCCATTGTTGCCAAGGATGGGTTCTTGGAGGATACAGCGGCCAAATCCAGAAGGTATTCTTGGCGAGACCACACAAAGCATGCCATGACATGGCTCTACTGGAAGCAAGACGGAGGTGCGCTCCTCCATTGGAAATCCCGGAAGACATCCTCCACAAGGCATCCCTGAATCCGACAAAACATCCCAAAAATTATCACAGGAGGGCAGGAAGCTCTCCTCAAGGAAGGAGGACAAAGGAGCGGAAGATAGCCATGCGAGACAGCAAAGAAGGGGACGGTATTGTCGGCGTACAAAAGGAAGCCAGGTATCAAAAGCTCAAATACATTTCAATTCGGATTCCCGCTCTCTCGGCACAACGGAGACTTCGGCAGTCCATCGGCATTCCTCCTTCCTCACTACCTACAACGCTTTATTCGTTAATATTAATATAGGTAAACATAACAACATAGAAATACATTCATTGTTTTCAAAGACTCCCCGTCGGCTTTCTTCCGTTCAACAAGACACGCCGACGTCGATGGCGGCTTTAAAAAAATGTAGGAAACGGTGAAGCTCACTCCATCGCAACGGCGGGATGCTGGCCTTCGTGGCGGCTCAGCGATGCTCCTCTCTTTCCATCAGACGTCGGTGCTGATGCTGCGGCTGCGAGAAAAGGCTTCGCGCATGGCCGAGAGGCGGTTGGGGTTGAGCGCCTGGAGGCTGTTGGCGCTGACGGGCAGTTCCAGGTCTTCCTGGCTGATGGCCTTGTAGTTGACCAGGTCGCCCCCGTTGCGGACCTCCTCTTCGGGTTCCTGGAGGAAGAAGGTGGGCGGCTCATAGTGGGAGCAGCTGGGGCAGACCGTCCGGCACTGGGAGGCCTTCTTGAACGGGGACGGGGAGTGGTACAAGGAAGGGCCGTTGGTCAGAGCCACGTTGCGGTTGCAGTGGAGCGGTGGGATGCGGGAGTCCGCGTCGAAGTCCGGCTCCTCCCCGTCCTCTTCCGACTCATCCTTCTTGCAGCAGTAGTACTGGGGAAGAACATCAGGCAGAAAGGTTAGTCCAGTCGTTCCCAAACTTATTTGGCCTACAACCCCCTTTCCAGAAAAAATATTACTCAGCACCCCCTGGAAATAATAATAATAATAATAATAATAATAATAATAATAATAATAATAAACATCTAAGAAATCTCACAAAATTTCACATCTGATGTACATGGATGACCTGAAGCTGTATGGGAAAATGGAAACTGAAATCCAGTCTCTGACCAACACTGTCCGCATTTTTAGCACTGAAATCAGCATGGAGTTTGGTTTGGACAAATGTTCGACAGTGGCATTGAAGAAGGGAAAAATCATGGAAAGTGAGGGCATAAATATGCCCAATGGCCAAACAATAAAGGGTCACCAGCCAGAGGCCTATAAATATCTGGGCATATTACAGCTGAACAACATCAAGTATGAACATGTGAAGACTGTGGTCAGTAAAGAATACACACAAAGGGTCAGAAAAATTCTCAAAAGCAAGCTCAATGGAGGCAACACCATCAAGGCCATAAACACCTGGGCCATACCTGTCATAAGATATACTGCTGGCATTATAAACTGGACACAGGCGGAACTGGACAATTTGAACAGAAAAACAAGAAAACTCATGACCATTCATCATTCACTGCACCCTCGCAGTCATGTTGACCGGCTATATCTGCTTAGAAGATCAGGGGGCAGAGGACTCTTACAAGTCAAACAAGCCATCAAAGAAGAAGAACGTGCCCTGGCAGAATATGTAAAGCAAAGTGAAGAAACTGCTTTGACTGAAGTCAAAAATCAGAAACTCATCAAAACACAGCAGACAAAAAACCAGTACAAGAAAACCGCACTACAAACTAGAGCTGACAGCTGGCACAACAAAACACTGCATGGAAAGTTCCTTGACAAAATTGAAGGAAAAGCTGATAAGGAGAAGACCTGGCTCTGGCTCATGAATGGGACCCTGAAGAAGGAGACAGAAGGCCTGATCCTTGCAGCCCAGGAGCAAGACATCAGAACAAAGGCAATTCAGGCCAAGATCGAAAAATCAGCTGATGACCCAAAATGCAGACTCTGCAAGGAAGCTGACGAAACCATGGATCATATCCTCAGCTGCTGTAAGAAAATCGCACAGACAGACTACAAACAGAGGCACAACTATGTGGCCCAAATGATTCATTGGAACTTCTGCCTCAAGTACCACCTTCCAGCAGTAAAGAACTGGTGGGATCACAAACCTGCAAAAATATTGGAAAATGAGCACGCAAAGATACTGTAGGACTTCCGAATCCAGACTGACAAAGTTCTGGAACACAACACACCAGACATCACAGTTGTGGAAAAGAAAAAGGTTTGGATCATTGATGTCGCCATCCCAGGTGACAGTCGCATTGACGAAAAACAACAGGAAAAACTCAGCCACTATCAGGACCTCAAGAGTGAACTTCAAAGACTCTGGCAGAAACCAGTGCAGGTGGTCCCGGTGGTGATGGGCACACTGGGTGCCGTGCCAAAAGGTCTCAGCCAGCATTTGGAAACAATAGGCATTGACAAAATTACAATCTGCCAACTGCAAAAGGCCACCCTACTGGGATCTGCACGCATCATCCGAAAATACATCACACAGTCCTAGACACTTGGGAAGTGTTCGACTTGTGATTTTGTGATATGAAATCCAGCATGTCTATCTTGTTTGCTGTGTCATAATGAAATAATAATAATAATAATAATAATAATAATAATAATAATAATAATAATAACAACCCTATACATCACACAGTCCTAGACACTTGGGAAGTGTTCGACTTGTGATTTTGTGATACAAAATCCAGCATGTCTGTCTTGTTTGCTGTGTCATACAATAAAATAATAATAATAATAAGAAGAAGATCAGAGTGAAATAATAAATGTAATAATAATAATAATAATAATAATAATGCAAAATAAATGTAATAGTAGCAACAATAATAGAGAAAAATAATAAATGTAATAATACCTACAGGAAATGACAAATGAAATTCCACCTGAACATCAGGAAGAACTTCCCGTTGGGACGTGAAACTGGGCAACTGCACCCAAAGTCATTTGAAGCAAAATTTTATCCCAAACCCAATGTTGACCAGTCAAATTGCATTACCTGAAGCCTACAATAGCAGAGAACAGCAATGATACACAATAATATGACAGTTGCTAATATTCCGCCGGTGATGACCACAGTCCCGGCTGTCATTCGACCTCTTCTCCATTAACACCCTGCAAGACACAAGAGAAGAGGAAGATAATAATAATAAAAACAGGAGAATAATACAAGCAATAATAAATAGAGTAAAATAATAAATGCAATAATAATGATAATAAGATCAGATTGAAATAATAAATGTAATAATAATAATAATAATAATAATAAAGTAAAATAAATGTAATAGTAGCAACAATAATAGAGACAAATAATAAATATAATATCTATATATATAAAAGGGTAATGGTATCACGGCACCGGACAAAACAACTAAACTAAATGCCCCACAACCTTGAAAATTGACAGCACAACCTCTCATCCACGCCTCTACGTTCATACAACAAAAAGAAAAGAAAAATTAATCCTAGCCACAGCAACGCATGGCCAGGCACAGCTAGTTACCAATAATAATAGAAACAAATAATAAATGTACCATATATTCTCGAGTATAAGCTGACCCAAATATAAGCCAACCAGGACCCTCACCCGAGTATAAGCTGAGGGGGGCTTTTTCAGTCTTAAAAAAAGGGCTGAAAAACTAGGCTTATACTTGAGTATATACAGTAAGTAAATATAATAATAATGCTAATAATAATTGTTAGTAAATATTATGTCAGTAGTACAGTAGAGTCTCACTTATCCAACACTCGCTTATCCAACTTTCTGGATTGTCCAACGCATTTTTGTAGTCGATGTTTTCAATACATCGTGATATTTTGGTGCTAAATTTGTAAATACAGTAATTACTACGTAGCATTACTGCCTATTGAACTACTTTTACTGTCAAATTTGTTGTTAAACATGATGTTTTGGTGCTTAATTTGTAAAATCATAACTTAATTTGGTGTTTAACAGGCTTCTCCTTAATCTCTCCTTATTATCCAACATATTTGCTTATCCAACGTTCTGCCGGCCCGTTTATGTTGGATAAGTGAGACTCTACTGTATATGTAATGATGATATTAATATAAGTAAATACAAGAAGTAATGATAACATAATATTATAATAATAATAGTAATTATAATACAGTAGAGTATATACTTGAGTATAAGCTGACCTGAATATAAGCCGAGGCACCTCATTTTACCACAAAAACTGGGAAAACTTATTGACTCGAGTATAAGACAAGGGTGGGAAATGCAGCAGCTACGGGTCAAATTCAAAAATAAAAATAGATACAGTAGAGTCTCACTTATCCAACATAAACGGGCCGGCAGAACCTTGGATAAGCGAATATCTTGGATAATAAGGAGGGATCAAGAAAAAGCATCATATTAAAAATCAAATTAGGTTATGAGTTTACAAATTAAGCACCAAAACATCATGTTTTACAACAAATCGACAGAAAAAGCAGTTCAATACGCAGTAATGTTATGTAGTAATTATTGTATTTATGAATTTAGCACCAAAATATCACGATATATTGAAAACATTGACTACAACAATGCGTTGGATAATCCAGAGGCTTGGATAAGCGAGGCTTGGATAAGTGAGGCTTGGATAAGTGAGACTCTACTGTATATGTAATGATGATAATAATATAAGTAAATACAAGAAGTAATGATAATATAATCTATATATAAAAGAGTGATGGCATCAGGGCAGCGGACAAAACAACAAAACTACAGGCCCCCCAACCTCGAAATTTGACAACACAACCCATCATTCACGGCTCTAGGTTGATATAACAAAAATAAAATAAAAATAAAGTCCTAATTACAGGGAGAGGAATAATAGTTTTTATCCAATTGCTGCCAGTTTGAAGGCTAAGCTCCGCCCACTTGGTCTCCTAGCAACCTCCTCAGCCCAGGGAACAGGCAGAGTTAGGCCTCACTTAGGCCTCTTCCACAGATTATCAGATTTGAACTGGCAGTGTAGACTCAAGGCCCTTCCACACAGCTATATAACCCATTTAGAATCTTATATTATCTGCTTTGAACTGGATTATCTTGAGTCCACACTGCCATATAATCCACTTCAGTGTGCATACTAAACATAAAGACAACCATACAACAGACATTCAATACCACCACTACCTCAACAATTTCTCACCAACACCACTAGACAACACCACAGCAACGCGTGGCCGGGCACAGCTAGTAATAATATAAGTTAATACAAGAAGTAATGATAATATAATATAATAATAATAATAATAGCAAATGTAATACAGCAGAGTCTCTCTTATCCAACATAAACGGGCCGGCAAAATGTTGGATAAGCCAAAATGTTGGGTAATAAGGAGGGATTAAGGAAAAGCCTATTAAATGTCTTTGTTATGAGTTTACAAATTAAGCACCAAACCATCATGTATTACAACAAATCGACAGAAAAACATGTTATGTAGTAATTTACAAATTTAGCACCAAAACATCACATTGGATTGAAAACATTGACTACAAAAACAATAACGGATAAAAGGCAGACTGTGTTGGATAATACGGAACGTTGGATGAGCGAAGGTTGGATAAGTGAGAGGATCTGGAGTGAACGATAGCCTTGTGAATAAGTTGACCTCAAGTATAAATCCTCGCTCAACATTGCTTGGCACACCATTTTTATCTGTATGGCGGGTCTGGTATTTGTATTCTCAAAAGGTCGGTTAGACAAACGAAGTGAGCGCAGAATTATCTGAGCACGAAAACAAAACGAGTGTTTTTCCAAGCTGGGCGGGATTTGCTTCTCGAGCTGGCAGTCCAAGGCAAGCCACAAAAACCAAAAGAATACGGTTGCAAAGCTTTGGGAGCCTCCGCTGCCAAAGCAATTCACGGCCTCATTGTTGCAATTTGCTGCCCGTGAAAAAGAACGGGACGAGCATCCCGGTTCCGTCTAGACTTTGGCCTGGCACCGCTTTGCATTTTTCTCTGACACCACTACATCACCGGATTTCTCCCTTCGTTTTCGGTTCCCCCGCCTGCTTCCTTCAAACTGAGCCAAACTGCTTTAAAAAAGGGATTTTTTTTTCCATCCAGAAAGTATTTTCTTCTCCTTGACATTTGGGAGTTGTAGTTGCTGGGATTTATAGTTCACCTACAATCAAGGAGCATCCTGAACTCCACCGATGATGGAATTGAACCAAACTTGGCACAAAGAAATCCCATGACCAACAGGAAATACTGGAAGGGTTTGGTGGGCATTGACCTCACAACCTCTGAGGATGCCTGCCATAGATGTGGGCGAAACGTCAGGAGAGAATGCTTCTGGAACATGGCCACACAGCCCGAAAGACATACAACAACCCCATTGAGCTTGAGCTTGGGAGTTGTAGTTCACCTACTACCAGAGAGCTCTGTGGACTCCAAACAATGATGGATCTGGACCAAACTTGGCACCAATACTCAATACAGTAGAGTCTCACTTATCCAACATAAACGGGCCGGCAGAATGTTGGATAAGCAAATATGTTGGATAATAAGGAGGGATTAAGGAAAAGCCTATTCAACATCAAATTAGGTTATGATTTTACAAATTAAGCACCCAAACATCATGATATACAACAAATTTGACAGAAAAAGTAGTTCAATACAAAATAATGCTATGTAGTAATTACTGTATTTACGAATTTAGAACCAAAATATCACGATTTATTGAAAACATCGACTACAAAAATGCGTTGGATAATCCAGAACGTTGGATAAGCAAGTGTTGGATAAGTGAGACTCTACTGTATATCCAGATGTAAACATTGGTGGGGTTGGGGGAAATAATTTTGTCATCTGGGAGTTGTAGTTGCTGGGATTTATAGTTCACCTACAATCAAGGAGCATCCTGAACTCCACCAATGATGGAATTGAACCAAACTTGGCACAAAGAACTCACATGGCCAACAGGAAATACTGGAAGAGTTTAGTGGGTATTGACCTTGAGTTTGGGAGTCGTAGTTTACCTACATCCAGAGAGCACGTGATGGATCTGGACCAAACTTGGCACAAATACTCGACATGTCCAAATGTGAACACTGGTGGAGTTTGGGGAAAATAAGACCTTGACATTTGGGAGTTGTAGTTGCTGGGATTTCTAGTTCACCTACAATCAAACCTTGAGTTCTGGAGTTGTAGTTCGTCTACATCCAGAGAGCACTATGGACTCCAAACAATGATGGATCTGGACCAAACTTGGCACGAATTCTCGACATGTCCAAATGTGAACACTGGTTGATTTTGGGGGAAATAGAGCCTTACATTGTAGTTGCTGGGATTTATAGTTTACCTACAATCAAACCTTGAGTTCTGGAGTTGTAGTTCGTCTACATCCAGAGAGCACTATGAACTCCAAACAATGATGGATCTGGACCAAACTTGGCACGAATTCTCGACATGTCCAAATGTGAACACTGGTTGATTTTGGGGGAAATAGAGCCTTACATTGTAGTTGCTGGGATTTATAGTTTACCTACAATCAAAGAGCATCCTGAACTCCACCAATGATAGAACCGAACCAAACTTGGCACACAAAACTCCGAGGACCAACAGGAAATATTGGAAGGGTTTGGTGGGCATTGACTTTGAGTTTGGGAGTTGTAGTTCACCTACATCCAGAGAGCACATGATCGATCTGGACCATACTTGGCACAAATACTCGACATGTCCAAATGTGAACACTGGTGGAGTTTGGGGAAAACAGACCTTGACATTTGGGAGTTGTGGTTGCTGAGATTTATAGTTCACCTACAACCAAAGAGCATTCTGAACTCCATCAACGACGGAATTGAACCAAACTTGGCACAAATACGCGATACGCTCAAATGTGAACACTGGCGGAGTTTGGTGAAAATAGACCTCGACATTGTAGTTCCTGGGATTTATAGTTCACCTACATCCAGAGAGCACTATGGACTCTAAACAATGATGGATCTGAACCAAACTTGGCACAAATACTCGACATGTCCAAATGTGAACACTGGTGGAGTTTGGGGAAAACAGACCTTGACATTTGGGAGTTGTGGTTGCTGGGATTTATAGTTCACCTACAATCAAAGAGCATCCTGAACTCCACCAACGACGGAATTGAACCAAACTTGGCACAAATACCCGATACGCTCAAATGTGAACAGTGGTGAAGTTTGGGGAAAATAGACCTCGACATTGTAGTTCCTGGGATTTATAGTTCACCTACATCCAGAGAGCACTATGGACTTTAAACAATGATGGATCTGAACCAAACTTGGCACAAATACTCGACATGTCCAAATGTGAACACTAGTGAAGTTTGGGGAAAACAGACCTTGACATTTGGGAGTTGTGGTTGCTGGGATTTATAGTTCACCTACAATCAAAGAGCATCCTGAACTCCACCAACGACGGAATTGAACCAAACTTGGCACAAATACCCGATACACTCAAATGTGAACAGTGGTGAAGTTTGGGGAAAATAGACCTCGACATTGTAGTTGCTGGGATTTATAGTTCACCTACAATCAAAGAGCATCCTGAACTCCACCAACGACGGAATTGAACCAAACTTGGCACACAGAACTCCCATGACCAACAGAAAATACTGATTTTTGGAGACCCCGCTGAACTTCTCCCGCGACCCCCCCCCAGGGGTCCTGACCCCCAGGTTGAGAAAGGCTGCTCTAGAGCCTGTCCAGATGCACAACGTCCTGGGTCTCTGGCCACCCCAGTGTCTCCTTGACCTAAGGACGGTGTCGAGGCCAAGACTTTTTCTCCCTCCCCAAGACAGAACTCTTCTAAGAGTGTGCAGACGGTGGTGGTGATGTTCTGGACAGACTCCGGCGGCGAGGAGGGCCTCCAAGGCCGCCTCGGGATGCCAGCTGGCTGGAATTTGCGACGACTGCTAACGAACATGTTAGACAAGCTCCGAGGAGGAGGAGGAGGAGCGGGAGACGCTGGAGAGGGAAAACCAGGACGGAGGGAAGGCTGCACTCCACTTCCATGCGCCTCCCGGGTTCCTTGGGTTGTCCCTCCACATCTGGCACTGGAACGCCAGATGCAGGAGGAACAAAAACCCCCTTTGACCCGTGCCAACCCTCCTGGGGGTCTCGGGATTATGCCCTTTGGCCTGCAGAGCCAGAGAGGAGGCTTTGAGGGCCTCCACATCATGCACACTTGCACACACAATAGGACGTGTCTCCCCGAAATGCAGGTAATATAGGAACCGTGGCTTAGGCCTTTCCCTCTCCATTTGTAGCCTCCTGGCATGATGAGTCTGTGGACCACCTTTGGCCCAGATCCATCATGGGATGGATTTACATGGATCTCTGGATGTGGCTGGACTACAACTCCCATCATCCTCTCTAAGCCCCCTCAAGCCCCACAAGCTTTTAATGCTGAATAATGAAGGGTCTGTGTATTAAGTTTGGTTCAGATCCAACATGCCGGGGGTGGACTACAACTCCCATCATCCTCTCTAAGCCCCCTCAAGCCCCACAAGCTTTTAATGCTGAATAATGAAGGGTCTGTGTATTAAGTTTGGTTCAGATCCAACATGCCGGGGGTGGACTACAACTCCCATCATCCTCTCTAAGCCCCCTCAAGCCCCACAAGCTTTTAATGCTGAATAATGAAGGGTCTGTGTATTAAGTTTGGTTCAGATCCAACATGCCGGGGGTGGACTACAACTCCCATCATCCTCTATAAGCCCCCTCAAGCCCCACAAGCTTTTAATGCTGAATAATGAAGGGTCTGTGTTTTAAGTTTGGTTCAGATCCAACATGCCGGGGGTGGACTACAACTCCCATCATCCTCTATAAGCCCCCTCAAGCCCCACAAGCTTTTAATGCTGAATAATGAAGGGTCTGTGTATTAAGTTTGGTTCAGATCCAACATGCCGGGGGTGGACTACAACTCCCATCATCCTCTATAAGCCCCCTCAAGCCCCACAAGCTTTTAATGCTGAATAATGAAGGGTCTGTGTATTAAGTTTGGTTCAGATCCAACATGCCGGGGGTGGACTACAACTCCCATCATCCTCTATAAGTCCCCTCAAGCCCCACAAGCTTTTAATGCTGAATAATGAAGGGTCTGTGTATTAAGTTTGGTTCAGATCCAACATGCCGGGGGTGGACTACAACTCCCATCATCCTCTATAAGCCCCCTCAAGCCCCACAAGCTTTTAATGCTGAATAATGAAGGGTCTGTGTATTAAGTTTGGTTCAGATCCAACATGCCGGGGGTGGACTACAACTCCCATCATCCTCTATAAGCCCCCTCAAGCCCCACAAGCTTTTAATGCTGAATAATGAAGGGTCTGTGTTTTAAGTTTGGTTCAGATCCAACATGCCGGGGGTGGACTACAACTCCCATCATCCTCTATAAGCCCCCTCAAGCCCCACAAGCTTTTAATGCTGAATAATGAAGGGTCTGTGTATTAAGTTTGGTTCAGATCCAACATGCCGGGGGTGGACTACAACTCCCATCATCCTCTATAAGCCCCCTCAAGCCCCACAAGCTTTTAATGCTGAATAATGAAGGGTCTGTGTATTAAGTTTGGTTCAGATCCAACATGCCGGGGGTGGACTACAACTCCCATCATCCTCTCTAAGCCCCCTCAAGCCCCACAAGCTTTTAATGCTGAATAATGAAGGGTCTGTGTATTAAGTTTGGTTCAGATCCAACATGCCGGGGGTGGACTACAACTCCCATCATCCTCTATAAGCCCCCTCAAGCCCCACAAGCTTTTAATGCTGAATAATGAAGGGTCTGTGTATTAAGTTTGGTTCAGATCCAACATGCCGGGGGTGGACTACAACTCCCATCATCCTCTCTAAGCCCCCTCAAGCCCCACAAGCTTTTAATGCTGAATAATGAAGGGTCTGTGTATTAAGTTTGGTTCAGATCCAACATGCCGGGGGTGGACTACAACTCCCATCATCCTCTATAAGCCCCCTCAAGCCCCACAAGCTTTTAATGCTGAATAATGAAGGGTCTGTGTATTAAGTTTGGTTCAGATCCAACATGCCGGGGGTGGACTACAACTCCCATCATCCTCCATATATCCCTCCCAAATTCTGTGAATACACTATGTTGGATCATGAAAGGTCTGTGTACCAAGTTTGCTCCAGATCCATCTTGGGTGGAATTTACACAGCTTTCTGTATGTGGCTGGACTACAGCTCCCATCATCCTCTTTATGTCCCCCCCCTCCAAATTCTGCCAACGTTGGATTATAAAAGATCTGTGTACCAAGCTTGGTCCAGATCCATCCTGGGTGGGATTTACACGGCTCTCTAGATGTGGGTGGACTACAACTCCCATCATCCTCTATAAGTCCCCTGAAGCCCCACAAGCTTTTAATGCTGAATAATGAAGGGTCTGTGTATTAAGTTTGGTTCAGATCCAACATGCCGGGGGTGGACTACAACTCCCATCATCTTCTATACATCCCTCCTAAATTCAACCGTTATATTACATTGGATCATGAAGGGTCTATGTACCAAGCTTGGTTCAGATCCACCCTGGGTGAGATTTACATGCCCCTCTGGTTGTGGCTGTACTACAACTCCCATCATCCTCTATACATCCCTCTCAAATTCTGTCAATACAATATGTTGGATCATGAAAGGTCTGTGTATCAAGCTTTCTCCAGATCCATCAAGGGATGGATTTACACGGCTCTCTGGATGTGGCTGGACTACAACTCCCATCACCCTCTCTATGTCCCTCCCAAATTCCACCAATATATTATTTTGGGTCATGAAGGTTCAAGCTTGGTACAGATCCATCTGGGGTAGGATTTGCACAGCTCTCCATATGTGGCTGGACTACAAGTCCCATCATCCTCTCTATGTCCCTCCCAAATTCTGTCAATACACTATGTTGGATCATGAAGGTTCAAGCTTGGTACAGATCCATCTGGGGTAGGATTTGCACAGCTCTCCATATGTGGCTGGACTACAAGTCCCATCGTCCTCTCTATGTCCCTCCCAAATTCTGTCAATACACTATGTTGGATCATGAAGGTTCAAGCTTGGTACAGATCCATCTGGGGTAGGATTTGCACAGCTCTCCATATGTGGCTGGACTACAACTCCCATCGTCCTCTCTATGTCCCTCCCAAATTCTGTCAATACACTATGTTGGATCATGAAGGTTCAAGCTTGGTACAGATCCATCTGGGGTAGGATTTGCACAGCTCTCCATATGTGGCTGGACTACAAGTCCCATCGTCCTCTCTATGTCTCTCCCAAATTCTGTCAATACACTATGTTGGATCATGAAGGTTCAAGCTTGGTACAGATCCATCTGGGGTAGGATTTGCACAGCTCTCCATATGTGGCTGGACTACAACTCCCATCATCCTCTCTATGTCCCTCCCAAATTCCACCAATATATTATTTTGGGTCATGAAGGTTCAAGCTTGGTACAGATCCATCTGGGGTAGGATTTGCACAGCTCTCCATATGTGGCTGGACTACAACTCCCATCATCCTCTCTATGTCCCTCCCAAATTCCACCAATATATTATTTTGGGTCATGAAGGTTCAAGCTTGGTACAGATCCATCTGGGGTAGGATTTGCACAGCTCTCCATATGTGGCTGGACTACAACTCCCATCGTCCTCTCTATGACCCTCCCAAATTCTGTCAATACACTATGTTGGATCATGAAGGTTCAAGCTTGGTACAGATCCATCTGGGGTAGGATTTGCACAGCTCTCCATATGTGGCTGGACTACAACTCCCATCGTCCTCTCTATGACCCTCCCAAATTCTGTCAATACACTATGTTGGATCATGAAGGTTCTGTGTACCAAGCTTGCTCCAGATCCATCATGGGAGGTTCTAGGGAGGGGACTAGATCTCCTAAGTACAACTCAAGACGCCGACTTCTGTGAGCCTTTGCAAACGTCAAGTCCGACCCCGAAAGCCTGCCAATCCGACCGGTGTATTTATTACTAAGTATATGATGATTCTGGGAGCCCATAAAGATGTGAAATTAGGAGCAAATGTGTGTGTTTTTAACAGAAGGAGAGAGAGAGGGAAAGTCTAGACAGGAACTGTTCTGCTTTTGGGCCTCTGTATTCTTAATTTTTTCCTCCTGGCGCTCTGGAGAGTTTCAGGCTTCCAGGTGTGCTCTCTCTCTCTCTCTCTCTCTCTCTCTCTTCATATATATATATATTCTCTCTTGCTCAAATCCAGCTCTACAAAGGGTGCATCTACACTGTAGAATTAATGCAGTTTGATACACGTACAGGTTGAGCATCCTGATCTGGATGGCTTCCAAACTGGCCAAGAGAAAGTCAAAACATATATACACTAGCCATGTCCAAAAAATCGTTTTGAATCGTATATCGGAATTATTTCGGATCGTTCTCGCTTTTTGATACGCATTCCGAGACATTGTCTCACAGCGCAACCAGCAATGTAATTCGAACCATTGTTGGCCCATTCTCTAATTGTCTCTTAATGTTTCGTTAATTCCCCCCCCCCCAATTTTTTTTAAAAAATATATTTTTAAAAATATTTTTAAAAATTATTTTGTTTCTGCAACCCACCTAGAATGGGAGCTTAGCGCAGCCTAACTGGCTGCCGCTCCCCAGCCAATCAGAAGCTTCCATGATGGACGCAAAGGTGGGGGCTAGGGTTGATGAGGATAGCTCAAGAAATGAGGGCGGGAGAGCCCTGTAAAAGTCCCCCCCCCCCCCGGGTTCCTTTTTTTTTGTGATTGCGCATGCGCGTCCGCCATTTTAGAAACATTCAGAATCATTATGAATTTTCGGAAATATCCGAAATTTTTGGGTAAAAAAATCGGAAATACTTTCTATATCGAAGCGCCAGCGCCCCCTACTTTAGAAACGAGAATTGAAACATTTTTTTCATCGATCGGACATGCCTAATACACACACACACACACACACACATATTACATTGAAGAAGATGAGAATAATGATTGGATCAGAGTTGGACAGTCTTATCTTAAATTTGAGCTTTATGTAAATATTCAAAAACATTTAACCTACTGATGCCTCAATTAATGTAATTTTATTGGTATCTATTTTTATTTCTGAAATTTACCACCCTCGTCTTATACTGGAGTCAATATTTTCCCAGTTTTTTTGTGGTAGAATTAAGTGCCTCGGCTTATATTCAGGTTGGCTCATACTCGAGTATATACGGTATGTGAGGCTTCCAAAGTTTACAAAATGCAAACGAAAATAGTACTGGGTTAGTTTCGATTCTTAAGTGTTGGATATCGTGTCGTAAGTACAAATTCGACGACTTACAAAGACTAACGATAATTTTGCACGGCCCTATCCACTGAGACAACCTATGTTTTTGGAAACCTGGGGGTTGTAGTCAGACAAGGATTCAAACCTTCTCGGTTCAAGAGTGCCAAACTACAACTCCGTCACACAACCGTGCACTGTAATGAAGTATGAATTTTGATTTACAGATGTTACATTAAATTATAGGTATATGTTTGGAATGGGTATTAGAGTTACCAGTGTGTGGGGGATGGTAGCCAGCTCAGCATTCTGAGGCAGGTTGCCATAAAAACGTAGCTGCTTATGTAGAAATGTAACTATTTCGAAGCTAGCGAGAAAGGGACGGAGCTAGCTGGATGAAAAAGGAGAGAATGTTTTAAAAAGAGTTCAGTCTGTGCTCCGATGAGGCACAGGGAAGATTGATTCCAGGTTGATGGGATCAAGGAGACTCAATTGTTCATTTTGAGTCGGTTTTAAATAAGTCTGGTGACTTATTTAATGTAGTCTGTGTCCTGGTAAGGAACAGAGAATCTGTGATAGTATATCACAGGGGTGACTGTGGTTTGAAGTCACTGGATAGTCCAAGTTTCAGACTTTGGGAATCAATCCCAGCTGGACTCAGAGATCCATTGAAGTAATGGTTTAAAAGTAGCAGAGGAAGAAGTTTTAACTACTTTAAGTAAAAGAAGTGATACTTTAGAGAGTTGATTCATCTCATTCTAGTATTGTAACTGTTAATAAGAATACCTCTAAGTGAGAAACAATATTGTAACCACTAAGCTCTGTGCCTGAATAAACTTGTCATTGTTCTTCCAACATCTAAGCCTCTGTCGCATATATTCTAAACCAAGTTACGCTACCCTTTAAAGTAAAAGGTCTCCTCCCTGAGTCTTTGGTGGTTGCATCTTTCCACATTGGTGGCAGTCGATATTAGTTCTTTACAAATTGGGGCAGCGGGTGGGATAAAAAGATTCCCCCTGCCTGAAAGAACCTCAGTCGTTATAAATTCCTTTACAAATTGGTGTTAGACATTCATAGTCCTTTACAAATTGGTGGCAGTCGTTATAAATTCTTTACATGCACTTTAAGGCCAACTTGCACTCATTCGACAGTGTAGATCTTAGATGCATCTGAGGACTCTGGGCGTTATATTTTGAGCAAGGCATCAAACCACCCTAGGAGTTGTAGTTTGCAGAAGACGGAAACTTGGTCAGGAAGAGTATCCAAGCACTGATATCCATGGAATTGGGAGATTTAGTGTATCGGGCCCTTGGAAGCTCGTAAGGGGAGCGCTACTGGCCCACGAGAGCCGTTGGCTGCCTTTTACACAGGTACTAAAAGTTGATGGATTCCAGCCTCTGGCGGAGCAAGCGGCCAAAAAATGCTGAGCGCCGACTTTGGAAGAGCCTTCGGATATTAAAAACGAGCGAGAAGCTGAAACATTCCATGTATATGTATATGTTTATATGTATCGTGTTATGCCTCTTGGTACAGCCTAACATTGTATTGGTTATATTGGCTGAAACATCACAGAATTAGCTCTTAATACAGTCTAGTATTGTATTGGCTTTATGAGCTGCAGCATCACAGCACTGCTTCTTGATACAGACTAGTATTGTATTATTTATTTGCTGCAGCATCACTGCATTGGCTGTTGGTGAAGCCTAGTATTATATAGGCTTTATCGGCTGCAGCATCACAGTGCTGCCTCTTGATACAGGATAATATTGTATTGGCTTTATCAGCTGCAGCATCACAGTGCTGCCTCTTGATACAGGATAATATTGTATTAGCTTTATCAGCTGCAGCATCACAGCATTGGCTCTCGATACAGCCTAGTATTGTATTGGCTTTATTGACTGCAGCATCACAACACTGCCTTTTGATACAGCATAATATTATATTGACTTTATTGGCTGCAACATCATAGCACTGCCTCTTGATACAGACTAGTATTGTATTATTTATTTGCTGCAGCATCACTGCATTGGCTGTTGGTCAGCCTAGTATTATATTGGCTTTATTGGCTGCAGCATCACAACACTGCCTCTTGATACAGACTAGTATTGTATTAGCTTTATCGGCTGCAACATCACAGCACTGCCTCTTGATACAGACTAGTACTGTATTAGCTTTATCGGCTGCAACATCACAACACTGCCTCTTGATACAGACTAGTATTGTATTAGCTTTATTGACTGCAGCATCACAGCACTGCCTCTTGATACAGACTAGTATTGTATTGGCTTTATTGACTGCAGCATCACAACACTGCCTTTTGATACAGCATAATATTATATTGACTTTATAGGCTGCAACATCACAGCACTGCCTCTTGATACAGACTAGTATTGTATTGGCTTTATTGGCTGCAACATCACAACACTGCCTCTTGATACAGACTAGTATTGTATTAGCTTTATCGGCTGCAACATCACAACACTGCCTCTTGATACAGACTAGTATTGTATTAGCTTTATCGGATGCAACATCACAGCACTGCCTCTTGATACGGCCTAGTATTGTATTGGTTTTATTGGCTGTAGCACCACAGCATTGGCACTTGATACAGCCTAGTATTGTATTGGCTTTATCAGCACTGCTTCTTGGTACAGCCTAGTATTGTATTGGCTTTATCGGCTGCAGGAGAAATTTCTACTGGAACATGGTCTTGCATCAACCCAAGGGTAGGAAGAGAGAAGAGTCTGACCTTCAAGCGTTGCCAAGAAGCAGGGAATTGGCACCGAGAACCACGTCAAGGGGGCTCATAAAACATTCATAAGTTGACAGCGAAGCTTGGAGCAACGGCTGGCCGGCTTTTCATGCCAGCACGGGATGCCAGATCTGGTTTATCTCCCAGTGCAGATGGCAGGGCTTATAATAATAATAATTTAAGAACGTCCGATGGACAAATTAACAACTCAATTGAGCCTGACCGTGCCCAGCGTGCCCAAAGAAAAGGACCTGTCGTATTGACTCATGAGTAAGTCTAGACTTATCCATGGGATCATTTGAATCATGGAATCCTCGAGTTGAAAGAGACCACATGGGCCATCTAGTCCAACCCCCTGTCGTGCAGGAAAAGCACAACCAAAGCACCCCTGGCAGATGGCCATCCAGCCTCTGTTTAAACGTCTCCACCGCACTCCAAAGTAGTGTGCTCTTACTTGACCTGACTTGTTTATTTTCTCATGAAATGATATCAAGCGGGGTGTAATTAAATACTGTATATACTCGAGTATAAGCCTAGATTTTCAGCCCTTTTTTAAGACTGAAAAAGCCCCCCTCGGCTTATACTCGGGTGAGGGTCCTGGTTGGCTTATATTTGGGTCAACTTATACTCGAGAATACATGGTACATTTATTATTTTTCTCTATTATTATTGATATTATTACATTTATTATTTTTCTTTATTATTGTTGCTACTATTACATTTATTTTAATCTATTTTTATTATTATTAATACATTTATTATTTCACTCTGATCTCATCTATTATTATTATTATTTTATTATGACACAGCAAACAAGATAGATATGCTGGATTTGATATCACAAAATCACAAGTCGAACACTTCCCAAGTGTCTAGGACTGTGTGATGTATTTTCGGATAATGCCCGCAGATCCCAGTAGGGTGGCCTTTTGCAGTTGGCAGATCGTGATTCTGTCAATGTCTATTGTTTCCAAATGCCGGCTGAGATCTTTTGGCACGGCACCCAATGTGCCCATCACCACTGGGACCACCTGCACTGGTTTTTGCCAGAGTCTTTGAAGTTCAATCTTGAGGTCCTGATAGCGGCTGAGTTTTTCCTGTTGGAAATTAGAAGCCAGTTGAGGCTTGAGTCGATTGGAAATTAGAAGCCAGTTGAGGCTTGAATCAGTTGGAAATTAGAAGCCAGTTGAGGCTTGAGTCAGTTGGAAATTAGAAGCCAGTTGAGGTTTGAGTCAGTTGGAAATTAGAAGTTAGTTGAGGCTTGAATCAGTTGGAAATTAGAAGCCAGTTGAGGCTTGAGTCGATTGGAAATTAGAAGCCAGTTGAGGCTTGAGTCAGTTGGAAATTAGAAGCCAGTTGAGGCTTGAGTCAGTTGGATATTAGAAGTTAGTTGAGGCTTGAGTCATTTGGAAATTAGAAGCCAGTTGATGCTTGAGTCATTTGGAAATTAGAAGCCAGTTGAGGCTTGAGTCGGTTGGAAATTAGAAGCCATTTGAGGCTTGAGTCAGTTGGAAATTAGAAGCCAGTTGAGGCTTGAATCAGTTGGAAATTAGAAGCCAGTTGAGGCCTGAGTCGATTGGAAATTAGAAGCCAGTTGAGGCTTGAGTCAGTTGGAAATTAGAAGCCAGTTGAGGCTTGAATCAGTTGGAAATTAGAAGCCAGTTGAGGCCTGAGTCGATTGGAAATTAGAAGCCAGTTGAGGCTTGAGTCAGTTGGAAATTAGAAGCCAGTTGAGGCTTGAGTGAGTTGGAAATTAAAAGCAAGTTGAGGCTTGAATCAGTTGGAAATTAGAAGCCAGTTGAGGCTTGAGTCGGTTGGAAATTAGAAGCCAGTTGAGGCTTGAATCAGTTGGAAATTAGAAGCCAGTCGAGGCTTGAGTCAGTTGGAAATTAGAAGCCAGTTGAGGCTTGAGTGAGGTGGAAATTAAAAGCAAGTTGAGGCTTGAATCAGTTGGAAATTAGAAGCCAGTTGAGGCTTGAGTCACCTGGAAATTAGAAGCCAGTTGAGGCTTGAGTCGGTTGGAAATTAGAAGCCAGTTCCCTTTTTTAAGAAAACACTAAAGCAAAAGGAAGCCCCAGAAGGAAGGAAATCGCCTTCCCTTCCCTCCGTCTTATTCTAACGCCAGCCCACCGTCCAAAGAAAAAAACAGACGACAATTCCGTGCCAAAATACTGAGAAAGCAGCGACCCGGCCAAGAATCAGGAAAAATAATTTGGAGCCAAAAGGAGGTTTGGCGTCTTCCTTTTCTCCCCCTCGGTTTTGTAACCGTACCCAGTCAATGGAGGGAAAGCAAGACGGAAAGCAATGGGTGCCAACGGGGCGGGTGCCAAGGACCGAACTGCCACGGCTCCCTGCGTTGGAGTCCTGGGATTTGTAGTTTGCAAAGGAAGCATCAGAGAAGGCTCAAGACCTTGCGAAACTACGACTCCAAGGACTCCAACACATTGAGCGGTGAGTGTTAGACCAGGCATGAGCAAACTTTGGCCCTCCAGGTGTTTTGGACTTCAGCTCCCACAATTCCTAACAGCAGAATGTAGCTTAAAACATTCTAAAAACAATGCCATTATTATTATTATTGACACAACGACGTTGTATGACACAGCAAACAAGATAGATATGCTGGATTTTGTTTCACAAATCCACAAGTTGAACACTTCCCAAGTGTCTAGGACTGTGTGATGTATTTTCTGATGATGCGTGCAGATCCCAGCAGGGTGGCCTTTTGCAGTTGGCAGATCGTAATTTTGTCAATGTCTATTGTTTCCAAATGCCGGCTGAGATCTTTTGGCACGGCACCCAGTGTGCCCATCACCACCGGGACCACCTGCACTGGTTTCTGCCAGAGTCTTTGAAGTTCAGTCTTGAGGTCCTGATGAACATCATCATCATCATCATCATCATCATCATCATCATCATCATTAGAGACACAATGTGGCTGCTTCATGCCTAAGGGACTCCATTGTTACCCAACTGGAATACCATTGAATAGCCTTGCAGCTTCAAAGCCTGGCTGCTTCATACCTAGGGGACTCCATTGTTACCCAACTGGAATACCATCAAATAGCCTTGCAGCTTCAAAGCCTGGCTGCTTCATACCGAGGGGGCTCCATTGTTACCCAACCTGAATACCATCGAATGGCCTTGCAGCTTCAAAGCCTGGCTGCTTCATACCTAGGAGACTCCATTGTCACCCAACTTGAATACTATTGAATAGCCTTGCAGCTTCAAAGCCTGGCTGCTTCATACCTAGGGGACTCCATTGTTACCCAACTAGAATACCATTGAATAGCCTTGCAGCTTCAAAGCCTGGCTGCTTCATACCTAGGGGACTCCATATTTACCCAACTTGAATACCATTGAATAGCCTTGCAGCTTCAAAGCCTGGCTGCTTCATACCTAGGGGGCTCCATTGTTACCCAACTGGAATACCATCGAATAGCCTTGCAGCTTCAAAGCCTGGCTGCTTCATACCTAGGGGGCTCCATTGTTACCCAACTGGAATACCATTGAATAGCCTTGCAGCTTCAAAGCCTGGCTGCTTCATACCTAGGGGGCTCCATTGTTACCCAACTTGAATACCATCGAATAGCCTTGCAGCTTCAAAGCCTGGCTGCTTCATACCGAGGGGACTCCATTGTTGGCCATGCAGACCCAATTTGTCATCATCCGGTTCCGAATTTCAAACCCGAGGATGTTAATTCCTTCGCCTTTCTCCCCCGCCCGCAAGCAATGCAAACAGCCGCATATTGCATAAGTATATCCAGGAATTATTTCCTTATATCAGACAATAATCCGCCGCATGCCTAAGCTGCCTGCCTGCCTTAAAATCAAGACCGGCTTGCTTTTATTTGTGTATTTTTCACCTCACTCACGCCCACAGATTTAATCCCTTCACGAATTAATATTAAAATCAGCCGTCGAGTTTAGCATGTAGAGCTGTCGCCGGCGGATAAGCCCACACAATACAAATAGGAAGCAAGGCCCATGAAAATATAGGTATGGGTCTCAAACAAGCGGGATAATAATAATAATAATAATAATAATAACTCAGCCGCTATCAGGACCTCAAGATTGAACTTCAAAGACTCTGGCAGAAACCAGTGCAGGTGGTCCCGGTGGTGATGGGCACACTGGGTGCCGTGCCAAAAGATCTCGGCCAGCATTTGGAAACAATAGACATTGACAAAATCACGATCTGCCAACTGCAAAAGGCCACCCGACTGGGATCTGCGCGCATCATCCGAAAATACATCACACTGTCCTAGACACTTGGGAAGTGTTTGACTTGTGATTTTGCGAAACGAAATCCAGCATGTCTATCTTGTTTGCTGTGTCATACAATAAAATAATAATAATAATAATAATAATAATAATAATAATAATAATAATACATCACACAGTCCTAGACACTTGGGAAGTGTTTGACTTGTGATTTTGCGAAACGAAATCCAGCATGTCTATCTTGTTTGCTGTGTCATAATAATAATAATAATAATAATAATAATAATAATAATAATAATAATAATAATAGACCACTCTGTATTGCATTCAAACAAGTGAGTTTAGATCCCTGAAAACTCATGCCAAAAGAAAAGCTAGAGGAAAATATATCTTTCCTTTCTCCCCTGTCCATAATAATAATAATAATAATATTCCTGAAAGCTCATGGCAAAAGAAAAACCAGAGTAAAATGTATCTTCTGTTTTTCCCGTCCATAATAATAATAATAATAATGATAATAATAATAATAATATTCCTGAAAGCTTCCCTTTCTCCCCTGTCCATATAATAATAATAATAATAATAATAATAATAATAATAATAATAATAATAATAAAACAGTCCTGAAAGCTCATTACAAAAGAAAAACCAGAGGATATTATATCTCCCCTTTCTCCCCTGTCCATAATAATAATAATAATAATAATAATAATAATAATAATAATAATAATAATAATATTCCTGAAGGCTCATGGCAAAAGAAAAGCCAGAGGAAAATATATCTTCCCTTTCTCCCCTGTCCATAATAATAATAATAATAATAATAATAATAATAATATTCCTGAAAGCTCAGGGCAAAAGAAAAACCAGATGAAAATATATTTTCTCTTATTCCCTGTCCATATAAATTATAATAATAATAATAATAATAATAATAATAATAATAATAACAATAATAATAATAATAATAATAAATTACCCGCTTCTTCTCAAATGCCCAATTGAGGTTGTCTAGGGCATTATCTACATCGTCAAGTTAATTGAATTTCATGGCCGGAATCATTGGTTTGTTGTGCATTTTCCGGGCTGTATGGCCATGTTCCAGAAGCACTCTCTCCTGACATTTCGCCCACATCTACGGCAGGCATCCATAGGTATATTGGATGATATATTTATATATCTGTGGAAGGTCCAGGGTGGGAGAAAGAACTCATGTCTGTTGGAGACCAGTGTGAATGTTGCAATTAATCACCTTGATTAGCATTAATGGCCTTGCAAGCTTCACGTCCTGTCTGGGGGAGTCCTTTGTTGGGAGGTGTTAGCTGGCCATGACGGATTCATGTCTGTAATTCTATCGTTTTCAGTGTATTGTTCTTTATTTACTGTCCTGATTTTTAGAGACCAGTGTGAATGTTGCAATTAATCACCTTGATTAGCATTAATGGCCTTGCAAGCTTCACGTCCTGCCTGGGGGAGTCCTTTGTTGGGAGGGGTTAGCTGCCCCTGATGGATTCATGTCTGTAATTCTACCATTTTCAGTGTGTTGTTCTTTATTTACTGTCCTGATTTTTGGAGACCAGTGTGAATGTTGCAATTAATCACCTTGATTAGCATTAATGGCCTTGCAAGCTTCACGTCCTGTCTGGGGGAATCCTTTGTCGGGAGGTGTTAGCTGCCCCTGATTGAATCATGTCCATAATTCCTCTGTTTCCAGAGTGTTGTTCTTTATTTATTGTCCTGATTTTAGAGTTTTTTTATTGTGAGAGTTTTAGTTTGGAGAGGCACCAGTCTTATTCGGCTTTGTCGAACTACAACACCCGGGATTGTATAGCATCGTGTGAAATAGCTTTAGTTTCCACCTTTCCTTCGATATCTACTCCTCGCTCCGTGTTTTGATCTCATAGGCCTTGCTTGGATCGGAGAACACAAGAAAAGCAGAACGCGGGGGCTTCTCTTGGAAGAAGCAGAAAAATACAGGTTTAATGGGATTTAATAGGCATGTTCCTCTCATTGCTAAGCAGCAAACGGCCAGGCGATGCAAAGAGAGAACATTTCCAGCTGCCTGCTGGGGCTCGTGCACAATGTAATCTGCCGGAGAGCACATAAAACCTTAATTATTCTAACAAACCAGGCAAGGAAAGACTCATAGTGCTGCAAAGGATACAATAAAGAGAACAGAACCATTGGCTTGTTCAGTAGACTCTCCTCTACAGTTCAATTTGGTGGGAAGCCTTAGCATTGAACGGTTGTGTTGTTAAAGAGCGAAGTATGGAATCCTGAGCAGACGGGGAAGCCTTAGCTTTGGACGGTTGTGTTGTTAAAGAGCGAAGTATGGAACCCTGCGCAGACGGAGAAGCCTTAGCATTGAACGGTTGTGTTGTTAAAGAGCGAAGTATGGAACCCTGCGCAGACGGAGAAGCCTTAGCATTGAACGGTTGTGTTGTTAAAGAGCGAAGTATGGAACCCTGCGCAGACGGAGAAGCCTTAGCATTGAACGGTTGTGTTGTTAAAGAGCGAAGTATAGAACCCTGCACAGACGGGGAAGCCTTAGCATTGAACGGTTGTGTTGTTAAAGAGCGAAGTATGGAACCCTGCGCAGACGGGGAAGCTTTAGCAATGAACGGTTGTGTTGTTAAAGAGCGAAGTATGGAACCCTGCGCAGACGGGGAAGCCTTAGCATTGAACGGTTGTGTTGTTAAAGGGCGAAGTATAGAACCCTGCGCAGACGGGGAAGCTTTAGCATTGAACGGTTGTGTTGTTAAAGTGCGAAGTATGGAACCCTGTGCAGACGGGGAAGCCTTAGCATTGAACGGTTGTGTTGTTAAAGAGCGAAGTATGGAACCCTGCGCAGACGGGGAAGCCTTAGCATTGAACGGTTGTGTTGTTAAAGGGCGAAGTATAGAACCCTGCGCAGACGGGGAAGCTTTAGCATTGAACGGTTGTGTTGTTAAAGTGCGAAGTATGGAACCCTGCGCAGACGGGGAAGCCTTAGCATTGAACGGTTGTGTTGTTAAAGGGCGAAGTATAGAACCCTGCGCAGACGGGGAAGCCTTAGCATTGAACGGTTGTGTTGTTAAAGAGCGAAGTATGGAACCCTGCGCAGACGGGGAAGCCTTAGCATTGAACGGTTGTGTTGTTAAAGGGCGAAGTATAGAACCCTGCGCAGACGGGGAAGCTTTAGCATTGAACGGTTGTGTTGTTAAAGTGCGAAGTATGGAACCCTGTGCAGACGGGGAAGCCTTAGCATTGAACGGTTGTGTTGTTAAAGTGCGAAGAATGGAACCCTGTGCAGACGGGGAAGCCTTAGCATTGAACGGTTGTGTTGTTAAAGTGTGAAGTATGGAACCCTGCACAGACGGGGAATCCTTAGCATTGAACGGTTGTGTTGTTAAAGAGCGAAGTATGGAACCCTGTGCAGACGGGGAAGCCTTAGCATTGAACGGTTGTGTTGTTAAAGAGCGAAGTATGGAACCCTGCGCAGACGGGGAATCCTTAGCATTGAACGGTTGTGTTGTTAAAGTGCGGAGTATGGAACCCTGCGCAGACAGGGAAGCCTTAGCATTGAACGGTTGTGTTGTTAAAGAGCGAAGTATGGAACCCTGCGCAGACGGGGAATCCTTAGCATTGAACGGTTGTGTTGTTAAAGAGCGAAGAATGGAACCCTGCACAGACGGGGAAGCCTTAGCATTGAACGGTTGTGTTGTTAAAGAGCGAAGTATGGAACCCTGCGCAGACGGGGAATCCTTAGCATTGAACGGTTGTGTTGTTAAAGAGCGAAGTATGGAACCCTGTGCAGACGGGGAAGCCTTAGCATTGAACGGTTGTGTTGTTAAAGAGCGAAGAATGGAACCCTGCGCAGATGGGGAAGCCTTAGCATTGAACGGTTGTGTTGTTAAAGAGCGAAGTATGGAACCCTGCGCAGACGGGGAATCCTTAGCATTGAACGGTTGTGTTGTTAAAGAGCGAAGAATGGAACCCTGCGCAGATGGGGAAGCCTTAGCATTGAACGGTTGTGTTGTTAAAGAGCGAAGTATGGAACCCTGCGCAGACGGGGAAGCCTTAGCATTGAACGGTTGTGTTGTTAAAGAGCGAAGTATGGAACCCTGCACAGACGGGGAAGCCTTAGCATTGAACGGTTGTGTTGTTAAAGAGCGAAGTATGGAACCCTGCGCAGACGGGGAATCCTTAGCATTGAACGGTTGTGTTGTTAAAGAGCGAAGAATGGAACCCTGCACAGACGGGGAAGCCTTAGCATTGAACGGTTGTGTTGTTAAAGAGCGAAGTATGGAACCCTGCGCAGACGGGGAATCCTTAGCATTGAACGGTTGTGTTGTTAAAGAGCGAAGTATGGAACCCTGCGCAGACGGGGAAGCCTTAGCATTGAACGGTTGTGTTGTTAAAGAGCGAAGTCTGGAACCCTGCACAGACGTGGAAGCCTTAGCATTGAACGGTTGTGTTGTTAAAGTGTGAAGAATGGAACCCTGCACAGACGGAGAAGCCTTAGCATTGAACGGTTGTGTTGTTAAAGTGTGAAGAATGGAACCCTGCACAGACGGAGAAGCCTTAGCATTGAACGGTTGTGTTGTTAAAGTGTGAAGTATGGAACCCTGCGCAGACGGGGAAACCTTAGCATTGAATGGTTGTGTTGTTAAAGTGCGAATAATTGGTGTGTTAATTCTGCAGTGTAGACACAATGAAATATGGGACAATAATCACTTGTAAGTCTATAGAACTCCTTCAACATCCGTCCATTGTCAGTAAACATTCCCCAAGCACTCAAAACTCTCCCCTAACCCATTTGTTTGGACTCTTTTTTACAACTTTTCATACTGAATTCCCAAATACTTCAAGCCTAGTTGCAGGTTATGGGGCCCAATTCATTGCATATAGGGCTCATTTCTAGAACATCTGCTCCCTCTGGCGGCAAAAAACTTCTTTTTTTCAAAGAACATGGTTCTCCTCCTTGACATCATTTGCGTTTTAAGCAGCATCCAATTAATTGTACATCGGGTTGCTCTGAGTCTTTCGGGCTTTATGGCCATGTTCCAGAAGCATTTTCTCCTGACGTTTTGCCCACATCTGTGGCAGGCATCCTCAGAGGTTGTGAGGTCTGTTGGAAACTAGGCAAGTGGAGTCTGTCTGTCTGTCTGTCTCTCTATCTATCTATCTGCTCTGGCCATGTTCCAGAAGCACTCTCTCCTGACATTTCACCCAGCTCTATGGCAGGCATCTTCAGAGGTTGGGAGGTCTGTTGGAAACTAGGCAAGTGGAGTCTGTCTATCTGTCTGTCTGTCTGTCTGTCTATCTGCTCCGTCCATGTTCCAGAAGCACTCTCCCCTGACGTTTCGCCCACCTCCGTGGCAGGCATCTTCAGAGGTTGGGAGGTCTGTTGGAAACTAGGCAAGTGGAGTCTGTCTGTCTGTCTGTCTATCTATCTATCTATCTATCTATCTATCTATCTATCTATCTATCTATCTATTTATCTATCTATCTATCTGCTCTGGCCATGTTCCAGAAGCATTCTCTCCTGACGTTTCGCCCACCTCTATTGGCAGGCATCTTCAGAGGTTGGGAGGTCTGTTGGAAACTAGGCAAGTGGAGTCTGTTTGTCTGTCTGTCTCTCTATCTATCTATCTGCTCTGGCCATGTTCCAGAAGCATTCTCTCCTGACGTTTCGCCCACCTCTATGGCAGGCATCTTCAGAGGTTGTCTGTCGTGTTGGTACCTCTGAGGATGCATGCCGTAGATGTGGGTGAAACGTCAGGAGATAATGCTTCTGGAACATGGCCATACAGCCCGAAAGATTCACAGCAACCCGGTGATTCCGGCCATGAAAGCCTTCGACAACTTAAATATAGTAAACAAATAAAGCAACATCATCGAAACGGAACAATAATTGCAATAATTGTAAATCTCTGATGGTTTCAATGTCATGGGGATCCTGGGAGTTGTAGTTTTAGAAGGTTCCCTTCCTTCCCTGCCAAACCACACTTCCTAGGATTCCAAAGTGTGCCAAACCACATTAATTCAATGGTGTAGATCAGGCACGGGCAAACTTCGGCCCTCCAGGTGTTTTGGACTTCAACTCCCACAAATGGTAGGCTGTTAGGAATTGTGGGAGTTGAAGTCCAAAACACCCAAAGAGCCGAAGTTTGCTGAATCGTGCTCGTTATTATGTGCACTTTTGCTCCAAAAATGTCCTGGGCCCATAACCTGAAACAATATTGGGTGTTGGATTCTAAATATCCCATGGCTCAATGCTATGGAATCTGTTAGGCTGTGCTGGGCCCATAACCTATAGTAGTATTGGGTGTACATTTGACCTCACTTTAGTTGCCATAGCTCAATGCTATGGTATCTATTAGGCTGTTAGGAATTGTGGGAATTGAAGTCCAAAACACCCAAAGAGCTGAAGTTTGCCCAATCGTGCTCCATATTATGTGCACTTTTGCTCCAAAAATGTCCTGGGCCCATAACCTGTAGTAATATTGGGTGTTGGATTCTAAATATCCCATGGCTCAATGCTATGGAATGTTAGGCTGGTAGGAATTGTGGGAGTTGAAGTCCAAAACACTCAAAGAGCTGAAGTTTGCTGAATCGTGCTCTATATTATGTGCACTTTTGCTCCAAAAATGTCCTGGGCCCATAACCTGTCATATTATTGGGTGTTTGATTCTAAATATCCCATGGCTCAATGCTATGGAATGTTAGGCTGGTAGGAATTGTGGGAGTTGAAGTCCAAAACACTCAAAGAGCCGAAGTTTGCTGAATCGTGCTCTATATTATGTGCACTTTTGCTCCAAAAATGTCCTGGGCCCATAACCTGTCATATTATTGGGTGTTTGATTCTAAATATCCCATGGCTCAATGCTATGGAATGTTAGGCTGGTAGGAATTGTGGGAGTTGAAGTCCAAAACACCCAAAGAGCTGAAGTTTGCCCAATCGTGCTCTATATTATGTGCACTTTTGCTCCAAAAATGTCCTGGGCCCATAACCTGTCATATTATTGGGTGTTTGATTCTAAATATCCCATGGCTCAATGCTATGGAATGTTAGGCTGGTAGGAATTGTGGGAGTTGAAGTCCAAAACACTCAAAGAGCCGAAGTTTGCTGAATCGTGCTCTATATTATGTGCACTTTTGCTCCAAAAATGTCCTGGGCCCATAACCTGTCATATTATTGGGTGTTTGATTCTAAATATCGCATGGCTCAATGCTATGGAATGTTAGGCTGTTAGGAATTGTGGGAGTTGAAGTCCAAAACACCCAAAGAGCTGAAGTTTGCCCAATCGTGCTCTATATTATGTGCACTTTCGCTCCAAAAATGTCCTGGGCCCATAACCTGTCATATTATTGGGTGTTTGATTCTAAATATCCCATGGCTCAATGCTATGGAATGTTAGGCTGTTAGGAATTGTGGGAGTTGAAGTCCAAAACACTCAAAGAGCCGAAGTTTGCTGAATCGCGCTCTATATTATGTGCACTTTTGCTCCAAAATTGTGCTGGGCCCATAACCAATGTTACATATATCCGCGAATGCTGCCGCTCGTTCATTCCGAGGCTATTTGTCGGCAACGCTTGGAATTAAACAAGGTTGGTTATATAATATCTAACCTCATCCAGGAGAGTTTTATTTTCTCTCCACCAGCCGAGGATGCCCGCCGGAGATAGAAATTGTATGCTCTTTTGTTTGAAGGAAAAAAACCCCGTGAAAATAGACATTACGACCGCGGATGGAGCTTTTGTCTTAATCTGGAGGCTCGTAAAAGCTACTTTCATAACCGGTCGGGCCCTTTCATAAGCGGTTGTTTCTCTCTTTCGCTTTCCCGTAATCGGTTGCAAAGGTTAAGTGACCTTTTGGGTAAAGGTGGCATCTGGACCCGGAGAGCGAATGCCGTTTGATCCGGGCTGTAGCAAAGGAGGTTAAACCACCCAACTGTCATAAATCTTGTCAATAGAAGGTTGACAGTTCAAAGCCCGGGTCAGGGCGAGCTCCTGGCCATTAGCCCAGCTTCTATCTACTTAGCAGATTGAAAGCAAAATATGAGTAGATAAATAGGTACGGTTTAAAAACGGGGAGATATTTAGGCATCTATAAAGAAATGAGCCCCCAGTGGCACAGTGGATTAAACCGCTGAGCTGTTGAACTTGCTGAGTGAAAGGTTGGCAGTTCGAATCCGGGGAGCAGGGTGAGCACCCGCTGTTAGCCCCAGCTTCTGCCAACCTAGCAGTAAAACATGTAAATGTGGTGCTAAATTCGTAAGTACAGTACAGTAGAGTCTCACTTATCCAAGCCTCGCTTATCCAACGTTCTGGATTATCCAACGCATTTTTGTAGTCAATGTTTTCAATACATAATGTAGTAATAAATAGAGTAAAATAATAAATGTAATAATAAATGTAATAATACATGTAGTAATAAATAGAGTAAAATAATAAATATATTAATAATAATAATAAAAATATAGTAAAATAAATGTACAGTAGAGTCTCACTTATCCAACATAAACGGGCCGGCAGAACGTTGGCTAAGCAAATATGTTGGATCATAAGGAGAGATTAAGGAGAAGCCTATTAAACATCAAATTAGGTTATGATTTTACAAATTAAGCACCAAAACATCATGTTATACAACAAATTTGACAGAAAAAGTAGTTCATTACACATTAATGTTATGTAGCAATTACTGTATTTACGAATTTAGCACCAAAATATCACGATGTATTGTAAACATTGACTACAAAAATGCCTTGGATAATCCAGAACCTTGGATAAGCGAGTCTTGGATAAGTGAGACTCTATTGTAGTTCAATAGGCAGTAATGTTATGTTGTAATTACTGTATTTACGAATTTAGCACCAAAATATCACGATGTATTG
Organism: Anolis carolinensis; assembly: GCF_035594765.1. Lineage (NCBI taxonomy): Eukaryota > Metazoa > Chordata > Lepidosauria > Squamata > Anolidae > Anolis > Anolis carolinensis. The sequence goes on from NW_026943818.1 coordinate 11,480,962, forward strand.
AAAACATTGACTACAAAAATGCCTTGGATAATCCAGAACCTTGGATAAGCGAGTCTTGGATAAGTGAGACTCTATTGTAGTTCAATAGGCAGTAATGTTATGTTGTAATTACTGTATTTACGAATTTAGCACCAAAATATCACGATGTATTGAAAACATTGACTACAAAAATGCCTTGGATAATCCAGAACCTTGGATAAGCGAGTCTTGGATAAGTGAGACTCTACTGTAGTTCAATAGGCAGTAATGTTATGTTGTAATTACTGTATTTACGAATTTAGCACCAAAATATCACGATGTATTGTAAACATTGACTACAAAAATGCCTTGGATAATCCAGAACCTTGGATAAGCGAGTCTTGGATAAGTGAGACTCTATTGTAGTTCAATAGGCAGTAATGTTATGTTGTAATTACTGTATTTACGAATTTAGCACCAAAATATCACGATGTATTGAAAACATTGACTACAAAAATGCCTTGGATAATCCAGAACCTTGGATAAGCGAGTCTTGGATAAGTGAGACTCTACTGTAGTTCAATAGGCAGTAATGTTATGTTGTAATTACTGTATTTACGAATTTAGCACCAAAATATCACGATGTATTGTAAACATTGACTACAAAAATGCCTTGGATAATCCAGAACCTTGGATAAGCGAGTCTTGGATAAGTGAGACTCTATTGTAGTTCAATAGGCAGTAATGTTATGTTGTAATTACTGTATTTACGAATTTAGCACCAAAATATCACGATGTATTGAAAACATTGACTACAAAAATGCCTTGGATAATCCAGAACCTTGGATAAGCGAGTCTTGGATAAGTGAGACTCTACTGTAGTTCAATAGGCAGTAATGTTATGTTGTAATTACTGTATTTACGAATTTAGCACCAAAATATCACGATGTATTGTAAACATTGACTACAAAAATGCCTTGGATAACCCAGAACCTTGGATAAGTGAGTCTTGGATAAGTGAGACTCTACTTGGATAAGTCAGACCCAAGCTGCAATATCTGGCAGGCTTTCCAAAAGGCCTCTCTCTTAAAATCCCAAAGCAACCTGTTCCAAAATGCCAGATCTACTTTAAGCACCTGCCTTTGGAAGAGCTTAGGTTTTAATTACAGCTGCGTGGCTTCGGCTTATCGTAATACAATCGGTACAAAACAGTCTCCAAAGCCCATCTTTTCTTCTAGTTTGGGAAGATTCAGGGATAAGCTTTGCCTTCCTACCCAGACCTCCATCCTCTACGGCAGGGGTCCTCAAACTTTTAAAGCAGAGGGCCGGTCCACAATTCTTATAGAATCATAGAATAGTAGAGTTGGAAGAGACCACATGGGCCATCCAGTCCAACCCCCTGCTAAGAAGCAGGAAATCGCATTCAAAGCACCCCCGACAGATGGCCATCCAGCCTCTGCTTAAAAGCCTCCAAAGAAGGAGCCTCCACCACAGCCCCGGGGAGAGAGTTCCACTGCCGAACAGCCCTTCTCACAGTGAGGAAGTTCTTCCTGATGTTCAAGTGGAATCTCCTTTCCTGTAGTTTGAAGCCATTGTTCCCTTGTGTCCTAGTCTGCAGGGCAGCAGAAAACAAGCTCCCTCCCTCCTCCCTATGACTTCCCTTCACGTATTTGTACATGGCTATCATGTCTCCTCTCAGCCTTCTCTTCTGCAGGCTAAACATGCCCAGTTCTTTAAGCCGCTCCTCATAGGGCTTGTTCTCCAGACCCTTAATCATTTTAGTCGCCCTCCTCTGGACGCTTTCCAGCTTGTCAACATCTCCCTTCATCTGCGGTGCCCAGAATGGGACCCAGTGTGATTCCAGGTGTGGTCTGACCAAGGCAGAATAGAATAAGGGGGAGCAGGACTTCCCTAGATCTAGACGCTATTCCCCTATTGATGCAGGCCAGAATCCCATTGGCTTTTTTCGCCGCCGCATCACATTGTTGGCTCATGTTCACCTTCCTCTCCACGAGGACTCCAAGGTCTTTTTCGCACACACTGCTGTCAAGCCAGGCATCGTCCCCCATTCTGTCTCTTTGATTTCCATTTTTTCTGCCGAAGTGAAGTCTCTTGCATTTGTCCCTGTTGAACTTCATTTTGTGAGTTTCGGCCCATCTCTCTAGTCTGTCAAGATTGTTTTGGATTCTGCTCCTGTCTTCTGGAGTGTTGGCTCTCCCTCCCAGTTTGGTGTCGTCTGCAAACTTGATGATCGTGCCTTCTAACCCTTCGTCTAAGTCGTTAATAAAGATGTTGAACAGAACCGGGCCCAGGACGGAGCCCTGCGGCACTCCACTCGTGACTTCTTTCCAAGATGAAGACAACGCATTGGTGAGAATCACCCTTTGGGATCGTTCGCTTAGCCAATTACAGATCCACCTAACCGTAGTTTTGTCTAGCCCACATTTTCCTAGTTTGTTTGCCAGAAGGTCGTGGGGGACTTTGTCGAAGGCCTTACTGAAATCCAGGTACGCTACATCCACAGCATTCCCTGTATCGACCCAACTCGTAACTCTGTTGAGACTGTTGAGGGGCCGAATTATCATTTGGGAAAAAAAAACGAACAAATTCCTGGTGCAACACAAATAAGACAAATGTGAAAGAACACATGTAAAGGTAAAGGTTTCCCCTGACGTTAAGTCCAGTCCTGATCGACTCTGGGGGTTGGTGCTCATCTCCATTTCTAAGCTGAAGAGCCGGCGTTGTCCATAGACATCTCCAGGTCATGTGGCCGGCATGACTGCATGGAGCGCCATTACCTTCCCACTGGAGCAGTACCTATTGATCTACTCACATTTGCATGTTTTCGAACTGCTAGGTTGGCAGGAGCTGGGGTAAGAGCGGGCGCTCATTCCGCTCCCAGGATTTGAACCTGGTACCTTTCGGTCCACAAGAACAATACAATATTTAAAAATGAAAACAATTGTAACCAACATAAACCTATCAGGATTTCAATGGGAAGTGTGGGCCTCCTTCTGGCCAATGAGATAGTCAAGTTAATTAGGATTGTTGTTGTTGTTGTGTGCCTTTCAAGTCATTTCAGACTTTGAGCAAGCCTAAGTCTAAAATTATTTATTTATTCATTTACTACATTTATTTATTACATTTATATCCCGCCCTTCTCACCCCGGAGGGGACACAGACCAGCTGTATGTACATACAATATATTATATTATTAGCATAGCACAATATTAGCGTTATATATTACTATATTGAACTATACCACTATACTGCAATATTATATGTAATATATCTATATATATAAAAGAGTGATGGCATCAGGGCAGCGGACAAAACAACAAAACTACAGGCCCCCCACCCTCGAAATTTGACAACACAACCCATCATCCACGGCTCTAGGTTGATACAACAAAAAGAAAAGAAAAATAAAGTCCTAATTAGAGGGAGAGGAATAATTGTTTTTATCCAATTGCTGCCAGTTTGAAGTCTAAGCTCCATCCAACTTGGTCTCCTAGCAACCGACTCAGCCCAGGGGACAGGCAGAGTTAGGCTTCACTTAGGCCACTTCCACAGATTATCTAAAGCCCCAGCTTCTGCCAACCCAGAAGTTTGAAAACATGCAAATGAAAGTAGATGAATAGGTACCGCTCTGGCAAGAAGGTAACGGCGCTCCATGCAGTCATGCCGGCCACATGACCTTGGAGGTGTCTATGGACAACTCCGGCTCTTCGGCTTAGAAAACCAATACCTCAATACTTTATTTCCCATACCACCATACTTCGCCACAGCAATGCGTGGCCGGGCACAGCTAGTATCATATAATTAATATTATAATATGGTATTATTATTAGTATTGTATAACATTATAATATTACTAGCTGTGCCCGGCCACACGTTGCCGTGGTGAAGTATGGTGGTATGGGAAATAAAGTATTGAGGAATTGGTGGTAGTTAGGGTAAAGGGTCCCCTGGGCTGAGTGGGTTGCTAGGAGACCAAGTGAGCAGAGCTTAGCCTTCTAACTGGCAGCAATTGGATAAAAACAACTATTCCTTTCCCTCTAATTAGGACTTTCTTTTTCTTTTCTTTTTGTTGTATCAACCTAGAGGCATGGATGAAGGGTTGTGCTGTCAATTTTCGAGGTTGTGGGGTGTTTACTTTTGTTGTTTTGTCCACTGCCGTGATGCCATCACTCTTTTATATATATAGATTATCAATATTATATGTATATACAATATATTATATTATTAAAATGATATTAAAATATTATATTATAAAACTGAGGGTGGGGGCCAGGTAAATGACCTTGGAGGGCCGCATCCGGCCCCCGGGCCTTAGTTTGGGGACCCCTGCTCTACGGAGCTGTCACGTCCAGGGGTTGAACCCTTGTGACACCCAAAAATATTAGATAGCTCTCCAATTGAACGTGTCAACTTGGTGATCCTTTTCAGCTTCATCCCCACTTTGTCTCCATGCTCCATGGAGCCTCCATGAGCAGGAGTGGCCTACCTGCTGGAAAGCCTTTCCCAAAGCTACCCAAGGAGAGTCAGCTTCCCAATCCCATCTCTCTCCCAACAACAACAACAACACTCCAAGGAACCTCGACAAGAACTTGAAAGCCTTAGCTTGGACAGAACATCAATCCACATGCTGCAGAAGACATCACTTCTTGGAACATTCTACGAAAATACCTCCAATGGCCCTAGATATTCAGAGACGAATCCTTGCACCCAATGTGCACGTGTACTGTGATTGTTATGTACATGTAAACAATAATAATATGGCACTCAAGGATGGAAGCTTTCCAATCACATCCCTAATGTCATCCTTCTCCAGAACTTGTGATATTTTTTCAACCCTTCCCAGTCTCATCCTTACTCATGCTTCCCTACTCCATGAAGCCTCCATGAACCTACTGATTGTTGTTGTTATTATTATATTTATGTATAGATGGCCATTTGCCAAATATACCCAAAGACGTCCAGCTTCCCAATCTCATCCCCGATCTCAATCTCCTCCAGAACTTGTCGACTTGTGATTCCTTCTCAGCCTTGTGATGCTTCCCAGCCTCATTCCTAGTGTCCAGGCTAGAAGAGGGTCATCAGAAGGTAGACAATCCCTGGACGTCCTCCATGTCCAGGGATTGTCTACCTTCTGATGACCCTCTTCTAGCCCTTGTGGCAACCAGATATGGTCATCTTCCTAATCTCATCCCTTCCCAGCCCCTATGACACCCAATCTCAATCTCATCCCTCTCCTATGGCACTCAAATATGGTCATCTTCGAAATCTCATCCTTCTCCAGAGCTTCTTTTAGCTGGTGATCTCTCTTTTCAACCCAATGACACTTGAAGAGAGGCCACTTTCCAGCCTCATCTTCCATGTCCAGGGATTGTCTACAGCCTGATGGCCCTCTTCTAGTCCTTATGGTGCCCAAAGGTAGACATCTTCCCAGTCTCATTCCCAATCTCACTCTTCTCTAGAGCTTCTATTAGTTGGTGATCTCTTTTTCAACCCAATGATACTTGAAGAGAGGCCTCATTCTCCATGTCTACATGGGGATTGTCTACACCTGATGGTCCACTTCCAGTCCTTATGGCACCCAAAAGTAGACATCCTCCCAGTCTCATTCCCAATCTCAACCTTCTCCAGAGCTTCTGTTAATTGGTGATCCCTTTTTCAACCCAACGGCACTTGAAGAGAGGCCACTTTCCGGCCTCTACCTTCTGATGACCCTCTTCTATCCCTTATGGCACCCAAAGGTCTCATAAGATCTCATCTTCTCAGTCTCATTCCCAATTCCATCCTTCTCCAGAGCTTCTATGAGTTGGTGATCTTTTTCAACCCAATTACACTTGAAGAGAGGCCATTGTCCAGCCTCATCCCCCATATCCAGTGATTGTCTACCTTCTGACGACCCTCTTCTAGCCCTTATGGTATCCAAAGCCAACTTTCCAGCCTCATCCTCCATGTCCAGGGATTGTCTACTTTCTGATGACCCTCTTCTAGCCCTTATAGCATCCAAAGTCAACTTTCCAGCTTCATCCCCCATATCCAGTGATTGTCTACCTTCTGACGACCCTCTTCTAGCCCTTATGGTATCCAAAGCCAACTTTCCAGCCTCATCCTCCATGTCCAGGGATTGTCTACTTTCTGATGACCCTCTTCTAGCCCTTATAGCATCCAAAGCCAACTTTCCAGCTTCATCCCCCATATCCAGTGATTGTCTACCTTCTGATGACCTTCTTCTAGCCCTTATGGCACCCAAAGGTCTCATAAGATCTCATCTTCTCAGTCTCATTCCAAATTCCATCCTTCTCCAGAGCTTCTATTAACTGGTGATCTGTTCTCAACTCAATGACAGTTGAAGAGAGGCAACTTTTCAGTCTCATCCTCCATGTCCAGTGATTGTCTACTTTCTGATGACCTTCTTCTAGCCCTTATGGCACCCAAAGGTGGACATCTTCCCAGTCTCATTCCCAATCTCAACCTTTTCCAGAGCTTCTGTCAGTTGGTGATTTCCAATGACACTTGAAGAGAGGCAACTTTTCAGTCTCATCTTCCATGTCCAGAGATTGTCTACACCTGATGACCCTCTTCTAGTTCTTATGGCACCTAAAGGTCTCATAAGATCTCATCTTCTCAGTCTCACTCCCAATCCCAACCTTCTCCAGAGCGTCTATTAGTTGGTGATCTCTTTTTCAACCCAATGACACTTGAAGAGAGACCTCATCCTCCATGTCTAGGGATTGTACACCCGATGGTCCTCTTCTAGACTTTATGGCACCCAAAGGTAGACATCTTCCTAGTTTCATTCCCAATCCCAACCTTCTCCAGAGCTTCCATCCTTCTCCAGAGCTTCCATCTTTCTCCAGAGCTTCCATCCTTCTCCAGAGCTTCTATTCTGTTCTCTGATCTGTTCTCAACTCAATGATCGTTGAAGAGAGGCCAATGTCCAGCCTCATCCCCCATATCCAGTGATTGTCTACCTTCTGATGACCCTCTTCTAGCCCTTATGGCACCTAAAGGTCTCATAAGAACTCATCTTCTCAGTCTCATTCCCAATTCCATCCTTCTCCAGAGCTTCTATTAACTGGTGATCTGTTCTCAACTCAATGATCGTTGAAGAGAAGCCATGTCCAGAGATTGTCTACACCTGAAGACCCTCTTCTAGCCCTTATGGCACCCAAAGGTAGACATCTTCCTAGTTTCATTCCCAATCCCAACCTTCTCCAGAGCTTCCATCCTTCTCCAGAGCTTCTATTAACTGGTGATCTGTTTTCAACTCAATGATCATTGAAGAGAGGCAACTTTCCAGCCTCTTCCTCCATGTCCAGAGATTGTCTACACCTGATGACTCTCTTCTAGCCCTTATGGCACCCAAAGATGGTCATCTCCCCAGTCTCATTCCCAATCTCAACCTTCTCCAGAGCTTCTATCAGTTGGTGATTTCCAATGACACTTGAAGAGAGGCAACTTTCCAGCCTCATCCTCCATATCCAGGGATTGTCTACCTTCTGATGACCCTCTTCTAGCCCTTATGGCACCTAAAGGTCTCATAAGAACTCATCTTCTCAGTCTCATTCCCAATTCCATCCTTCTCCAGAGCTTCTATTAAATGGTGATCTGTTCTCAACTCAATGATCGTTGAAGAGAAGCCATGTCCAGAGATTGTCTACACCTGAAGACCCTCTTCTAGCCCTTATGGGACCCAAAGATGGTCATCTCCCCAGTCTCATTCCCAATCTCAACCTTCTCCAGAGCTTCTATCAGTTGGTGATTTCCAATGACACTTGAAGAGAGGCAACTTTCCAGCCTCATCCTCCATATCCAAGGATTGTCTACCTTCTGATGACGTTCATCTAGTCTTTATGGCACCCAAAGGTAGACATCTTCCCAGTCTCATTCCCAATCCCAACCTTCTCCAGAGCTTCTATGAGCTGTCAATCCCTCATTTCGACCCGGTGAAGCTTGAAACGTGGCTGTGATGTCTCCAGATGAGGTCTCATCCTTCCAACTATGGAGACTCCATCTCAAGCTTATCGTTTCCGACTCTGAGGAAGCCTCTCATCCCTACTCGGTGAGCATGTTTCGGGGTTGCCTACCTGCTGGGACCCATCTTCCCCATCTCAGCCCCTTGAAAGCCTCCCGGATGGGAGTTTGATGGACATCTCCCAACCCTTCCCATCCCCGATGACCCTTCAACCACAAGGAGAGAAGGTCAGCATCCTCCCAAGGCTTTAGGATATGAAATCCCACCTTGAAATCTTACCTTGGAGGCCTGGGATGATGCTCTGGGGTTGCCTTCCTCGCCTTCTCTTCCTTCAAAGGTTATATATATATATTTAAGGGGATGCTGGGGGGGATGTCTCTCCTCCTCTCTGGAAAGGAAGGATGGAGGAATGAGCCAGAGCCCGGCTAAAGGCGCCTCCGCCTTCCCATGGCGCAGCTGATGCGGGATCGAAGCGGGTTAAAAGGGGGCTTTGGAGGGGAGGGGATGAAGCTCCAAGACCGGTGGCAAAGGATGCGGCTGGTGCGGATGTAGAATGGGAAAACAAGGCTCTCCTGCCGCCGCTGCTGCTGCTCCGCCTCTTTGCTTTCCTAAGCAGCAGGCGCGGGCACGAGGAAGCGCGCTCCCGAGGGCAGCGGGGGCGCGCCTTGGAAGCCGGCAAAAGCCGCTCTTGGTCGGGTTTGCGCCCTGCAACATCACCTGGGAGGGAGGGAAGGAGGGCATCAATAGAGACACTTGAATAATAATAATAATAATAATAATAATAATAATAATAATAATAATAATAATAATAATAATAATAATATAATATAATAATAATATAATAATATAATAATAATAATAATAATATTCTGCCCTGGCAGAATATGTCAAGCAAAGTGAAGAACCTGCTTTGATTGAAGTCAAAATCAGAAACTCCTCAAAACACAGCAGACAAAAAACCAGTACAAGAAAACCGCACTACAAACTAGAGCTGACAGCTGGCACAACAAAACACTGCATGGAAAGTTCCTTGACAAAACTGAAGGAAAAGCTGATAAGGAGAAGACCTGGCTCTGGCTCACGAATGGGACCCTGAAGAAGGAGACAGAAGGCCTGATCCTTGCAGCCCAGGAGCAAGACATCAGGACAAAGGCACTCAAGGCCAAGATCGAAAAGTCAGATGATGACCCAAAATGCAGACTGTGCAAGGAAACCGATGAAACCATTGATCATCTCCTCAGCTGCTGTAAGAAAATTGCACAGATAGACTACAAACAGAGGCACAACCACGTGGCCCAAATGATTCATTGGAACTTATGCCTCAAGTCCCACCTCCCAGCAGCAAAGAACTGGTGGGATCACAAACCTGCAAAAGTCTTGGAAAATGAGCACGCAAAGATACTGTGGGACTTCTGAATCCAGACTGACAACGTTCTGGAACACAACACACCAGACATCACAGTTGTGGAAAAGAAAAAGGTTTGGATCATTGATGTCGCTATCCCAAGTGACAGTCGCATTGACGAAAAACAACAGGAAAAACTCAGCCACTCTCAGGACCTCAAGATTGAACTGCAAAGACTCTGGCAGAAACCAGTGCAGGTGGTCCCGGTGGTGATGGGCACATCAAAGGATCTCAGCCGGCATTTGGAAACAATAGACATTGACAAAATCACGATCTGCCAACTGCAAAAGGCCACCCTGCTGGGATCTGCACACATCATCCAAAAATACATCACACAGTCCTAGACACTTGGGAAGTGATCGACTTGTGGTTTTGTGATATGAAATACAGCATATCTATCTTGTTTGCTGTGTCATATAATAATAATAATAATAATAATAATAATAATAATAATAATAATAATAATATAATAACAACCCTTGGGAAGTGTTCGACTTGGGATTTTGTGATACGAAATCCAGCATGTCTATCTTGTTTGCTTGTGTCATATAATAATAATAATAATAATAATAATAATAATAATAATAATAATATAATAATAATAATAATAACAACAACAACAACACTTGGGAAGTGTTCGACTTGGGATTTTGTGATATGAAATCCAGTATATCTATCTTGTTTGCTTGTGTCATATAATAATAATAATAATAATAATAATAATAATAATAATAATAATAATATAATAACAACACTTGGGAAGTGTTCGACTTGGGATTTTGTGATATGAAATCCAGCATATCTATCTTGTTTGCTTGTGTCATATAATAATAATAATAATAATAATAATAATAATAATAATATAATAACAACACTTGGGAAGTGTTCGACTTGGGATTTTGTGATACGAAATCCAGTATATCTATCTTGTTTGCTTGTGTCATATAATAATAATAATAATAATAATAATAATAATAATAATAATAATAATATAATAACAACACTTGGGAAGTGTTCGACTTGGGATTTTGTGATATGAAATCCAGCATATCTATCTTGTTTGCTGTGTCATAATAATAATAATAATAATAATAATAATAATAATATAATAAAAATAATAATAATAACACCACTTGGGAAGTGTTTGACTTGTGATTTTGTGATATGAAATCCAGCATATCTATCTTGTTTGCTGTGTCATAATAAAATAATAATAATAATAATAATAATAATAATAATAATAATAATAATACTTTATTTGTGTTTCGCCCTATCTCCCCAAGGGGACTCATGAAAAGGATCTCCCCAAAGCTAGAAAACAAGCTTCTCTAGGAGATGGCCCTGCGGTGCTGTGTTTCTATCTGCAAAGAAGGTGTTGATTCAAAAGCGTAGATTGCTCTCCACCCACGGCTTTTCGCAAGGAACGGATTGCGGCTCTCTCTATCCGAATCGTAAGCTTTGCGAAGCAAAATGTGAATAACCCGGGGGGATTTTTCTTTCCTGACATCAAAGGGCCTGGATTGAGGGCATATTAAAAGATTATTCAAATGTTTCTTTCCCTGCGCCGTTTGAAAGCGGAGGATGTCCTTATTTATTTTATTTTTAAAGAAATCGAGATGCGTCGGTGTCTTGAGAGCTTCGCCTGAAATGCCGCCAACCGTTCGGTTGGGGTTGTTGTATGTTTTCCGGGCTGTATGGCCATGTTCCAGAAGCATTCTCTCCTGATGTTTTACCCACATCAATGGCAGGCATCCTCACAACCTCTGAGGATGCCTGCCATAGATGTGGGCGAAACGTCAGGAGAGAATGCTTCTGGAACATGGCCATACAGCCCGGAAAACATACAACAACGTTTGGTTGGGATTTGTTGTTTATTTGTTCAGTCACTTCCTCGTTGGTATTTAGTTTCCCGAACCCAACTACATTTGGGACAGGTATCAACCCATGACTTGTAGGCCATGTGTTGTTGAGTTGCTGTGAGTCTTTCGGGCTGCGTTGTTGTTGTTTTCTTTCTTTCCTTGTTAGTATTTAGTTTCACAAACCCAACTGCATTTGGCACAAGTACCAACAAATGACTTGTAGGCTATGTATTGTTGGGTTGCTGTGAGTCTTTCGGGCTGAGTTGTTATTGTTTTCTTTCTTTTCTTGTTGGCATTTAGTTTCATGAACCCAACTGCATTTGGTACAGGTACCAACCTATGACTTGTTTGGTCATGTGTTGTTGGGTTGCTGTGAGTCTTTCGGGCTGCAATGTTGTTTTCTTTCTTCCCTTGTTAGTATTTAGTTTCACGAACCCAATTGTTGTTGTTTTCTTTCTTTCCTTGTTGATATTTAGTTTCATGAACCCAATTGCATTTGGCACAAGTACCAACAAATGACTTGTAGGCTATGTATTGTTGGGTTGCTGTGAGTCTTTCAGGCTGTGTTGTTGTTTGTTTTCTTTCTTTCCTTGTTGGCATTTAGTTTCACGAACCCAACTACATTTGAGACACGTACCAACCCATGACTTGTAGGCCATGCTTTGTTGGGTTGCTGTGAGTCTTTCGGGCTGTGTTGTTGTTGTTTTCTTTCTTTCCTTGTTGGCATTTAGTTTCACGAACCCAATTGTTGTTGTTTTCTTTCTTTCCTTGTTAGTATTTGGTTTCACGAACCCAATTGTTGTTGTTTTCTTTCTTTCCTTGTTAGTATTTAGTATCACGAACCCAATTGTTGCTGTTTTCTTTCTTTCCTTGTCGGTATTTAGTTTCACGAACCCAACTACATTTGAGACACGTACCAACCCATGACTTGTAGGCCATGCTTTGTTGGGTTGCTGTGAGTCTTTCAGGCTGCATTGTTGTTGTTTTCTTTCTTTCCTTGTTGGTATTTAGTTTCACGAACCCAACTACATTTGAGACACGTACCAACCCATGACTTGTAGGCCATGCTTTGTTGGGTTGCTGTGAGTCTTTCAGGCTGCATTGTTGTTGTTTTCTTTCTTTCCTTGTTGGTATTTAGTTTCACGAACCCAACTACATTTGAGACACGTACCAACCCATGACTTGTAGGCCATGCTTTGTTGGGTTGCTGTGAGTCTTTCAGGCTGCATTGTTGTTGTTTTCTTTCTTTCCTTGTTGGCATTTAGTTTCACGAACCCAACTACATTTGAGACACGTACCAACCCATGACTTGTAGGCCATGCTTTGTTGGGTTGCTGTGAGTCTTTCAGGCTGCATTGTTGTTGTTTTCTTTCTTTCCTTGTTGGCATTTAGTTTCACGAACCCAACTACATTTGAGACACGTACCAACCCATGACTTGTAGGCCATGCTTTGTTGGGTTGCTGTGAGTCTTTCGGGCTGTGTTGTTGTTGTTTTCTTTCTTTCCTTGTTGGCATTTAGTTTCACGAACCCAATTGTTGTTGTTTTCTTTCTTTCCTTGTTAGTATTTAGTATCACGAACCCAATTGTTGCTGTTTTCTTTCTTTCCTTGTCGGTATTTAGTTTCACGAACCCAACTACATTTGAGACACGTACCAACCCATGACTTGTAGGCCATGCTTTGTTGGGTTGCTGTGAGTCTTTCGGGCTGCATTGTTGTTGTTTTCTTTCTTTCCTTGTTGGTATTTAGTTTCACGAACCCAACTACATTTGAGACACGTACCAACCCATGACTTGTAGGCCATGCTTTGTTGGGTTGCTGTGAGTCTTTCAGGCTGCATTGTTGTTGTTTTCTTTCTTTCCTTGTTGGCATTTAGTTTCACGAACCCAACTACATTTGAGACATGTACCAACCCATGACTTGTAGGCCATGCTTTGTTGGGTTGCTGTGAGTCTTTCAGGCTGCATTGTTGTTGTTTTCTTTCTTTCCTTGTTGGCATTTAGTTTCACGAACCCAACTACATTTGAGACATGTACCAACCCATGACTTGTAGGCCATGTGTTATTGGGTTGCTGTGAGTCTTTTGGGCTTTGTTGTTGTTTTCTTTCTTTCCTTGTCGGTATTTAGTTTCACGAACCCAACTACATTTCAGACACGTACCAACCCATGACTTGTAGGCCATGTGTTGTTGGGTTGCTGTAAATCTTTTGGGCTGCAATGTTGTTTTCTTTCTTTCCTTGTTGGCATTTAGTTTCACGAACCCAATTGCATTTGGTCCAGGTCAGTGTGGCGTATGTACGTGTCCAGCCGTGCGCCCCTTTTTCCTTCCCTTCTGCTTCATGCGCCATCCACATCCCTTCTTTCCAGCCCTTCTTTCTTATCATCCTGCTCCTTCCCTCCCTCATTTATGGCCTGACTCAATGGCTCTCTAACTCGATCAACCTCCTGCTAAATTCGATCAGGGAGGTCCAGGCGGTTGAATGTCGGAGGCCCTCGAGTGCCCTGTCCATCTTCCGCAGATGGAGGCCTGTCGTCCTCGGCCTTTTCTGATTCAATTCCCGTTGTCGTCATGCCAGCCGTTTCTCGCACAGGTCGAAGCCCCCGCTGTGTTGTTGTTTTGTTCTTTCTTTCCTTGTTGGTATTTAGTTTCACGAAGGACGTTTTCCGCCTCTGTGTCGAAAGGCTTCGGCTTTCTCAAGGTCTCCGGGACAAACGTCTCAGGGAATTGATTTCAAGGACCGCCAAATAAAGTCACCCCGGGCAAAGGCACATGCCATCGTTTCCCAAAAGCGACAAGACCAAAGACGGCCACGTTTCCGTCCCTTTTGCGTTTGGCAGGTAAGGCTTTGTTTGTGTGCACGGTTTGATCTCTGTTGAGCCTTGGCCTGGAAAATGAGATTGGTCCTGATCCAAATACGGCTGGCCTTTGAAATGAAAAGTAGGTCCAAATCCATCACCGGTGGAATCCAAATATCCCTTTGGATGTAGGCGAACTACAACTCTCATCAACCTCTCTCAATCCCGCAACTCCTCACTTGTTTAAAGTTGGGTTGCTGTGAGTTATCCAACTGTATGGCCATGTTCCAGAAGCATTCTCTCCTGACGTTTCGCCCACATCTGTGGCAGGCATCCTCAGAGGTTGTGGAGTCTCTTGGAAACTAGGCTTATATATCTATTAGACATGTCCAAAAAATCGTTTTGAATCGTATATCGGAATTATTTCGGATTGTTCTCGCTTTTTGATACGCATTCCGAGACATTGTCTCACAGCGCAACCAGCAATGTAATTCAAACCATTGTTGGACCATTCTCTAATTGTCTCTTGATGTTTCGTTAATTTTTCCCCCCTCCCAAATTTTTTAAAATATATTTTTAAAAATATTTAAAAATTATTTTTGTTTCTGCAACCTACCTTGAAGCTTCCACGATGGACGCAAAGGTGGGGGCTAATGTCCTCTGCGTCCACATGGAAGATTGCCATATTATTATTGTTGTTGTTGTTGTTGTTGTTTTATTTATATTTTGCTCTATCTCCCCGAAGGGACTCAGGGCAGTTTCCAACCTAGGAATGATATCCAGGGTGGGAGAAAGAACTCTTGTCTGCTGGAGACAAGTGTGAACGTTGCAGTTGGCCACCTTGATTAGCACTGAATAGCTTTTCAGCTTCAAAGCCTGGCTGCTTCCTGCCTGGGGCAATCCTTGGTTGGGAGTTTTTAGCTGGCCCTGATTGTGTCCTGTCAAGTTATTTAAAAACACTAACATCAGGACAGTAAATAAAGAACAACACTCAGAAAACAGGGGAATTCCATACAGGAAACAATCAGGGCCAGCTAACACCTCTCACCAAAGAATTCCCTCAGGCAGGAAGCAGCCAGGCTTTGAAGCTGCAAGGCTATTCAGTGCTAATCAAGCTGGCCAGTGGCAACATTTAGGCTTGCTTCAAACTAACAATAGTCCTGGGCATCATAATATATATATATATATATATATATATATATATATATATATACAGTCCACATGCCCCCAGTGGTGCAGCGGATTAAATCGCTGAGCTGATGAACTTGCTGACTGAAATATTGGCGGTTCGAATTCGGGGAGCGGGGTGAGCTTCTGCTGTTAGCCCCAGCTTCTGCCAACCTAGCAGTTCGAAAACATACAAATGTGAGTAGATCAATAGGTACTGCTCCGGTGGGAAGGTGACGGCACTCCTGGCCACATGACCTTGGAGGTGTCTATGGACAACGCCGGCTCTTCGGCTTAGAAATGGAGATGAGCACCAACCCCCATAGTCGGACACGACTGGACTTAATGCCAGGGGAAAACCTTTTCCTTTACTAATATATAATAATAATAATAATAATAATAATAATAATAATAATAATAATAAATACGCTGGCTCTTTGGTTTAGAAATGGAGATGAGCACCAATCCTCAGAGTCAGACACAACTGGACTTAATGTCAGGGGAAACCTTTACCTTTTACTATTGCCATTGCATGTTGCATTTACATCGGGTTTTTTGAGTTTTACATTGGACAACACAGCCAATGACGGACATATCATGTCGCTTTGTTGTGGGCATCGTGCTGTTGTTTCCTATCTCCTTTAGGGATATTTACACCGCGTAGTTGAATTGCCACCAATGTCCTTATTGTACCAAAATAAAATTCAATTTTACTTTCCAGCGAGAGCAAACTGACCGAATCGATGCAACACGGGGGAATCAGATTAGACCTAATGGGCGTCCTCTAATTGGGTTTAGCCGCTGGAATATTTATTGGAAATCTCTCAGGCCTCCCAAGTCAGCGCCTAAGTTAAACGAACAAACAAAAACAATACATTTGGATGAATAAATAGAGAGCAAGGAGCATGAAGAGGCCACCGACACTGTCTGTGAATGATTCCCAGCCACAGCACAAATCCTGACTCCTGGAGGCTTCCTCGCCTTCTCTCTCTCTTTGTCTCTCTTTGTGCCAGATTACCTTTCAGGTTTCCTCCCGCCGGATGTGGCAGAAATGCTGAAGCGGCAAAAGGAAGCCCTTGGTTCAACTCCTGGAGACCTGATACCCGGGAAGTGAGGCGCATTGTTTGTATGGGGAAGGTCGGTGTAGGAATGCCGTCAATGCACGACACCGCAATCATCATCCTGTGATAATCTATGGAGTTCCTGGGCACATATTTGGTAATAATAATAAAAATAATAATAGAACAGGTGGAAGAGGACTCATACAAGTAAAACAAGCTGTCAAAGAAGAAGAACATGCCCTGGCAGAATATGGAAAGCAAAGTAAAGAACCTGCTTTGACTGAAGTCAAAAATCAAAGCACAGCAGACAAAGAATCAGTACAAGAAAACCGCACTACAAACTAGAGCTGACAGCTGGCACAACAAAACTTGTGGTTTTGTGATATGAAATCCAGCATATCTATCTTGTTTGCTGTGTCATACAATAAAATAATAATAATAATAATAATAATAATAATAATAATAATAATAATAATAATAATAACATCATCATCAACAACAACAACAATAGAAGATCAGGGGGCAGAGGACTCTTACAGAATCAGTACAAGAAAACCGCACTACAAACTAGAGCTGACAGCTGGCACAACAAAACTTGTGGTTTTGTGATATGAAATCCAGCATATCTATCTTGTTTGCTGTGTCATACAATAAAATAATAATAATAATAATAATAATAATAATAATAATAATAATAATAACAACATCAACAACAACAACAACAATAGAAGATCAGGGGGCAGAGGACTCTTACAAGTCAAACAAGCAGTCAAAAAAGAAGAAAATGCCCTGGCAGAATATGTAAAGCAAAGTGAAGAACCTGCTTTGATTGAAGTCAAAAATCAAAGCACAGCAGACAAAGAATCAGTACAAGAAAACCGCACTACAAAATGCCCTGGCAGAATATGTAAAGCAAAGTGAAGAACCTGCTTTGATTGAAGTCAAAAATCAAAGCACAGCAGACAAAGAATCAGTACAAGAAAACCGCACTACAAACTAGAGCTGACAGCTGGCACAACAAAACGTGTGGTTTTGTGATATGAAATCCAGCATATCTATCTTGTTTGCTGTGTCATACAATAAAATAATAATAATAATAATAATAATAATAATAATAATAATAATAATAATAACAACATCAACAACAACAACAACAATAGAAGATCAGGGGGCAGAGGACTCTTACAAGTCAAACAAGCAGTCAAAAAAGAAGAAAATGCCCTGGCAGAATATGTAAAGCAAAGTGAAGAACCTGCTTTGATTGAAGTCAAAAATCAAAGCACAGCAGACAAAGAATCAGTACAAGAAAACCGCACTACAAACTAGAGCTGACAGCTGGCACAACAAAACTTGTGGTTTTGTGATATAAAATCTAGCATATCTATCTTGTTTGCTGTGTCATAAAATAATAATAATAATAATAATAATAATAATAATAATAATAATAATAATAATAATAATAGATGAACTGGTGGAAGAGGACTCTTACAAGTCAAACAAGCAGTCAAAGAAGAAGAACATGCCCTGGCAGAATATGGAAAGCAAAGTGAAGAACCTGCTTTGATTGAAGTCAAAAATCAGAAACTCCTCAAAGCACAGCAGACAAAAAATCAGTACAAGAAAACCGCACTACAAACTAGAGCTGACAGCTGGCACAACAAAACATTGCAAGGAAAGTTCCTTGATAAAATTGAAGGAATAATAATAATAATAATAATAATAATAATAATAATAATAATAATAATAATAATCCGGTGGCGCAGTGTGTTAAAGCACTGAGCTGCTGAACTTGCGCACCAAATGGTCGTAGGTTCGAATCCGGGCAGTGGAGTGAATACCCGCTGTTAGCCCCAACTTCTGCCAACCTAGCAGTTCGAAAACATGCAAATGTGAGTAGATCAATAGGTATGGGATGGTAACAGCGCTCCATGCAGTCATGCCAGTGGCCACATGACCTAGGAGGTGTCTATGGACAACGCCGGCTCTTTGGCTTAGAAATGGAGATGAGCACCAACCCCAGAATCGGACACGACTGGACTTAACTTCATGGGAAACCTTTGCCTTTGCTTCTGCCACCCACTCTTGGCTCTTTCCCCCCGTCTGATATTGAGATCCTGGGTGGTGGAGTTGAATAGCTGCCTTCCAGTAAGTTTGGGGCTTGTTTTCTCCAAAAGCCTCCACCCACTCCTGTTATTATTGCTGTTTTGGGTGTTCTTATTCGCCATTCGAATGCCACACTTGGAATATAACCTGGGGAGGTTATTCAATCGGAACAAAACCCAACGCCAGGCGGTTCGAAGCTGGGTTGCCCTCACTTGTTGGCTTTCAAAGGCACGAAAAGAACGAACGTGGGCGTCTCAGAAGGGTGTCACGGGGCACTTTCATGCTATTTTGTTTGCCACCCCAAAACGGTTGCTTTCCCCCAAATCCTCTCTTTGCTTTTGGAGGCTAAGCACTAAGCAACAGCACAGTTGGGCTCCCATTTGAGCTCACCAACTTGGAAGAAGTTCTCTTCTGCCAGTTGCAACATTCCCACTTGCCGCCAACAGACAAGAGTTCTTTCTCATTCCACAGATATATAAACTCCACTTGCCTCGTTTCCGACAGACCTCACAACCTCTGAGGATGCCTGCCATAGATGTGGGCAAAACGTCAGGAGAGAATGCTTCTGGAACATCACCATATGTTTTAATTGTACAAAATAAATAAATTGTGGGTGAACTACAACTCACATTGTGCCAGATTAACCCTGAGAAACTCCATCAGTACTTAAAGTTTGTTAAGTTCGGCAACTTTGGTCAGATTTTGGTCAAGAAGCTCCAATATGGGCTGCTCTTTGGGATGCCGGACCGGGGAGGTTTTGAGGATGCGGACCTGGCTGTGCTCTGGAGCGACGGCGTCCAGTCTTATTTTGCGGTAAGTCACTTCTCAATATCATATTGCAGGCATGTCCAAACTACGGCCCGCGGGCCAATTGCGGCCCATGTCCAAATTTCCACCGGCCCACAGCCAGTCATAAAATCAATAATATGGAGCCCTCACAGCCTTGAAAATGAACAAAACATGGCTACCAGTATTAAAAAATTCCAAAATCAGGACTGTAAATAAAGAGCAAGACTCAGAAAACAGGGAATTCCAGACAGGAAACAATCAGGGCCAGCTAACACCTCCCAACAAAGGATTCCCCCAGAATAAAGAACAGCACTCTGTTATGCAAATTCCACACTAATGGAGAGAGTAAAGAACACT
This sequence comes from Anolis carolinensis, assembly GCF_035594765.1. Taxonomy (NCBI): domain Eukaryota; kingdom Metazoa; phylum Chordata; class Lepidosauria; order Squamata; family Anolidae; genus Anolis; species Anolis carolinensis. The sequence continues at coordinate 11,500,446 of NW_026943818.1, forward strand.
GGGATGTCTGTGGTGGAGGAAAACCAGAAAATCGAGGATGAAATTGTCCCCGTATGAAAGCCTTTACTTGGGCTGTATGCCATAGAAAAGAATAGGAAAGGGTTAAGGGAGAGGCAATGAGTGGGGAGAAGTCTGGTTCAATTGTCCCTGATAATGTCCATGGGCAATTAAAGTCAATTAAGGAGAAGCAGAGAGGAGGACAAATGCTTGGACCTGGCGGAGAGCGGTCAATGCCGCAATCCAATTTCCCGGCCACCAAATGCAATTAAGGGGAATTGTTTGGCCGGTTTGCCTCGGAGTGCTGGTATATAAATTCTCCAAGCTCTTCTTCTGTCCGGTTTTCCATCCTAGGACGCAAAGCATGGGAAGGCGGCCGACGAGGCCTTCCTGCCCGGCGTTCCGTCTCCGAGAAGTGGCCGCCATGTATCTCAGCTCCCTGGCCGTCTTCCTCCTCATCCTGGTGGTCGCTCTCCAAGGCACGGACCCAAGGGAGAACTACTTCCCTTACAAAGTCCCGTTGGACCCTCAAAGCACCTTGGAGCTCTCGTGGAACGTCAGCTACCTCCACCGAGAGGTCCATTTCCAGATTTTGGTCAAGAAGCTCCAAGACGGGCTGCTCTTTGGGATGTCGGACCGGGGAGGTTTTGAGGATGCGGACCTGGCCGTGCTCTGGAGCGACGGCGTCCAGTCTTATTTTGCGGTAAGTCACTTCTCAATATCGTATTGCAGGCATGTCCAAACTACAGCCCGCGGGCCAATTGCGGCCCATGTCCAAATTTCCACCGGCCCGAAGCTGGTCATAAAATCAATAATATGGAGCCCTCACAACTGTGAAAATGAACAAAACATGGCTACCAGTATTAAAAAAATTCCAAAATCAGGGCTGGAAATAAAGACTCAGAAAACAGGGAATTCCAGACAGGAAACAATCAGGGCCAGCTAACACCTCCCAACAAAGGATTCCCCCAAGCAGGAAGCAGCCAGGCTTTGAAGCTGCAAGGCTACTGTTTTTGTTGATGTAATACTGTTTTGGGCTTGTCCCAGTGTAAGTCGCCCCGAGCCTTTGGGCAGATGGAGCAGGGTATAAATAAAGTTTTATTATTATTACAGTAGAGTCTCACTTATCCAACACTCGCTTATCCAACGTTCTGGATTATCCAACGCATTTTTGTAGTCAAAGTTTTCAATACATCATGATATTTTGGTACTAAATTCGTAAATACAGTAATTACTACATAGCATTACTGGGTATTGAACTACTTTTTCTGTCAAATTTGTTGTATAGCATGATGTTTTGGTGCTTAATTTGTAAAATCATAATGTAATTTGATGTTTAATAGGCTTTTCCTTAATCTCACCTTATTATCCAACATATTCGCTTATCCAACATTCTGCCGGCCCGTTTATGTTGGATAAGTGGGACTCTACTGTATTACAGTAGAGTCTCACTTATCCAAGCCTCGCTTATCCAAGCCTCTGGATAATCCAAGCCATTTTTGTAGTCAATGTTTCCAATATATCGTGATATTTTGGTGCTAAAGTCATAAGTACAGTAATTACAACATAACATTACTGCGTATTGAACTACTTTTTCTGTCAAATTTGTTGTCTAACATGAAGTTTTGGTGCTTAATTTGTAAAATCATAACCTAATTTGATGTTTAATAGGCTTTTCCTTGATCAGTCCTTATAATCCAAGATATTCGCTTATCCAAGCTTCTGCTGGCCCATTTAGCTTGGATAAGTGAGACTCTACTGTATTATTATTATTATTATTGACATAGTATGACACAGCAAATGAGATCTATATGCTGGATTTCATATTACAAAATCACAAGTCAAACACTTCTCAAGTGTTTAGGACTGTGTGATGTATTTTTGGATGATGCATGCAGATCCCATTATTATTATTATTATTATTATTATTATTATTATTATTATTATTATTACTAATCAAGGTAGCCAATTAAAACATTCACACCTGACTCCAAAAGGCAAGAGGTCTGTCTCCCACCTTGGACTTTCCACAGATATATAAACGCCACTTGCCTAGTTTCCAACAGTCCTCACAACCTCAGAGGATGTGGGCAAAACGTCAGGAGAGAATGCTTCTGGTACATGGCCAGACAGCCCGGAAAACACATAACAATCCCAATATGCAGCCCGTCAGGACTGTTGACCACAGCATAAAATACACGCATACAAAAAACTATTTTATATTTTACCCGAAAACTTTTTTTTTTCATGACAGGAGCGACTTGAGAAACTGCAAGTCACTTCTGGTGTGAGAGAATAGGTTGTCTGCAAGGACGTTGCCCAGGGGACGTTGTCCAGGTGTTTTGATGTTTTTACCATCTTTGTGGGAGGCTGTTCTCATGTTCCCACATAGGGAGCTAGAGCTGAGAGAGGGAGCTCATCCATGCTCTCCCCAGGTCGGATTTGAAACGGCAACCTTCAGGTCAGCAACCCAACCTTCAAGCCATCAGTCCTGCCAGCACAAGGGTTTAACCCACTGCGCCACCGCGGGCTCCAGTACCCGAAGATGATCAAAACCACAGTTTTGCTTGTGCATGGAGTCTTTTCAATCCATGTATCATAGGTTCTTTTGTTTTTCAATTGACAATCAAACCGGGTCTCGCAAACCCGACAAATTGAATATTAAATTCGGTCCGGCAACCCGTTTTTCCATTTCGTAATTTTGATCCGAATCTAAAATTGAAATAATGAAAAGAATGGCCTTTTTCATTTTGTAATATCAGATTCAAAATCAACATAATGTATTTTCATTTCTTACTTTTGATGGTTAATTGAAAAATGAAGCAAATAAAAATAAAACAAAATGAGATAGTTCCATCTTATCTCCTGTGCCATCAGTTGAGGGGCCCTCCTCCCAGTAAAATGCCATAATATAATATAACTAGCTGTGCCCGGCCACGCGTTGCTGTGGCAAAGTGGTGGTGGTATTGGTTAAAAATTGTTGTGTAATTTTTATTTGACGCTATTTGCATTTTTTATTAATTTTATTGTAAGTTATATTTTTATTTATTATATTTTATTATTTTCTAGTATTATTTTTAGTTATTTTCTATTATTATAGTATTTTATTGTATTAATTTTTAGTGTTTTTTATTATTTTTTATTGGGTTGCTAGGAGACCAAGTTGGAGGAGCTTAGCCTTCTAACTGGCAGCAATTGGATAAAAGCAATTATTCCTCAAATTAGGACTTTATTATTCTTTTCTTTTTGTTGTATCAACCTAGAGGCGTGGATGATGGGTTGAGTTGTCAAATTTCGAGGTTGGGGGGCCTGTAGTTTTGTTGTTTTGTGGGTCGCCGTGATGCCATCACTCTTTTATATAATATAATATAATATAATATAATATAATCTATATATATAAAAGAGTGATGGCATCGCGGCGACTCACAAAACAACAAAACTACAGGCCCCCCAACCTCGAAATTTGACAACACAACCCATCATCCACGCCTCAAGGTTGATACAACAAAAAGAAAAGAAAAATAAAGTCCTAATTAGAAGGAGAGCAATAATTGTTTTTATCCAATTGCTGCCAGTTTAGAGGGCTAATCTCTGCCCACTTGGTCTCCTAGCAACCAAGGGACAGCCAGGGTTCAGTTAGGGGACAAGCAGACTTAGGCCTCAGGCCTCTTCCACAGATTATCTAATTTGCACTGGATTATATGGCAGTGTAGACTCAAGGCCCTTCCACACAGCTATATAACCCATTTATAATCTTATACTATCTGCTTTCAACTGGATTATCTTGACTCCACACTGCCATATAATCCACTTCAGTGTGCATTTTATACAGCTGTGAAGAAGGGGCCTCATATAATCCAGTTCTGAGCAGATAATATAAGATTAGAAATATACAGCAGAGTCTCACTTATCCAACATAAACAGGCCGGCAGAACATTGGATAAGTGAATATCTTGGATAATAAAAAGGGATTCAGGAAAAGCCGATTAAACATCAAATTAGGTAATTTGCCACAGCAACGCGTGGCCGGGCACAGCTAGTATAATATAATATAATATAATATAATATAATATAATATAATATAATATAATATAATATAATATAATATATGTAATATTGTATATAATAGTTGTATATAATATACAATAATATATAATAATATAATGTATATACATATAATATTGATAATAATATCAGAATGTAATACAATACAATACTAATAATACAATATAATAAAATTAATTATATATTAAATATTACATATAATATTGCGAATAATATTACAGTATAATGATATCGTACAATATAGTGAGAGCTCCTCACTATCACTTGTGGCGCCCCACTTTGAGAACCTCTGCCCTAGACCATAGCTTCATGGTCCTCCTTTTGCTCAGGAGCATTCAAGGGTGATGTTGCATCATGACTGTAACCCATCATTGGGGGTCTCTTACCTATAGGACGCCTGGAGTGACCATGATGGACACCTGCACATGGACTCCCAGCAGAACTACAAGCTCCTGAAAGCATGGTCTGCCCTCGAAGGGTTCTACTTGCTCTTCAAACGGTCCTTTGATACCTGCGACCCAAAGGACTATCGGATAGAGGTAGGAATCTCCTATCTTGGGCCCATTTGATAGTGGGGTGACTGGGGTGGTGGTGGTGGAGGGAGATGGGAACAGACTAGAAGTGCTACGACTTGTCCAAACTGTGCAACCAAGAATGATCCACTACAGTGGATCTACACCAGGCGTGGGTCAACAAGTAACAGCATCTTTACGTCAGTTCAAAAGATCAAACAGGGCAACAATCTATATATATAAAAGAGTGATGGCATCATGGCAGCGGACAAAACAACAGAAGTAAACACCCCACAACCTCGAAAATTGACAGCACAACCCCTCATCCATGCCTCTAGGTTGATACAACAAAAAGAAAAGAAAAAGAAAGTCCTAATTAGAGGGAGAGGAATAATTGCTTTTATCCCATTGCTGCCAGTTAGAAGGCTAAGCTCCACTCACTTGGGTCTCCTAGCAACCCACTCAGCCCAGGGGACCCTTTACCTTAACTACCAACAATTCCTCAATACTTTGTTTCCCGTACCACCAGACTTTGCCACAGCAACGCGTGGCCGGGCACAGCTAGTATATATATATACACACCATATATACTTGAGTATAAACCGACCTGAATATAAGCCGAGGCACCTCATTTTACCACAAAAACTGGGAAAACTTATTGACTCGAGTATAAGACGAGGGAGGGAAATGCAGCAGCTACGGGTCAAATTCAAAAATAAAAATAGATACAGTAGAGTCTCACTTATCCAACATAAACGGGCCGGCAGAACCTTGGATAAGCGAATATGTTGGATAATAAGGAGGAATTAAGGAAAAGCCTATTAAACATCAAATTAGGTTATGATTTTACAAATTTCGCAATATGTATAGTTTAAATAACAAAAATATATAAATGTAATATATAACTGTATTTAATAAATCAAAAACTATTTCAGTCAGCTCGCTCTTCCCTTCCTGACTGTTTACAGTCAGATCACTCTTCCCTTCCTGACCGTTTTAAGTCAGCTCGCTCTTCCCTTCCTGACCGTTTTCAGTCAGCTCGCTCTTCCCTTCCTGACTGTTTTCAGTCAGGTTGCTCTTCCCTTCCTGACCGTTTTCAGTCAGGTCGCTCTTCCCTTCCTGACCGTTTTCAGTCAGCTTGCTTTTCCCTTCCTGATTGTTTTCAGTCAGCTCGCTCTTCCCTTCCTGACCGTTTTCAGTCAGCTCGCTCTTCCCTTCCTGACTGTTTTCAGTCAGCTCACTCTTCCCTTCCTGACCATTTTCAGTCAGCTCGCTCTTCCCTTCCTGACCGTTTTTAGTCAGCTCGCTCTTCCCTTCCTGGCCGTTTTCAGTCAGCTTGCTCTTCCCTTCCTGATTGTTTTCAGTCAGCTCGCTCGTCCCTTCCTGACCGTTTTCAGTCAGCTCACTCTTCCCTTCCTGACCGTTTTCAGTCAGCTTGCTCTTCCCTCTCCGAGGTGAAAGTGGCAGTTAAAACCGTTTGTCTCAGCACCAAGCAGCCAATCAGAATTCTGGCTCCTGACTGGCTCAGCCAATCAGCTGTCCCTTCCAGACAACTCCTCACACTCTAGGGGTTTTGGACTTCAACTCTTACAATTCCTAACAACCCCTAGATGCCTTGACATGCCTTACCCATGCAGCAGGGCATCTGATATGGCATTCTCGGATCAGGACCATTGACTTGTCTTCTACTCTCCTTCCAGGATGGCACCGTGCATCTCATCTATGGGATTCTGGAGGCACCCGTCCCTTCCCTTGGGGCGATTAATGTTTCCGCCCTCCGCCGGAAAGGGCTACAAAGGGTCCAGCTGCTGAAACCGGACATCAGGATTCCTTCATTGCCGAGCGACTTGAAGACCATGGTGATCAGGGCCCCGAACGTGAGCATCCCAGGCCAAGAGACGACCTATTGGTGCTACATGACAGAGCTTCCAGATGGTTTCGGAAAGCATCACATTGTCATGGTAGGTATAGATCAGATACCCACGGAAAGGCAGGATGGGAGAGAAGGAAGGTAGCTCTCCATGAATGAAAGGCCACCAACATCTAACCCGCCTTGGTAGTTGTATGTCTGGATCACCAGCAGTCCGTCTTAGAGAGTTGTTAGACTCAGGGAAACTCAGATTGAGCTCCTCCATTGCAATCAAGGAGGATTGTGTTGTCAAAGGCTTTCATGGCCCGAATCACTGGGTTGTTGTGAGTCTTCCGAGCTGTGTGGCCATGTTCTAGAAGGATTATCTCCTGACATTTCACCCATATTATCTATGGCAGGCATCCTCAGAGGTTGAGGGGTCTGGTGTGGGCAAAACGTCAGGAGAGAATGCTTCTAGAACATGGCCATACAGGCCGGAAGACTCACAACAACCTCAAGGAGGATTGTTGTCCCTTGTCTGCCCATCTATTTAGCTGTCTCTTCATCTGTCTGGGGTTTTTTTTGTCAGTCTGTCTCTCCATCTACCCATCCATCACCTGTTTCATCTGTCTGTCTGTCTGTCTGTCTATCTATCTATCCATCCATCCATCTGTCTATCTACCTATCTATTTAATCGTCCATCAGTCACCTAATTCCATCCATCCAATGACATTAATGCTTACAGTGGTTACTAAAGTATTGTTACCAACAATGTTGTCTATCCATCGACCATCTATTCCATTTACTCTATCTATCTATCTATCTATCTATCTATCTATCTATCTATCTATCCATCCACCCACCCATCTATCCATCCATCCATCCATGCATCCCCCACTCTAATCACTATCTGTCTATCCATCCATCCATTCATCCATCATCTCTCTACCTGTCTACCCATCTACCCATTCACCCACCCATCCATGCATCCCTCACTCCAATCACTATCCGTTGATCCATCCATCCATCCATCCATCCATCCATCCATCTTCTCTCTACCTGTCTACTCATCTATCCATCCATCCATCCATCATCTCTCTACCTGTCCATCCATCCATCCATCCATCCATCCATCATCTCTCTACCTGTCTACCCATCTACCCATTCACCCTCCCATCCATGCATCCCTCACTCCAATCACTATCCGTCCATCCATCCATCCATCATCTCTCTACCTGTCTACCCATCTATCCATCCATCCATCCATCCATCCATCCATCCATCCATCATCTCTCTACCTGTCTACCCATTCACCCACCCATCCATGCATCCCTCACTCCAATCACTATCCGTCGATCCATCCATCCATCCATCCATCCATCCATCCATCCATCCATCCATCATCTCTCTACCTGTCTACCCATCTATCCATCCATCCATCCATCCATCCATCATCTCTCTACCTGTCTACCCATTCACCCACCCATCCATGCATCCCTCACTCCAATCACTATCCGTCTATCCATCCATCCACCCATCCATCCATCTATGTAATCACTTAAGCGGTTACCAAAACAGTCTTAGGAACTTATAAAAAGAGGAGAAGAGGACAATGACCATTTGAGATGCCTGCTAAAGACAATGAGCGTTGTCATCCCTGAGCTTCTCTTGGGAGTGTTGTCCATAGCTATGGGCCTCTCCAGAAGAAGCCATGGGGCTCCTACTGCTTGGCTTGCGATTGCCATGGAGCTTCTGGGTTCCTTGCTGAGGCTCCTTCTCCAGGCCATGGAGGAACATACCTCCTCCTCCGCACATCCACAGATGGAGCGGAACATTTTTTTTGAAGAGCAAGCTTTCACCAGGAAAGTTTCTATAGCAACCTTCCTTCAAAAGGTCCAAAAATGGAAGTGCTTGAAGATCTCAAACAGGGATTTGTTCAAGGTTGAGGGCCAAGTTCCAAAACATCTTTGTTTACCTCCAAATTTCCTCTCCAGGGAGTACGGGATCATTTTCAACATGATCACCACCCTTTCTGGAGGAAGCTGGGTTGTTGAGAAGCCAGGCTTTCAGAGGTCGTGTTGGAAAACGTAGCTATGGAGACGTAGTTGGAGTTCTGTCTCCCAATAGCGGATTTTCAACAAGTCAAAAGGAGATGTAAAGAAGCAAGACTGAGGGCCGGATGAGGGAAATAGAAATAGCAAAGCCCAGATTGCCCTACAAGTGAGGGACCTGCTGTTTCTGGAAACTTAATGCACCTAGTTTCCCGCAAAGGCTATTCTTAGATCCTCTCATTGCTCCTTGAGCGAGATTGATAACATGAGGAGGTGGGAACAACACATGGCTGAGCTTCTGCTTTGGAGATTGTGATGTGTCTTCTTGCAATGACAGAGCTATGTGGTTGACATGATGTTTTCTGCTGCTCTAGAGCAGGGCCGGATGGGCCCTCCACGGTCATTGACCTGGCTGCTGTCCTAAACTTTAGACTTAGGGTTGACCTATGTCTACCTGGTCTTTGGAGGTCTCTTTGCTTATCTGTGGTCTTATGAGATCGTCTAGATGGTCTTTGAAGGCCTCGTTGCTTAGCTACGGCCTTATGAGACCGTCTAGATGGCTTTTGGAGGTCACTTTCCTTACCTATGGTTTTATGAGATTGTCTAGATGGCCTTTGAGGGCCCCTTTCCTTACCTATGGTCTTATGAAAACATCTAGATGGTCTTTGAGGGTCCCTTTCCTTATCTATGGTCTTCTGATGGCCTGATGAGATCATCTAGATGGCCTTGAGGTTACCTTTCATTACCTATGGTCTTATGAGACCATCTAGATGGTCTCTGGAGGTCTCTTTGCTTACCCATGGTCTTATGAGATCATCTAAATGGTCTTTGAAGGCCTCTTTCCTTAGCTACGGCCTTATGAAACCATCTAGATGGTCTTTGAGGATCCCTTTACTTACTGATGGTCTTATGAGACCATCTATATGGTCTTTGGAGGTCTCTTTGCTTACCCATGGTCTTATGAGATCTTTTAGGTGGTCTTTGAAGGCCTCTTTCCTTAGCTACGGCCTTATGAAACCATCTAGATGGTCTTTGAGGATCCCTTTACTTACTGATGGTCTTATGAGACCATCTATATGGTCTTTGGAGGTCTCTTTGCTTACTTATGGTCTTATGAGATTGTCTAGATCAGGGGTCACCAAACTAAGGCCCATGGGCCGGATGCGGCCTTCCAGGATCATTGACCTGGCCTCTGTCCTAAACTTTAGACTTAGGGTTGACCTAAGTCTGAAAGGACTTGAAGGCACACAACAATCCTAATTTTGGACTATTTCATCATAGTCTGGCACTCCAACAGTCCGGCCCCCCAACAGGCCCGCCACTTAAAAAGTTTGAGGACCCCTGCTCTAGAGGTTCCTCTTAAACATTAGGAAGAACTTCCTGAGGGTAAGAGATGTTCAGTAGTGGAATACGTAGCATCAAAGTCTGGTGGAGTCTCCTTCTTTGGAGGTTGGATGGCCATCTGTCTGGAGAGATGGATGGTTGGATGGTCATCTGTCAGGGGTTGGGTGCACGGTCCTTGTGTTATCTTCCAACTCTAGGATTTTCTGGAGCTCTTTCAACAGAGGTTGGAAGATCATCCCTTGGGACAGATTGGATGGTGTCTTCTGTAGGACAGATTGGTTGGACTGGATCTCCCAACTCTAGGATGTTGTGAAATATCTAATGCAATGCTTGCCAATAGCCATGAGCACTAGACATGTCCAAAAAATCGTTTTGAATCGTATATCGGAATTATTTCGGATTGTTCTCACTTTTTGATATGCATTCCGAGACATTGTCTCACAGCGCAACCAGCAAGGTAATTCGAACCATTGTTGGCCCATTCTCTAATTGTCTCTTAATGTTTCATTTTTTTAAAATATATTTTTTAAAATATTTTTAAAAATTATTTTGTTTCTGCAACCTACCCAGAATGGGAGCTTAGCGCAGCCTAACATGGGTTGATGAGGATAGCTCAAGAAATGAGGGCGGGAGAGCCCTGTAAAAGTCCCCCCCCCCCCGGGTTCCTTTTTTTTTTTTGGCGATTGCGCATGCGCGTCCGCCATTTTAGAAACATACAGAATCATTACGAATTTTCGGAAATATCCGAAATTTTGGGGTGAAAAAATCGGAAATACTTTCTATATCGAAGTGCCAGCGCCCCCTACTTTAGAAACGAGAATTGAAACGTTTTTTTCATCGATCGGACATGCCTAATAAGCACCAATGGCAAAAGGATCATGGTCCTTCCCAACTAACACCCCCAAATAACTCTTAATTGTAGTATGAGCCAGTTATCACCAAAGGGAACGAAGCCCTGGTCCACCATATGGAGGTCTTCCAGTGCGCCCCACAGTTTGAGACCTTCCCCAGTTATAACGGACCATGCGATTCAAAGATGAAGCCGGAACGACTAAACTTCTGCAGACATGTCTTGGCCGCCTGGGCGATGGGCGCACAGGTACGTCCCAACCGTGGTGAACTTTCCATTCTATTGCTTCCTTCCTCAAACCTATCACTCATTTATCTTCCTTACTTCTTTCCTTCCAGGCCTTTTACTATCCAGAAGATGCCGGGCTCGCTTTCGGAGGACCTGGGACCTCAAGATATCTGCGCCTGGAAGTTCACTACCACAACCCTCTGGAGCTCAAAGGTAAGCCAAACAATGAATGGATCCTTCACCATCATCTTCAGATGAGTTCAGTTGGAAACATCTCCAGGTTGGAGAACATCTCTAGGTCCTTCTGGTTCAACTTATGCTGAAACATACTGGAGGATGAACCGATTTCTAGGAATGTGTTCTCTTTTGGACTCTCTAGGTCAGGCATGTCCAAAGTCCAGCCCGGAGGCCATCTGATATAAAATCAATAATGTGAGGGTTGAATGAAAAGTAATGCCTCCACCTTCGTTATTTGGATTTGGATGGGAATATTTTAATAAATCAAACACAGAAATAATCCTTAGAATGTGTTCTTGAACTTGTGTTGTCGAAGGCTTTCATGGCCGGGATCACAGGGTTGTTGTATGTCTTTCGGGCTGTGTGGCCATGTTCCAGAAGTATTCTCTCCTGACATTTCACCCACATCTATGTGACCTCACAACCTCTGAGGATGCCTGCCATAGATGTGGGCGAAACGTCAGGAGAGAATACTTCTGGAACATGGCCACACAGCCCGAAAGACATACAACAACCCTGTTCTTGAACTACCACTATTCACTTTTCCACATCATCATCAGACAATTGGATACATTTCTGCCAACGAAAGAAGTCAACACTCTGTTTCCGCAACCAGCGTCTCACAGGACCCGTCGTGCACAGATCTTCCGATAGCCATGCAAAGCAATAATGTGACCCACACATTTTTGTTAAATGTCGTTTATGCTTAAAATTTCTCTCGGAGTGATACGACGATTGTCCTGAATCAATCTGTCAACCTTTTGCTTGTGAAATTCAGTGGTTGTTGTCACAGGACATCCAACTCTTTGTCACACAAGTCAGATGTTCCCATGTCAATATCTTTAAACTTACTCGTCCAACGACGCACAGGACTCACATCAACATAATCACCATCAACAGTTTGCATTCTCTGATGAATCTCCTTTGGGATGACACTTTCAAAGACTGCATGTTACTTAAGTCGCACTGACCGACCGTCTGTGCAGGGTTCCATACTTCTCACTTTAACAACACAACCGTTCAATGCTAAGGCTTCCCACCAAATGGAACAGTCTGCGCAGGGTTCCATACTTCGCACTTTAACAACACAACCGTTCAATGCTAAGGCTTCCCTCCAAATGGAACCGTCTGTGCAGGGTTCCATACTTCTCACTTTAACAACACAACCGTTCAATGCTAAGGCTTCCCACCAAATGGAACCGTCTGTGCAGGGTTCCATACTTCGCACTTTAACAACACAACCGTTCAATGCTAAGGCTTCCCTCCAAATGGAACTATAGAGGAGAGTCTACTGAACAAGCCAGGACTGCCATCTGTTGAGGAGTTACGAAGGTGGAGGCATTATTTTTCATTCAACCCTCGTATGTGACCCACCAGTACTGTTAACCACAGTATAAAATGCATGCATTCAAGAAAAAGCTATTTTATATTTGGAGGGCCTTTTCGACAGAGTTTGGATGGCCATCTGTATGGAATGCTTGGATTGGGTCTTCCTGCCTGGCAGTAGGATCTTGATGGTATTCTTTTGGCAGGAGAGAGGAAAGACTTTCCTAGTAGTCCAACTACAACTTCCAGGAGCCACGACAGCAAGAGTGGCGTCAAACTGCATTAGATGCACCCGAAGGGATACTTCAGAGCTCTCCCTTCCCCTGTTTTCTCTTTCTATTAGCAGCTTTTCGAACACGAGGATTCAAACAAAGCAGAAAGTGGCTGCATTTCCATAAACTTCCAATCGCTCGCTCCTCGGAGTAAATTTAGCCAACTGAAGCATCTGGGCTGTTCTTCAGTCCTATCACACTTGGCTATAAATAATCGTTTTTGTTGGTTCTTTTCTTCTCCCTGGTTATTCTTATCCGTTTCGTTGTGTGCCCGAAGCTGGAGACAGAAGCTTGGAAGTAATGAGAAAAATCTGGTTTCTCCCAAAATATGCACAGAAGCACGTGGCTCGTGGTTTCAAAGCGTCCCCTTCTCCCAAGGCAAACACCTTTTCTTTTGTGAAATACGTCACACCATCACGTTGGTTTGGGACCAAGAACGATGGCAACATCTCCATCTTTGGGTTTGGTTAAAGTTGGCTTGCTAGATTTTGTTAATTTTGCAGGAGAACTAGTCAAGTTGAGGGACATTTTATGGTGGTGAGGATGTTCTTCTAGCTGTGCCCGGCCACGTATTGCTGTGGTATAGTCTGGTGGTATGGAAAATAAAGTATTGAGAAAGCTCTAAACAATTATTTATTATTATTATTATTATTATTATTATTATTATTATTATTATTATTGACACAACGATGTTGTATGACACAGCAAACAAGATAGTTATGCTGGATTTTGTTGAACAAAATCACAAGTCGAACACTTCCCGAGTGTCTAGGACTGTGTGATGTATTTTCGGATGATGCACCCAGATCCCAGTAGGGTGGCCTTTTGCAGTTGACAGATCGTAATTTTGTCAATGTCTATTGTTTCCAAATGCCAGCTGAGATCTTTTGGCACGGCACCCAGTGTGCCCATCACCACCGGGACCACCTGTACTGGTTTCTGCCAGAGTCTTTGAAGTTCAATCTTGAGGTCCTGAGAGCGGCTGAGTTTTTCCTGTTGTTTTTCGTCAATGCGACTGTCACCTGGGATGGCGACATCAATGATCCAAACCTTGTTCTTTTCCACAACTGTGATGTCTGGTGTGTTGTGTTCCAGAACTTTGTCAGTCTGGATTCGGAAGTCCCACAGTATCTTTGCGTGTTCACTTTCCATGACCTTTGCAGGTTTGTGATCCCACCAGTTCTTTGCTGCTGGGAGGTGGGACTTGAGGCATAAGTTCCATAACAACAACAACAACAACTTCTTCTTCTTCTTCTTCTTCTTCTTCTTCTTATTCTTATTCTTATTATTATTATTATTATTATTATTATTATTATTTTATTACCCTGCTCTCCTTGCAGCTCAATATAGAGATAAAAAGTTGCAATGACTATTCCAAAGACAGTGCTCCTTATATATATATATATATATACACACACACACACACACACACACACATACATACGAGGGTTGAATGAAAAGTAATGCCTCCACCTTCGTTACTTGGGATTGGATGGGAATATTTTAGTAAATCAAACGCAGAAATAATCCTTAGAATGTGCTCTTTAACTGCCACTATTCACTTTTCCACACAATCACCAGACAATTGGATACATTTCTGCCAACAATGAACAAGTTTTCTGAAGCCGTCACGGAAGAAGTCGACACTCTGTTTCTGCGACCGACGTCTCACAGGACCCGCTGTGCACAGATCTTCTGATAGCCAAGCAAAGCAATTATGTGACCCACACGTTCTTGTAAAATGCTGATTATGCTTGAAATTTCTCTCTGACATTTCTCTCTAATGCTGACTGCCAGATTTTGTTCATTTTGATGGTTCCCAGGAATCTAATAATAATAATAATAATAATAATAATGACTCGCTGTGGCAATTGAAGCCCTGCCCACATGGCTAACGTCACCAAGTTTCTCAGGGGGGCCTCTGCACGTGTGTGGTTCGTAAAATTTTGGTTTTGGGAGTGTTTCTGTAATTTGGACCTAATTTTATAGGGTTTTTGATGGAAAGACGTAGATTGGATGACTATGTCCTTTGTGGCCAAATTTGGTGTGTTTTGGTCCAGTGGTTTTGCTGTTTACTCCATGGGAATTATGCACATTACGTTTATATATATACTAGCTGTGCCCGGCCACGCGTGGCTGTGGCGAAGTAAAATAAGTAAAATAATCCAGTTAAAATAAGATAATCTGTATTTTATAGGCAGTGTGGAAGAGACCTGTGAGGCCTAACTCTGCCTGTCCCCTGGGCTGAGTGGGTTGCTAGGAGACCAAGTGGGTGGAGCTTAGCCTTCTAACTGGCAGAAATTGGATAAAAACAATTATTCCTCTCCCTCTAATTAGGACTTTATTTTTCTTTTCTTTTAGTTGTATGAACGTAGAGGCATGGATGAGGGGTTGTGCTGCCAAGTTTAGTGTTTCTGGGATGTGTAGTTTTGTCCTAGGCCGAAATTTCATTACCCTTTTATATATATAGATAGATTATATCTTCCTGCCTGGCTGAATGGGATTGGTTGGTTGGTTGGTTGGTTGGATGTTGAGATCTCTTATAATATTATAATATAATATAATATAATTATATGTTGTTTTGTCCTAGGCCAAAATTTCATTACCCTTTTATATAGATAGATAGATATATCCTCAAGTCTTTCCCTTCCTATATTGAGAGATATAGGTGCATCATAGCGGTGACATTTCGGAGTGACTAAGAGTGTGCTAAGCTAGCGCCGCATCTTCCGCTTGGATGTTGGGTCTGCCATTAATTGTAGCCTCAAGGCAAAGGAAGATGTTACATCATCCCATATACGTTCACCGCCTCATAATCCCTGAGCCCTGACATTCCTTGTAAGGCACCGATATCGCCAGGGATATCTCCAGGGCAAGGAAAATATAGAACTCGTTCTCCCACACTTCAAAATGGAAGAAAATAGCAGTGAGTGGGAGTCGCATATATTTGCATCAGGATTTGGTCTTGAGGGTTGGCAAAGCGGTGAGTGTTTGGAGTTGGATTCTATGAAATAAAAGGCAATTCAGTCCAACTCAAAGTCTATCCAGTCCTACCCCTTTCTGGGAAAAGGCAAGGATGTGGCGTTGACCCATAAATGCCACATCTCTTCCCAAGGAATATCTTTTCTGTTTTCCCAGGCCACCATGATTCCTCAGGGATCCGGCTCTTTTACACCGCCTCCCTTCGTCCCTACGATGCTGGCATCATGGAACTCGGCTTGGTGTACACCCCGGTGATGGCAATCCCGCCTGGAGAAAGCCATTTCGGACTGACGGGATACTGCACCGAAACATGCACCCAGGTGGTAAGTACTTATGGGGATAAGTGAACCCATGGGTAAATGAATGTATAGGTAAGTGAAAGCACAGATAAGTGAAACTGCGGAGAAGTCAAACCAATGATAAGTCAAACCATGGAGAAGTCAAACCATGAGTAACTGAAACCACAGATAATTCAAACCATGGAGAAGTCAAGCTATGGATCACTGAAACCACAGATCAGTCAAACCATGAATAATTGAAACCATGGAGAAGTCAAGCCATGGAGAAGTCAAACCATGAACAATTGAAACCACAGAGAATTCAAACCATGGAGAAGTCAAGCTATGGATCACTGAAACCACAGATCAGTCAAACCATGAATAATTGAAACCATGGAGAAGTCAAGCCATGGAGAAGTCAAACCATGAACAATTGAAACCACAGAGAATTCAAACCATGGAGACGTCAAACCATGAATAATTGAAACCACAGATAATTCAAACCATGGAGAAGTCAAGCCATGGATAATTGTAACCACAGATAAATCAAACCATGGATAATTGAAACCACAGATAAATCAAACCACAGATAAAACAAACCATGGAGAAGTCAAACCAGGAATAATTGAAACCATAAATAAATCAAACCATGGAGAAGTCAAGCCATGGAGAAGTCAAACCAGGAATAATTGAAACCACGGATAATTAAACCATGGAGAAGTCAAACCAGGAATAATTGAAACCACAGATAAGTCAAATCATAGATAAATCAAACCATGGAGAAGTCAAACCAGGAATAATTGAAACCATAGATAAATCAAACCATGGAGAAGTCAACCCATGGATAATTGAAACCACAGATAATTCAACCCACGGAGAAGTCAAGCCATGAAGATATCAAACCATGAATAATTGAAACCATGGATAATTGAAACCACGGAGAAGTCAAGCAATGGATAATTGAAACCACAGATAAGTCAAACCATAGATAAATAAAACCACAGAGAAGCCAAACCATGAATAATTGAAACCACGGATAATTCAAACCATGGAGAAGTCAAGCCATGGATAATTGAAACCACAGATAAGTCAAACCATAGATAAATAAAACCACAGAGAAGTCAAACCATGAATAATTGAAACCACGGATAATTCAAACCATGGAGAAGTCAAACCATGAATAATTGAAACCACAGATAATTCAAACCATGGAGAAGTCAAACCATGAAGAATTGAAACCACAGATAATTCAAACCATGGAGAAGTCAAGCCATGGAAAGTTGAAACCACAGATAAGTCAAACCATGGAGAAGTCAAACTATAGAGAAGTCAAACCATGGAAAAGTCACAGATAATTGAAACCACATATAAGTCAAACTATAGATAAATCAAGCCATGGAGAAGTCAAACTATAAATAATTGAAACAACAGATAAGTCAAACCAAACCATGAAGAAGTCAAACTATAGATAAATCAAACCATGAATAGTTGAAACAACAGATAAGTGAAATGTTTTATGAATCAAATCATGGATAAATTAAACCACGAATAAGTCAACCCATGAAGAAGTCAACCCATAGATAATTGAAACCACAGATAGATCAAGCCATAGATAGTAGATAGTAGATATATTCATATCAAACCATGAATATGTCAAACCATAGATAAGTCAACCCATGGAGAAGTGAAACTATGCCTACAGGTTCTGGATGTATATGGTTCTACTTTCATGTGATTCCTGATTGCACATGCTGATACTTCTGGTTTGCAGACATTGATCCCTCTTGCCTTTGTTTCTTCCTTTCCCCATATTGCCCCCCATTTTTCTCCCTCGCCCCCTTGACCAGGCCCTGCCCCCTTCCGGGATCCACATTTTCGCCTCTCAGCTTCATACCCACCTGACTGGGAGGAGCGTGGAGACCGTCTTATCAAGAGGAGGCCAGGAGAAAGAGATCGTCAACAAGGACCCCCACTATAGCCCCCACTTCCAGGTATGGATTTTGAGTAAAGTGCTTGGGTGACGTGACATCACGGCAGAGTCATGGAGGACCTAAAGCTTCCTAGAGAGGCATCCTCACAATTGCAATTCCTTTAGTTTTACTTTCACTTTCGCGTTCCTACTTTCCTGGGCCCATAACCTGTTTTTTAATAATCATTGGATGGCCATTTTTTCCCCCCAAAAAACAGGGCGTCTGAAATTCGAAATTCGAAACAAAAACAGAACAAAAACCAAACGGCTTCGCACACCCTTAAATTGGCCCTCTGTCGAGAGAGCTTATATTGTGTCTTCCTGCCTGGCCGAATGGGGTTGGTTGGTTGGCCGTTGGGATCTCTTCCAACTGTATGGCTCTATGATTTTACATAGACCCAGACAGGCTGTGTGCACCCATAAACCTCCTTCTGCCCTTGACCTGGCCTGATCTTGACTTTACCTTATCCGACTTTATCTTCTGTCTGGCTTGTGTTTTCCCCTAGGAGATCCGCATGTTGAAGAAAGTGGTGTCTGTGTTTCCGGTGAGTATCTAAGCCAGGGGTCCCCAAACTTTTTAAACAGGGGGCCAGTCCACGGTCCCTCAGACAGTTGGAGGGCCGGGCTAGAGTTTTTTTTTAAAAAAAATCTATGAACAAATTCCTATGCACTCTGCACATGCCTCATTTTGAAACGAAACGAAACGGGAACAAATACAGCCTTGATGATAACAACAACAACAACAACAATAATAACAACAACAAAGAGGGTTGGAAGAGAGCCCTTGGGCCACTGAGTCCAGCCCCCTTCTGCCTTTGTGCACCCAAAGCACAAGCAAAGCACCCCTGACCGATGGCCTCCCAGCCTCAATGTTAATAATAATAATAATAATAATAATAATAATAATAATAATAATAATAATAAAGAGGGTTGGAAGAGACCCCTTGGGCCATTGAGTCCAACTCTTCTGCCTTTGTGCACCAAAAGCACAAACAAAGCATCCCTGACATGGCCACCCAGCCTCAATAATAATAATAATAATAATAATAATAATAATAATAATAATAATAATAATACAGTAGAGTCTCACTTATCCAAGCCTCGCTTATCCAAGCCTCTGGATTATCCAAGCCATTTTTGTAGTCAATGTTTTCGATATATTATGATATTTTGGTGCTAAATTCATAAATACAGTAATTACAACATAACATTACTGTGTATCTAACTACTTTTTCTGTCAAATTTGTTGTATAACATGATGTCTTGGTGCTTAATTTGTAAAATCATAACCTAATTTGATGTTTAATAGGCTTTTCCTTAATCTCTCCTTATTATCCAAGATGTTCGCTTATCCAAGCTTCTGCCGGCCCGTTTAGCTTGGATAAGTGAGACTCTACTGTAATAATAATAATAATAATAATAATAATAATAATAATAATAATAATAATAATAATAAGTGTTTTAAGAGAAGAAGAGACCCCTTGGGCCATTTAGCCCAACCCTCTTCTGCCCTTGTGCCGTGGGGGCCGGATAAATGGCTTCGATGGGCCGCATCCGGCCCCCGGGCCTTAGTTTGGGGACCCCTGATCTAAGCCATCATTTGGGTTCCCTCTTAACCTTCTCTTCTAAACATCCCCAGCTCCCAAAGCCACTTCTCAGAGGGAATCATAGTTAGACCATTTTCAGTCACCCTTTTCTGGATACTTCTTAGCTCAGTGATGGGCAACCTTTTGCACTTGGTGTGTCAAAATTCGCCAAAAAAAAACCTAGCATGACTTGGGTGGTGTGTCACTTTGAGAAAAAAACCCCATAATTTCGCAATATGTATAGTTTAAATAACAAAAATATATAAGTGTAATATATAACGGTATTTAATAAATCAAAAACTATTTACTACCGTTATTTCCATGTACAACAATCTATGGTACTTTTTGCAGTTTAAGCTTCACAAAGTTTCCACACTGATTTCTCTCTATTCTAGTTTCAATATAGTCATGAATAATGAATAATATAATAATAATATAATAGTAATAATATGATAATATAAATAGGTTATATAGATGTGTAAAAGGGCCTTGAGTCTACACTGCCATATAATCCAGTTAAAATCAGATAATCTGTATTTTATAGGCAGTGTGGAAGAGGCCTAAGTGAGACCTAACTCTGCCTGTCCCCTGGGCTGAGTGGGTTGCTAGGAGACCCAATGGGCGGAGCTTAGCCTTCTAACTGGCAGCAATTGGATAAAAACAATTATTCCTCTCCCTCTAATTAGGACTTTATTTTTCTTTTTGTTGTATGAACGTAGAGGCATGGATGAGGGGTTGTGCTGCCAAATTTAGTGTTTCTGGGATGTGTAGTTTTGTCCTAGGCCAAAATTTCATTACCCTTTTATATATATAGATAGATTATATCTTCCTGCCTGGCTGAATGGGATTGGTTGGTTGGTTGGTTGGTTGGATGCTGAGATCTCTTATAATATTATAATATAATATAATATAATTATATAATAATATATTAGTTTGGGTACCCGGTGTTGCCTGGATTGCTGGTGCCAAGTTTGGTCCAATTCCATCTTTGCCATGTATATATGCACTTTAATCCGCCCTGAATCCCCTTCAGGGTGAGAAGGGCGGAATATAAATATTGTAAACAAACAAATAATGCTTCTTTCCAAACAGGGCGATGTGCTGAGAACCACTTGCATCTACAACACCGAAGACAGGAGTCAAGCCACTGTGGTGAGTCTCTCGGTCCCGGCACATAATATAATTGCGACTATTTAATCGTGACTCCTGCTTGTCTGATCCAATCTTTTCTAATCTGCAGGGAGGCTTTGGAATCATGGAAGAGATGTGTGTGAATTACGTCCATTATTATCCCCAGACGGAGCTGGAGCTGTGCAAGAGCGCCATTGACTTGGGCTACCTTCAGCGCTATTTTAAGCTTGTCAACAGGTATGGAAAGGCTACCTGTACTATAATGTACACATACACTGTAGGATTAATGCAGTTCCATATATATCACTTTAACTACTCTGGCTCAATGTACTCCTGGGAGTTGTCTTTCACCTTCTCAATGCCTCATCAAACTATGAGGTTTGAATAAAAAGTAATGCCTCCACCTTCGTTACTTGGGTTTGGATGGGAATATTTTAATAAATCAAACGCAGAAATAATCCTTAGAATGTGCTCTTTGAATTCCCTTTTCCACATAATCACCAGACAACTGGATACATTTCTGCCAATGATGAAGAAGTTTTCTGAAGCCGTCACAGAAGAAGTCGACACTCTGTTTCCACAACCGGCGTCTCACAGTTCTCTCAACATCTGATAGCCAAGCAAAGCAATAATGTGACCCATACGTTCTTGTGAAATGCCGATTATGCTTGAAATTTCTCTCCAAGTGATACAACGATCATCCTGAATCGATCTGTCAACCTTTTGCTTGTGAAACTCGGTGGTTGCTGTCACAGGACGTCCAACTTTCTTTGTCATGCAAGTCAGATGTTCCCACCTCAACATCTTTAAACTTATTCGCCCAACAACGCACAGGACTCACATCAACACAATCACCATAAACAGCTTGCATTCTCTGGTGAATCTCCTTTGGGGTGACACCTTCTGCTCTCAAGACTTCAATGACTGCACATTGCTTAAGTCACAGGGTTCCATACTTGGCACCTTAACAACACAACCGTTCAATGCTAAGGCTTCCCGCCAAATGGAACTGTAGAGGAGAGTCTACTGTGCAGGATTCCATACTTCGCACTTTAACAACACAACCGTTCAATGCTAAGGCTTCCCGCCAAATGGAACTGTAGAGGAGAGTCTACTGTGCAGGATTCCATACTTCGCACTTTAACAACACAACCGTTCAATGCTAAGGCTTCCCACCAAATGGAACTGTAGAGGAGAGTCTACTGTGCAGGATTCCATACTTCGCACTTTAACAACACAACCGTTCAATGCTAAGGCTTCCCGCCAAATGGAACTGTAGAGGAGAGTCTACTGTGCAGGATTCCATACTTCGCACTTTAACAACACAACCGTTCAATGCTAAGGCTTCCCACCAAATGGAACTGTAGAGGAGAGTCTACTGTGCAGGATTCCATACTTCGCACTTTAACAACACAACCATTCAATGCTAAGGCTTCCCGCCAAATGGAACTGTAGAGGAGAGTCTACTGTGCAGGATTCCATACTTCGCACTTTAACAACACAACCGTTCAATGCTAAGGCTTCCCGCCAAATGGAACTGTAGAGGAGAGTCTACTGTGCAGGATTCCATACTTCGCACTTTAACAACACAACCGTTCAATGCTAAGGCTTCCCACCAAATGGAACTGTAGAGGAGAGTCTACTGTGCAGGATTCCATACTTCGCACTTTAACAACACAACCGTTCAATGCTAAGGCTTCCTGCCAAATGGAACTGTAGAGGAGAGTCTACTGTGCAGGATTCCATACTTCGCACTTTAACAACACAACCGTTCAATGCTAAGGCTTCCCACCAAATGGAACTGTAGAGGAGAGTCTACTGTGCAGGATTCCATACTTCGCACTTTAACAACACAACCGTTCAATGCTAAGGCTTCCTGCCAAATGGAACTGTAGAGGAGAGTCTACTGTGCAGGATTCCATACTTCGCACTTTAACAACACAACCGTTCAATGCTAAGGCTTCCCGCCAAATGGAACCATCTGTGCAGGGTTCCATACTTCGCACTTTAACAACACAACCGTTCAATGCTAAGGCTTCCCACCAAATGGAACTGTAGAGGAGAGTCTACTGTGCAGGATTCCATACTTCGCACTTTAACAACACAACCGTTCAATGCTAAGGCTTCCTGCCAAATGGAACTGTAGAGGAGAGTCTACTGTGCAGGATTCCATACTTCGCACTTTAACAACACAACCGTTCAATGCTAAGGCTTCCCGCCAAATGGAACCATCTGTGCAGGGTTCCATACTTCGCACTTTAACAACACAACCGTTCAATGCTAAGGCTTCCCGCCAAATGGAACCATCTGTGCAGGGTTCCATACTTCGCACTTTAACAACACAACCGTTCAATGCTAAGGCTTCCCGCCAAATGGAACTGTAGAGGAGAGTCTACTGAACAAGCCGTTACCTGCTGCATACCAGTCCTGCCATCTGTTGAGGAATTACGAAGGTGGAGGCATTACTTTTCATTCAACCCTCGTACAACTCCCACATCGAGCCATGGCAATTAAAGTGGTGCCAAGCTGGATTAATTCTACACTGTAGATGCATCCATAAAGCACCACAGTCTCTCTGAGAATGTCAGTTTAATAATAAGGGTTCAGTCAATTTCTCTTTCTGGCAGGTTTAATGATGAGGAAGTCTGCACATGCCCAGAGGCCTCCGTCACGCAGCAGTTTGCCTCGGTGCCTTGGAATTCACTCAGCAGAGATGTCTTGAAATCCCTGTATGGATTTGCTCCCATTTCGATGCATTGTAATAAGTCTTCAGCAGTCCGTTTCCCGGTACGTATGGCCAAGGAAGGGAAGGAAACAATATGGCAACCATTTTAAGACATCTCAGAGTATCGTTGTCCATAATCATAAAAAGAAATAGCATCCAATTTCGCTGGTGGACAGAGATCTTCTGTCTAGGAATCTCTAGATTAACCAGTAGGTCTTCCAGCATGATTTTATGGCCATCTTCTGAAGGACGTTGACCATTGAGTTGCAATGACTAGGAATTTCTAGGTCTTCCAAACGTGACTTTATGGCCAATTTCTGAAGGACGTTGATAATTGAATTAAAGTGACTAGGAATTTCTAGGTCGTCCAGCATGGCTTTACAGCCAACTCTGGTGGAATTTGACCACAAAAATACACTGGAGGACCTAGAGATCCCATGTTCCGTCTAGGAATCTCTAGGTCCTTCAGGATAACTTTATGGCCAAGCTCTGAAGGACGTTAACCATTGAGTTGAAATGGAGGATCTATAAATTCCAAGTGAGTTGTTCCATTTCAGAGTCTCTAGGTCCTCCAGCATGACTTCAAGACCAACTTCTGAAGGACGTTGACCATTGAGTTGCAATGTCTAGGAATTTATAGGTCTTCCAACATGACTTTATAGTTAACTTTTGAAGGATGTTGACCATTGAGTTGCAGTGACTAGGAATTTCTAGGTCTTCCAGCATGACTTTATGGCCAACTTTTGAAGGACGTTGACCACTGAGTTGTAATGACTCGGAATTTCTATGTCTTCCAGCATGACTTTATAGTTAACTTTTGAAGGACATTGACCATTGAGTTGCAATGACTAGGAATTTCTAGGTCTTCCAACATGATTTTATGGCCAACTTTTGAAAGACGTTGACCATTGAGTTGCAATGACTAGGAATTTCTAGGTCTTCCAACATGACTTTATGGCCAACTTCTGAAGGACTTTGCCCATTGAGTTGCAATGACTAGAAATTTTTAGGTCTTCCAACATGACTTTAAGACCAACTTCTGAAGGACGTTGACCATTGAGTTGCAGTGACTAAGAATTTCTAGGTCTTCCAGCATGACTTTATGGCCAATTTCTGAAGGACGTTGATAATTTAATTAAAGTGACTAGGAATTTCTAGGTCTTCCAGCATGACTTTATGGCCAGCTTTTGAAGGACGTTGACCATTGAGTTGCAGTGACTAGGAATTTCTAGGTCTTCCAGCATGACTTTATGGCCAATTTCTGAAGGACGTTGATCATTGAATTTAAGTAACTAGGAATTTCTAGGTCTTCCAGCATGACTTTATGGCCAGCTTTTGAAGGACATTGATCATTGAATTAGAGTAACTAGGAATTTCTAGGTCTTCCAGCATGACTTTATGGCCAACTTCTAAAGGATGTTGACCATTGAGTTGCACCTAGGGATTCCTAGGTGTTCTGTCTAGGAATTTCCAGACCTTCCAGCACGACTTGATGGCCAATTGGCAGAAGTGGACCACAAAGTTGCACTGGAAGAACGAGAGATTCCTAGAGAAGTGTTCAGTCTTGGAATCCTAGCTTTTCCTGCATGACTTTATGGCCAACTTCAATCTAAATCCTATGGTTGGAAACCACTACATGAGACTCATTGGCTTGATCTTCTTGTTGGCTCTTCACTCAACAATTCAATTACTCACAATGCTTGTTCTCTTTCCCTGACAGGGAGAATGGGAGAGACAAACGTTGCCAAAAGTTACGGAGGTACTTCCGGAGCCGGCCTCACCCTGTGAACACAATGGACCCCACTTCCCAGCATCCCCCACCATTGTAAAGCTTGACAAAGAAGCGTCAAAATAAGACCTGGGTTGAACCTTAATTGGACCTTAATCGCTTTCAGCTCAAGTTTGGCTTGACTTTGATTCTTTGCAGCTTCTACAGGAAACCCTGATGCCAATGAGAGATATGGCAGGGATAGCTTTTCATGAGAAAGGAGTTCAGTCCGTCTAGTTGCTTGGATTGCAATATATTGGCTCTATCAGCAAAACCAAACAGGAGGACCAATGAAAGGAATCCCTAGATTGATCAGATTTCCATTTATTTTTTCTCTGAGAACCAGTAGAAACAACCAAAGCTCACCATAGAACTGCCGTGGAGGACCTAGAATTTCTTCTCTTTAGGAATCTTTGGGTCTTCCAGCCTGACTCTATGGTCAACTTCCGGTTTCATATATAAGAATAAGCCTCAGATTCCCATTTTTGGTTCTCTGAGGACCAGTCGAGACAACCAAAGCCCACCATAGAACTGCAGTGGAGGACCTAGAATTTCTTCTCTTTAGGAATCTTTGGGTCTTCCATCCTGACTCTATGGTCAACTTCCGGTTTCATATATAAGAATAAGCCTCAGATTCCCATTTTTGGTTCTCTGAGGACCAGTCGAGACAACCAAAGCTCACCATAGAACTGCCGTGGAGGACCTAGAATTTCTTCTCTTTAGGAATCTTTGGGTCTTCCAGCCTGACTCTATGGTCAACTTACTAAGAATAAGACTCAACAAAACCTCCATGTATAGAAGTAATGTCGGATGAGGGAGATAAACAAAGAATGGAGATGTTCCTCAAAATCTTGTCGCTGCTATTGTCTTATGCATGGATGAATTCTCCTATGGAAATGGTTGGGATTTTTTTGTCTCACGAGAGTCATTTCACGTGGGTGTGCGTTTGGTGCCGTCTGTGGTTCCATCGTACAACCTTGCCATTTGATGCAATCGCAAAATATAGGTGGTAACTCGGCATTTGGAGCAGACAGATGCAACTCAACCTTGTCGTAGGACCTTGGCCAAGATTTCCGGCACCGCGCAATGTTATTCCGCACCTTCCTTCGCCCCCTTTTCCTCTTTCGGTAGAAGCTTCCTGTGTTTTCGAGATCGAATCGCCTCAATAGATCCCTTTCACTCTCTTGTTGTCGGGATCGAAGGGGGATCTTGTGTGGGCTTTCGCTTGGTAGGCAACACCCATCCTCTCCAGCATGTATTTGCCGCTTTTCACAAAATCAGGCGTGACCTGGAGAAGAGACGACACGAAACAACAGTGACGACAACATTCCTGTTATCATTTCGTGCCTGATAAACAAACACTATAAAGGTTCAAAACATAAAAAGAGATGTGTATAGTAGAGCAACTTGCAAAGGCCACAGAAATAGTCAGGCCTCTCTGAGTATAGAGCTATCTTCCTTCTATGTAAAAAGGATAAGCGAGTACTATCAAGTTTCAAAACATAAGTCTTAAAAGATATATTAACCAATATTATTTTGCAAAGGTTGAATGTGTTTATATTATTTTGGTTGTCAAATTCAATTGATGGTTAAATAGTGGAGACCATTACAGTCTGGAAGATACTACTGTGGATTATAACAGTTGACTGTACTTATTAACTACTGTGGATTATAACAGTTGACTGTACTTATTATTTTCATTATTGTTGTTAACTCTCAGGTAATATTGTATGTATATGGTGCTCTGAATTACATAATGCAACTTACGTTTTGAAACTTTATAGTATTCGCTTATCTTTTTTACATAGAAGGAAGATAGCTGTATACTCAGAGAGGCCTGACTATTTCTGTGGCCTTTGCAAGTTGCTCTAATATGCACATCTCTTTTTATGTTTTGAACCTTTATAGTGTTTGATTATCTCTTCGACATTGTCTAGTATAGACATTTGTGTGTATTTATCATTATCATTTCGTGCCTATCTGCCTTTTTGTTTTGAGATAGTGATAAGAAAAGCTATCAGCTGTTTATACTTTAATCCAGGGGTCCTCAAACTTTTTAAGTGGAGGGCCGATTCATGGTCCTTCAGATTGTTGAGGGGCCGAATTATCATTTAAAAAAAAAAAACCAACAAATTCCTATGCTCACGGCACATGTTTTATTTGTAGTGCAAAAACCCCCCCAACCCAGCAACAATTACTTATTTACCAGTATTTATTTATTACATTTATACCCCACCCTCTCTCACCTCGAAGGGGACTCAAAGCGGCTTACAAGTTGTATGTACATACAATATATTATATGATTAGCATTATATATTACTATATGGTACTATACCATTATACCATAATATTATTAGTAATATTACATGTAATATATAATATATAATTAATATTATTATATTATACAATATTATTATATTGTATTATTATTATTAGCCGCCCTGAGTCTCCTATTGGGTGAGAAGGACGGGGTAAAAATACTGTAATAAATAAATAAATATTATATTGTATTACATTATAATATTATTATTAATATTATATGTATACACAATATATTATATTATTACCATATCATTCATTTACAACATTTCGTCAACTCCATGAACTCCATAGATTACTTAGACTCTGTAGACCTTATAGATCTCATAGACTCCATAGATTCCATTGACTCCATAGATGTCACAATCTCCCTAGTTTCCATAGGCTTCATAGTTTCCATAGACTCCAACGATTACACAGACCCTGTAGACTTTATAGACCTCATAGACTCCATGGACTCCATAGACTTCATAGTCTCCCTAGTCTCAATAGACTTCATAGTTTCCATAGACTCCAACGATTACATAGACTCTGTAGACTTTATAGACCTCATAGACTCCATGGACTCCATAGACTTCATAGTCTCCCTAGTCTCAATAGACTTCATAGTTTCCATAGACTCCAACGATTACATAGACTCTGTAGACTTTATAGACCTCATAGACTCCATGGACTCCATAGACTTCATAGTCTCCCTAGTCTCAATAGACTTCATAGTTTCCATAACTCCAACAATTACATAGACTCTGTAGACTTTATAGACCTCATAGACTCCATGGACTCCATAGACTTCATAGTCTCCCTAGTCTCAATAGACTTCATAGTTTCCATAGACTCCAAAGATTACACAGACCCTGTAGACTTTATAGACCTCATAGACTCCATGGACTCCATAGACTTCATAGTCTCCCTAGTCTCAATAGACTTCATAGTTTCCATAGACTCCAAAGATTACACAGACCCTGTAGACTTTATAGACCTCATAGACTCCATGGACTCCATAGACTTCATAGTCTCCCTAGTCTCAATAGACTTCATAGTTTCCATAGACTCCAAAGATTACACAGACCCTGTAGACTTTATAGACCTCATAGACTCCATGGACTCCATAGACTTCATAGTCTCCCTAGTCTCAATAGACTTCATAGTTTCCATAGACTCCAACGATTACATAGACTCTGTAGACTTTATAGACCTCATAGACTCCATGGACTCCATAGACTTCATAGTCTCCCTAGTCTCAATAGACTTCATAGTTTCCATAACTCCAACAATTACATAGACTCTGTAGACTTCATAGACCTCATAGACTCCATGGACTCCATAGACTTCATAGTCTCCCTAGTCTCAATAGACTTCATAGTTTCCATAGACTCCAAAGATTACATAGACTCTGTAGACTTTATAGACCTTATAGACTCCATGGACTCCATAGACTTCATAGTCTCCCTAATCTCAATAGGCTTCATAGTTTCCATAGACTCCAACGATTACATAGACTCTGTAGACTTTATAGACCTCATAGACTCCATGGACTCCATAGACTTCATAGTCTCCCTAATCTCAATAGGCTT
This sequence comes from Anolis carolinensis, assembly GCF_035594765.1. NCBI lineage: Eukaryota > Metazoa > Chordata > Lepidosauria > Squamata > Anolidae > Anolis > Anolis carolinensis. Next base: position 11,529,509 of record NW_026943818.1, read on the forward strand.
CATAGTTTCCATAGACTCCAACGATTACATAGACTCTGTAGACTTTATAGACCTCATAGACTCCATGGACTCCATAGACTTCATAGTCTCCCTAGTCTCAATAGACTTCATAGTTTCCATAGACTCCAAAGATTACACAGACCCTGTAGACTTTATAGACCTCATAGACTCCATGGACTCCATAGACTTCATAGTCTCCCTAGTCTCAATAGACTTCATAGTTTCCATAGACTCCAACAATTACATAGACTCTGTAGACTTTATAGACCTTATAGACTCCATGGACTCCATAGACTTCATAGTCTCCCTAGTCTCAATAGACTTCATAGATTCAATAGACTCCAAAGATTACATAGACACTGAAGACTTTATAGATCTCATGAACTCCATAGACTTCATTTACAACATTGGTAAATGGAAGAACAATACAATATTTAAAAATAATAATAATTTTAACCAACATACTGTAAACTTATCAAGATTTCAGTGGGAAGTGTGAGCCTGCTTCTGGCCAATGAGATAATCAAGTAGGATTGTTGTTGTGCATTCAAGTCATTTCAGACTTTGGTCGAGCCTAAGTCTAAAACTGATCCTTTGATAGCCTTCTTTGAGTCTTGAATCTTGGCTGATATCAAGAAATGGAGCTTGAGAAGCTTTGCCACTCTCATTTTCAACGCAAGGATGATCAGCCGAGGCAAAAACTCTTACGAGTTGACTGCCAGCCCTCCATTCACAATAATTCTTGGCCAAGTACGTACAGGAAGACCTAGATTATTTCATTTCATAACTATGGTTTATGCTCCCAGTCCTGAGCCCTTTGGACACATCCATCTGGTCCAAAACAAACTGTCAAGAGTTTTCAACGTCACCAAGATACCCCTAGTCCTCTGTTTCCCTGTTTACTACTTCACTGCCAAGGTTTCTCTCTTTGCTTTGGGCTGCCTGTCACATTACGAGATGCGAGTGAAGGGAAAGAGACAGAAGCAAGCCATTGCGTAGGAATAAATAGCCAAAAGGCCTCTTCCATTGCTAGAGTCATTCCAATGCGGACGGATTCTTTCTGGACTCGGGAAAGGTGGCGGAAAAAGATATTGGAGCAGTTACGAATTGTGGACCTGAAGGTCACAGATTTCCAATTTTTGGAGACATGCACACATACAGCTTGGGCTTCTGCATGCATCTCTATTAGGGTGTGTATACACTAGACATGTCCAAAAAATAGTTTTGAATCGTATATCGGAATTATTTCGGATTGTTCTCACTTTTTGATACGCATTCCGAGACATTGTCTCACAGCGTAATCAGCAATGTAATTCGAACCATTGTTGGCCCATTCTCTAATTGTCTCTTAATGTTTTGTTATCCCCCCCCCCAAATTATTTTAACGTATTTTTAAAAATATATTTTTTAATTTTTTTTGTTTCTGCAACCTACCTTGAATGGGAGCTTAGCTCAGCCTAACATGGTTCTTTCACTTAGCAAGGAAATTTCTAGTTTTCAAAGTATCTTTGCACTCCTTGCCAGGGCATTGCTTGGCGTGGTGGTCACTGGTCCATTTCTAATGGAAGGCATTGGGTTGAGGCTTGTGGGATTACATAGCCAGAGACACCATTGATTTCGCGTCTGCCATTTTAGAAACATTTAGAATCATTACGAATTTTCAGAAATATCCGAAATTTTTGGGTGAAAAAAATCGGAAATACTTTCTATATCGAAGCGCCATCGCCCCCTACTTTAGAAACGAGAATTGAAACATTTTTTTTCATTGATCGGACATGCCTAGTACATACGTATCCACCATTAACAAGGTACATACGAAGAATCGGAACTTTCGGAAAGTTTTGAACTTTTTGCTTCAAAATTCGGAAATGACTTTAGAAACGAAGCGCCAGCGTCCCCTACTTTCAAAGTGAGTATTGAACCATTTTTTTTCATGGATCGCACATGCCTAATTTCCATACTCACTGGTCCTCCGTCAGGATCCCGGATGTAGCCGTAGGCAATGGTTTTGTTGATCGCGTGCCCAAAGTCTGCCCGGCGGATGTGCCCAACCACTTTGCCGTTCCTCCAGATGGCTTCCAACCCAAACATGGGCACCTTTCTATGGAAAGGAGAGAAAATTACATGAGGTATACTATTGGATATAATGAACCAACCTTCTGTGTCAGTGGTGTGTAATTTGAAACTGGTCCGGGTTTTATTCCAAACATTAACAGAGTTGTCCAAAGTGGTCTACCTATTCAGAGAATTTGATTCAGCCCAATTATTTGGATACAAGTGTTCGATTCAAAATACAATATATACTCATGTATAAGTCAACCTCATATCTCATGTATGTGTTGACATCATATCTCATGTATAAGTTGAAAGCAGGCTCTAGGGCAACTTGGGGTCCCCAGATGTTTTTGGCCTACAACTCCCAGAAATCCCAGCCAGTTCACCAGCTGTTAGGATTTCTGGGAGTTGAAGGCCAAAACCATCTTAGGGCCCCAGGTTGAGAACCACTGCTCTAGGGCCAAAATTATAAAATTTTTGTGATCCATGAAGTCTCTAGGTCCTCCAGCATGACTTTATAGTCAACTTTCGAAGGACGTTGACCAATGAATTGCAGTGGAGGGCCTAGACATTCTGAGAGGTGTTCCTAGGTCTTCCAGCATCTCTTTCTGGCCAACGTCTGGTGGAAGCTGACCATGGAGGAACTAGATATTCATAGAAAGCTATTCTGCCTAGAAATCTCTAGGTCCTCCAGCTTGACTTTATGGCTAACTTCTGAAGGATGTTGACCATTGAGTTGCAGTGCCTAGGAATTTCTAGATCTTCCAGCATGGCTTTACGGCCAATTTCTGAAGGACGTTGATAATTGAATTAGAGTAACTAGGAATTTATAGGTCTTCCAGCATGACTTTATGGCCAACTTCTGAAGGAAGTTGATCACTGAGTTCTAGTGACAAGGAATGTCTAGGTCTTCCAGCATAACTTTATGACCAACTTCTGAAGGATGTTGACCATTGAGTTCTAGTCACAAGGAATTTCTAGGTCTTCCAGCATGACTTCATGACCAACTTCTGAAGGATGTTGACCATTGAGTTGCAGTGCCTAGGAATTTCTAGGTCTTCCAGCTTGACTTCATGGCCAACTTCTGAAGGTTGACCACTGAGTTGCAGTGCCTAAGAATTTCTAGATCTTCTAGCATGACTTTATGGCCAACTTCTGAAGGACGTTGACCATTAAGTTCTAGTGACAAGGAATTTCTAGGTCTTCCAGCATGACTTTATGGCCAACTTCTGAAGGACGTTGACCATTAAGTTCTAGTGACAAGGAATTTCTAGGTCTTCCAACATGACTTCATGGCCAACTTGTGAAGGTTGGCCACTGAGTTGCAGCACCTAAGAATTTCTACATCTTCTAGCCTGACTTTATGATCAACTTCTGAAGGATGTTAGCCATTGAGTTGCACTGAAGGACCTAGGAATTCGTAGATAGGTGTTCTGTCTAGGGATTTCTAGATCTTCCAGCATGACTTTATGGTGAACTTCTGAAGGATGTTGGCCATTGAGTTGCACTGAAGGACCTAGGAATTCCTATATAGGTGTTCTGTCTAGGGATTTCTAGATCTTCCAGCATGACTTCATGGCCAACTTCTGAAGGATATTGGCCATTGAGACCTAGGAATTCCTAGATAGGTGTTCTGTCTAGGGATTTCTAGATCTTCCAGCGTGACTTTATGGCCAACTGACAGAAATGGACCATAAAGTTGCACTGGAAGAACGAGAAATTCCTAGAGAAGTGTTCAGTCTTGGAATCCTAACTTCTCCAGCATGACTTCATGGCCAACTCATACCATCAAAATCCATTGTTTATGAACATTGAAGGAGACCTGTTGGACGGAGCTCCATGTTGACTCATTGCTCAACAACTCCATCTTGTTCATTGCGGACTGCTAAGTCAACATGGAGCTAAATCAGACCAATTCTACACTCCTTCTCCGGTAGTAACAATAGTGTTAATGACATGGATGTCTGGTACATGTTACTCACTCATCGATAGTGAAGCAGACCAGACGGCGGAAGATTCCGGAGGCTTTCTGGGCTTCTATCGCCTCCCGTCCAAGGAAAGGGATGTCTGACTTGAGTTTGCAGGTGAAAGCGAGGCCCGCCTCGAGGGGGCTGTCGTCCGGTCGGAGATCTGCGTGCCAGTGCCTATAACCTAAAGATATCATTTCTCAGTAATCGAGTAATGGCTTGGCAGCCCTGGACCCATATGTTCTTTTATCCCCACAAAGTATGGCAACCACGTTAGCCACGATTGTGAGATGCCACCCGTCGTTCCGCATCAATCAAAGCTTGCTGCGAGTATTTTGCATACATTTGCATAGGCGGTTATAAGGCGGCTTAGCATGATCCAAAACGGCAGCGCTTGTCATGTTCAGAGGGAGGGGATTATCCAGCCTTATCCGAAAATTCAAGTGGGATTTCACAAAGGCAAAACTCAAATTGGAGGCGGATTCAGCCCCACACTACCTGAAATTTCAGAACGTTCCTTGAGGGTCACCATGACATGAAGGCACACAACAAACGCTATCTTAAAATGTATTTTTAATGGTCTCATAAATATTATAAATCTACTAGCTGTGCCCGGCCACGTGTTGCTGTGGCATTGTCTGGTGGTGTTGGTGAGAAATTGTTGAGTTAGTGGTGGTATTGAATGTCTGTTGTATGGTTGTCTTTATGTTTAGTATGCATTTGGTTGTTTGTGTACGGTGACAGTGGTGAGGATAGAGGGGGGTCTATGTCCCTGTGCAGTATTGTATAGTATTTATTAGGCATGTCCGATCGATGAAAAAAATGTTTCAATTCTCGTTTCTAAAGTAGGGGGTGCTGGCGCTTTGATATAGAAAGTATTTCCAATTTTTTCACCCCAAAAAATTAGAAAATTCGTAATGATTCTAAATGTTTCTAAAATGGCGGACGCGCATGCGCAATCGCTACACACTGGGCTTGTATGGCAATCTTCCATGGGGATGCAGAGGATGTTAGCCCCCACCTTTGCGTCCATCGTGGAAGCTTCTGATTGGCCGGGGAGCGGCAGCCATGTTAGGCTATGGTAAGCTCCCATTCAAGGTAGGTTGCAGAAACAATTTTTTAAAAAATATTTTTTAAAAAATTATGGGGGGGGGGGGGGAAATTAACGAAACATTAAGAGACAATTAGAGAATGGGCCAACAATGGTTCAAATTACATTGCTGGTTGCTCTGTGAGACAATGTCTCGGAATGCGTATCAAAAAGCGAGAACAATCCGAAATAATTCCGATATACAATTCAAAACGATTTTTTGGACATGTCTAGTATTTATACGTTGTCCATGTGCTGTGAATGCTTGGATTGTGTCCTGCTGTATAATAGAAAGGTTTGGGCTGGATGGCCCTTAGGGGTCTCTCCAAACTCTTGGATTCTATGCTTCTATTATTGTTGTTGTTGTTATCATCTTCATCATCATCATTATTATTTAGAGGCTGGATGGCCATCTGTCAGGAGTGCTTGGATTGTGTCCTCCTGCATGGTAGAAGGAAGTTGATCTGGATGATCCTTAGGGGTCACTCCAAACCTTAGGATTGTATGTTGTTGTTGTTATTATTATTATTATTATTATTATTATCATCATCTTCATCATCATCATTATTATGTAGAGGCTGGATGGCCATCTGTCAGGAGTGCTTGGATTGTGTCCTCCTGCATGGTAGAAGGAAGTTGATCTGGATGATCCTTAGGGGTCACTCCAAACCTTAGGATTGTATGTTGTTGTTGTTGTTGTTGTTGTTGTTATTATTATTATTATTATTATTATTGTCATCTTCATCATCATCATTATTATGTAGAGGCTGGATGGCCATCTGTCAGGAGTGCTTGGATTGTGTCCTACTGCATGGTAGAAGGAAGTTGATCTGGATGATCCTTAGGGGTCACTCCAAACCTTAGGATTGTATGTTGTTGTTGTTGTTGTTGTTGTTATTATTATTATTATTATTATTGTCATCTTCATCATCATCATTATTATGTAGAGGCTGGATGGCCATCTGTCAGGAGTGCTTGGATTGTGTCCTACTGCATGGTAGAAGGAAGTTGATCTGGATGATCCTTAGGGGTCACTCCAAACCTTAGGATTGTATGTTGTTGTTGTTGTTGTTGTTGTTATTATTATTATTATTATTGTCATCTTCATCATCATCATTATTATGTAGAGGCTGGATGGCCATCTGTCAGGAGTGCTTGGATTGTGTCCTACTGCATGGTAGAAGGAAGTTGATCTGGATGATCCTTAGGGGTCACTCCAAACCTTAGGATTGTATGTTGTTGTTGTTGTTGTTGTTGTTGTTATTATTATTATTATTATCATCTTCATCATCATCATTATTATGTAGAGGCTGGATGGCCATCTGTCAGGAGTGCTTGGATTGTGTCCTCCTGCATGGTAGAAGGAAGTTGATCTGGATGATCCTTAGGGGTCACTCCAAACCTTAGGATTGTATGATGTTGTTGTTGTTGTTGTTGTTATTATTATTATTAGTAGTAGTAGTAGTAGTATTAGTATTGAGAGGCTGGGTGGCCATCTGTTGGGAGTGCTTGGATTGTGTCCTCCTGCATGGTAGAAGGAAGTTGATCTGGATGATCCTTAGGGGTCACTCCAAACCTTAGGATTGTATGTTGTTGTTGTTGTTGTTGTTGTTGTTATTATTATTATTATTATTGTCATCTTCATCATCATCATTATTATGTAGAGGCTGGATGGCCATCTGTCAGGAGTGCTTGGATTGTGTCCTACTGCATGGTAGAAGGAAGTTGATCTGGATGATCCTTAGGGGTCACTCCAAACCTTAGGATTGTATGTTGTTGTTGTTGTTGTTGTTGTTGTTATTATTATTATTATTATTGTCATCTTCATCATCATCATTATTATGTAGAGGCTGGATGGCCATCTGTCAGGAGTGCTTGGATTGTGTCCTCCTGCATGGTAGAAGGAAGTTGATCTGGATGATCCTTAGGGGTCACTCCAAACCTTAGGATTGTATGTTGTTGTTGTTGTTGTTGTTATTATTATTATTATTGTCATCTTCATCATCATCATTATTATGTAGAGGCTGGATGGCCATCTGTCAGGAGTGCTTGGATTGTGTCCTACTGCATGGTAGAAGGAAGTTGATCTGGATGATCCTTAGGGGTCACTCCAAACCTTAGGATTGTATGTTGTTGTTGTTGTTGTTGTTGTTATTATTATTATTATCATCTTCATCATCATCATTATTATGTAGAGGCTGGATGGCCATCTGTCAGGAGTGCTTGGATTGTGTCCTCCTGCATGGTAGAAGGAAGTTGATCTGGATGATCCTTAGGGGTCACTCCAAACCTTAGGATTGTATGTTGTTGTTGTTGTTGTTGTTGTTATTATTATTATTGTCATCTTCATCATCATCATTATTATGTAGAGGCTGGATGGCCATCTGTCAGGAGTGCTTGGATTGTGTCCTACTGCATGGTAGAAGGAAGTTGATCTGGATGATCCTTAGGGGTCACTCCAAACCTTAGGATTGTATGTTGTTGTTGTTGTTGTTGTTGTTATTATTATTATTATCATCTTCATCATCATCATTATTATGTAGAGGCTGGATGGCCATCTGTCAGGAGTGCTTGGATTGTGTCCTCCTGCATGGTAGAAGGAAGTTGATCTGGATGATCCTTAGGGGTCACTCCAAACCTTAGGATTGTATGTTGTTGTTGTTGTTGTTGTTGTTATTATTATTATTATCATCTTCATCATCATCATTATTATGTAGAGGCTGGATGGCCATCTGTCAGGAGTGCTTGGATTGTGTCCTACTGCATGGTAGAAGGAAGTTGATCTGGATGATCCTTAGGGGTCACTCCAAACCTTAGGATTGTATGTTGTTGTTGTTGTTGTTGTTGTTATTATTATTATTATCATCTTCATCATCATCATTATTATGTAGAGGCTGGATGGCCATCTGTCAGGAGTGCTTGGATTGTGTCCTACTGCATGGTAGAAGGAAGTTGATCTGGATGATCCTTAGGGGTCACTCCAAACTTTAGGATTGTATGATGTTGTTGTTGTTGTTATTATTATTAGTAGTATTAGTATTGAGAGGCTGGGTGGCCATCTGTTGAGAGTGCTTGGATTGTGTCCTGCATGGCAGAATTGGGTTGGACTGGATAAGTGAGACTCTACTGTATATTTCTAATCTTATATTATCTGCTTAGAACTGGATTATATGAAGCCCCTTCTACACAGCTGTATAAAATGCACACTAAAGTGGATTATCTGGCCGTGTGGAGTCAAGATAATCCAGTTCAAAGCAGATAATATAAGATTATAAATGGGTTATGCAGCTGTGTGGAAGGGCCTTGAGTCTACACTGCCATATAATCCAGTTAAAATCTGATAATCTGTGGAAAAGGCCTAAGTGAGGTCTAACTGTGCCTGTCTCCTGGGCTGAGGAGGTTGCTAGGAGACCAAGTGGGCGGAGCTTAGCCCTCTAACTGTCAGCAATTGGATAAAAACAATAATTTCTGTCCCTCTAATTAGGACTTTATTTTTCTTGTGTTTTTGTTGTATCAACCTAGAGCCGTGGATGATGTGTTGTCAAATTTCGAGGTTGGGGGGCCTGTAGTTTTGTTGTTTTGTCCGGTGCCCTGATTCCATCACTCTTTTATGTATCAGACAATCAGAAATATTGTATATTCACAACCTTTAGGAAATAATATCCCCTGATGGCGCAGCGTGTTAAAACGCTGAGCTGCTGAACTTCTGGACCGAAACATTGCAGGTTTGAATTGGGGGAGCAGAGAGAGCCCCCACTGTTAGCCCCAGCTTCTGCCAACCCTAAAGTTCAAAAACATGCAAAGGAGAGTAGATGAATAGGTACTGCTCTGGCGGGAAGGTAACGGCGCTCCATGCAGTCATGCCACGTGACCTTGGAGGAGTCTACGGACAACGCCGGCTCTTCGGCTTAGAAATGGAGATGAGCACCAACCCCCAGAGTCAGGGGAAAACCTTTACCCTTTACCTTAACTACCACCAATTCCTCAATACAGTAGAGTCTCACTTATCCAACATAAACGGGCCGGCAGAACGTTGGATAAGCGAATATGTTGGATAATAAGGAGAGATTAAGGAGAAGCCTATTAAACATCAAATTGGGTTATGATTTTACAAATTAAGCACCTAAACATCATGTTATACAACAAATTTGGCAGAAAAAGTAGTTCAATACACAGTAATGCTATTCAGTAATTACTGTATTTATGACTTTATCACCAAAATATCACGATGTATTGAAAACATTGACTACAAAAATGCGTTGGATAATCCAGAACGTTGGATAAGCGAGTGTTGGATAAGTGAGACTCTACTGTACGTTATTTCCCAGACCACCAGACTTCGCCACAGCAACGCGTGGCCGGGCACAGCTAGTATCAAATATAATATATGTAACCAAGAAACAAACACTTCTTTCCACCTACCTTTCTCAATGCTGAGCGAGTCGATGGCTCGGTAGCCGGCGTTCATGATGCCATGTTTGGCGCCAGCCTTCATGACCGCGCGGTAGACGGTCACGCAGTCCTTCTTGGGCACATGGAGCTCCCATCCCATCTCGCCCACAAACGACAGCCTCATGGCACGTACCTAAGAGCATGAAGAGGCCAAGAGAATAGAAGAAATGACGGGAGAAGGACAAAATGACAGCGGAGAAAAAAAGGAAGGAAAAATAAAGTACGTCAGCATCACATTGCAAGGGAATTCCAGATCTTTTTCAGTCCATTCTTAACATCTACAGCAGGGGTTCCCAAACTAAGGCCCGGGGGCCGGATGCGGCCCATCGAAGCCATTTATCCGGCCCCCACGGCACAAGGGCAGAATGGGGTTGGGCTAAATGACCCAAGAGGTCCCTTCTTCTCTTACAACCCTTATTATTATTATTATTATTATTATTATTATTATTATTATTATTATTATTATTATTAACATTGATTCTGGGTGGCTATCTGTCAGGGATGCTTTGCTTGTGCTTATGGTGCACAGAGGCAGAAGGGGGTTGGGCTAAATAACCCAAGAGGTCCCTTCTTCTCTTACAACCCTTATTATTATTATTATTATTATTATTATTATTATTATTATTATTATTAACATTGATTCTGGGTGGCTATCTGTCAGGGATGCTTTGCTTGTGCTTATGGTGCACAGAGGCAGAAGGGGGTTGGACTAAATGGCCCAAGAGGTCTCTTCCAACCCTCTTTATTATTATTATTATTATTATTATTATTATTATTATTATTATTATTATTAACACTGATTCTGGGTGGTCATCTGTCAGGGGTGCTTTGCTTGTGCTTTCGGTGCACAAAGGCAAAGGGGGATTGGACTCAATGGCCCAAAGGGTCTCTTCCAACCCTCTTATTTATTATTATTGTTATTATTATTATTATTATTATTATTGCTCGGTAGCCAACTATAGTCCGGCCCTCCAATGGTCCGAAGGATCGTGAACTGGCCCCCTGTTTAAAAAGTTTGGGGACCCCTGATCTACAGCATTGACGAATGTTTTGGATCTCTGTCAAGATCCAGATCCTTAGCCTTGTGCTAGGGTCCCACCAAACTATATCTCCCACGATGCCCTAGCCTTGAACCATGCCAATACAAGTGGTGTTAAGCTGCATTCATTCAACAGTGTAAATACATATATATAATCTATATATATAAAAGAGTAATGACGTTTCGGCCTAGGACAAAACAACAAAACTACACATCTCAGAAACACTAAACTTGGCAGCACAACCCGTCATCCATGCCTCTACGTTCATACAACAAAAAGCTCCAGCTTCTCCAGAAAACGGCCAGGCTTTGAGACTGCAAGGCTATTCACTGCTATTCCACCTGGCCAACAAAGGATTCCCATAAGCCACAGCAACACGTGGCCGGGCAAAGCTAGTCTATATATATATATATATATATATATAACACAATAATTTATACATATATAATATATTGTATATACTTATAATATTGATAATATTATAATGTAATACAATATTATACTAATAATAATATAATATTAATTATATATTATATATTAAATGTAATAAATAAATAAATAAATAAATAGTGCAACCTGGGACCCCTTTGCTTTCAGTCGGCACCAAATTCCACTCCATGCACAAAATATTATAAATGTTGTGTTGTCAAAGGCTATCACGGCCGGAATCACTGGATTGCAGTTTCCCGGGCTGTCTGGCCATGTCCTGGAAGCATTCTCTCCTGACATTTTGCCCGCATCTTTGAGTTTGTGAGGTCTGTTGGAAACTAGGCAAGTGGAGTTTATATATATATCTGTGGAATAATGGCCAGGGTGGGAGAAAGAACTCTTGTCTGTTGGAGGCAAGTGTGAATGTTGCAATGCTTGATTAGCATTGAATAGCCTTGCAGCTTCAAAGCCTGGCTGCTTCCTGCCTGGGGGAATCCTTTGTTGGGAGGTGTTATCTGGTCCTGATTGCTTCCCCCGTTTTTAGAGTGTTGTTCTCTATTTACTGTCCTGATAACTTTATTTACCTCCCGGGAAAGGATTGCCCCCAGGCAGGGAGCAGCCAAGCTTTGAAGATACAAGGCTATTCAATGATAATCAAGGTGGCCAACTGCAACACTCACACTTGCCTCAAACAAACAAGAGTTCTTCCTCCCACCCTGGACATTATTCCACAGATATATAAACCCCACTTGCCAACAGACCTCACAACCTCTGAGGATGCCTGCCATAGGTGTGGGCGAAACGTCAGGAGAGAATGCTTCTGGAACACGACCAGAGCAGATAGATAGATAGATAGATAGATAGATGGAAACTAGGTAAGCGGAGTCTGTCTAACAGACCTCTCAACCTCTGAGGATGCCTGCCATAGATATGGGCGAAATGTCAGGAGAGAATGCTTCTGGAACATGACCAGAGCAATTAGATAGATACTAGAAAGATAGATAGATAGACTCCACTTGCCTAGTTTCAAACAGACCTCCCAACCTCTGAGGATGCCTGCCATAGATGTGGGCGAAACGTCAGGAGAGAATGCTTCTGGAACATAGCCATACAATCCGGAAAACTCACCGCAATTCCAGCCATGAAAGCCTTCGACAACACAATGTTCTATTTGTCCTCAAGTCCCATCTCCAAGATATCCCATTTTGTACATAGTTTTTATGTTGTCAAATGGCCGGAATCTCAGGGTTGTTGTGCGTTTTCCAGATTGTATGGACATGTTCCAGAAGCATTCTCTCCTGACATTTCCCCCACATCTATGACAGGCATCCTCAGAGGTTGAGAGGTCTGTTTGAAACCAGGCAAGTGGAATCTATCTATCTATCTATCTATCTATCTATCTATCTATCTATCTATCTATCTATCTATCTGCTCTGGCCATGTTCCAGAAGCATTCTCTCCTGACGTTTCACCCACTCTATGGCAGGCATCTTCAGAGGTTGAGAGGTCTGTTTGAAACTAGGCAAGTGGAGTCTATCTATCTATCTATCTATCTATCTATCTATCTATCTATCTATCTGCTCTGGTCATGTTCCAGAAGCATTCTCTCCTGACGTTTCGCCCACATCTATGGCAGGCATCCTCAGAAGTTGAGAGGTCTGTTGGAAACTAGGCAAGTGGAGTCTATCTATCTAGCTATCTGCTCTGGTCATGTTCCAGAAGCATTCTCTCCTGACGTTTCGCCCACATCTATGGCAGGCATCCTCAGAAGTTGAGAGGTCTGTTGGAAACTAGGCAAGTGGAGTCTATCTATCTATCTGCTCTGGTCATGTTCCGGAAGCATTCTCTCCTGACGTTTCACCCGCATCTATGGCAGGCATCCTCAGAGGTTGAGAGGTCTGTTTGAAACTAGGCAAGTGGAGTCTATCTATCTATCTGCTCTGGTCATGTTCCGGAAGCATTCTCTCCTGACGTTTCGCCCACATCTATGGCAGGCATCCTCAGAGCTTGTGAGGTATTATAGTCTTTGGTCTCAAGCATTTCTGAGAAGGAAACTCAATGTATACAATCGAACATTACATAAACAACATGATTCATTTCCCCCACTTCCACGCATCCCTTTGTATTTTTATACTAGCGTATCGGTTTCACAGCCTCGAGTCCCGTCAACACAACAACGTCAACAACATGCCGACAATGACACCGACACAATAGGGCCTTCCGCCACGCACGTATTTGTAGGTTGGGGAAAACATTTTGATCTTTCGGTGCGCCGAAACGGAGCTGTCATCTCGGCTCTTTCCGAGACGCTCATTTAACATGACACGGCGCATTAATCGAGATTAGCCCGATGAAATATTCATGGCTCATAACCGAGACGAGATATGCAAATCCGTCGCTGGAAACGGGGAAGGCAAAGAAAGACGTGGTGAGGAAGTGTCAGTTACAAGCTCGGCGCGGCCATGTGCCGCTCCCCGAACGCATGTCAAGCGGAGGCGCATCGCAGAGAGACCAATGACAACAAAATCCGAGTGTCCACAGGTGAAACCGATCTTTCTCCTGAAGGAAATAGTCCAAAATTGCACTACAAATCACATGAGTCACTGGAAATTGCTACATGGTAGACATGTCCAAAAAATCGTTTTGAATCGTATATCGGAATTATTTCGGATTGTTCTCGCTTTTTGATACGCATTCCGAGACATTGTCTTACAGCGCAACCAGCAATGTAATTCAAACCATTGTTGGCCCATTCTCTAATTGTCTCTTAATATTTCGTTAATTTCCCCCCCCCCCAATTTTTTAAAAAAATATATTTTAAAAAATATTTTAAAAATTGTTTTTGTTTCTGCAACCTCCCTTGAATGGGAGCTTAGCGCAGCCTAACATGGTTGCAGCTCCCCGGCCAATCAGAAGCTTCCACGATGGACACAAAGGGCTTTGTTGCTGGTTCTTTCTCTTAGCAAGGGAATTTCTAGTTTTCAAAGTATCTTTGTACAACTTGCAAGGGCATTGCAAATTTGATGAGGATAGCTCAAGAAATGAGGGCGGGAGAACCCTGTAAAAGTCCCCCCCCCCCCCCTCGGTTCCTTTTTTTTTGTGATTGCGCATGCGCGTCCACCATTTTAGAAACATTTAGAATCATTACAAATTTTTGGAAATATCCGAAATTTTTGGGTGAAAAAATCGGAAATACTTTCTATATTGAAGGGCCAGCACCCCCTACTTTAGAAACGAGAATTGAAAAGTTTTTTTTCATCGATCGGACATGCCTACTACATGGAGGAGGCCATGGGTTTCCATGCTTTGAAAGGGACCCCAAACAAACTCTATTCTGCCGTTAAGGACACAATCAAAGCCCTCCCAACAAATGACCACCCAGCTTTATAGGCATTAGACTAACAACTTGGAAGTGCCTGTCAACATTTGGCTAGGAACATGAAATGATCGCTTCCATATCACTGGGGTAGTGAATCCATTTTGGGGCTTTAGGCAGAAGGAGATTAATCTTCCAAACATATTGTCAGGATCTCCAATCCTTGACATCTACACCCAAGAGTACTGAAGGAACTAGCGGAAGTTATTTCAGAACCACTGGCAATTATCTTCGAGAGTTCTTGGAGAACGGGAGAAGTCCCAGCAGATTGGAGGAGGGCGAATGTGGTCCCTATCTTCAAGAAGGGAAAAAAGAACGACCCAAACAATTACCGTCCGGTCAGCCTCACATCAATACCAGGCAAGATTCTGGAAAAGATCATTAAGGAAGTGGTCTGCAAACACTTAGAAACAAATGCGGTCATTGCTAATAGTCAACACGGATTTACCAAAAACAAGTCATGCCAGACTCATCCGATCTCTTTTTTCGATAGAGTTACGAGTTGGGTCGATACAGGGAATGCCGTGGATGTAGCGTACCTGGATTTCAGTAAGGCCTTCGACAAAGTCCCCCACGACCTTCTGGCAAACAAACTAGTAAAATGTGGGCTAGACAAAACTACGGTTAGGTGGATCTGTAATTGGCTAAGCGAACGAACCCAAAGGGTGCTCACCAATGCGTCGTCTTCATCATGGAAAGAAGTGACAAGTGGAGTGCCATCCGCAGGGCTCCGTCCTGGGCCCGGTTCTGTTCAACATCTTTATTAACGACTTAGACGAAGGGTTAGAAGGCACGATCATCAAGTTTGCAGACGACACCAAACTGGGAGGGAGAGCCAACACTCCAGAAGACAGGAGCAGAATTCAAAACGATCTTGACAGACTAGAGAGATGATTGGCCGAAACTCACAAAATGAAGTTCAACAGGGACAAATGCAAGAGACTTCACTTCGGCAGAAAAAATGGAAATCAAAGATACAGAATGGGGGACGATGCCTGGCTTGACAGCAGTGTGTGCGAAAAAGACCTTGGAGTCCTCGTGGGGAACCAGTTAAACATGAGCCAACAATGTGATGCGGCAGCGAAAAAAGCCAATGGGATTCTGGCCTCATCAATAGGGGAATAGCGTCTAGATCCAGGGAAGTCCTGCTCCCCCTCTTTCTATTCTGCCTTGGTCAGACCACACCTGGAATACTGTGTCCAATTCTGGGCACCGCAGTTGAAGGGAGATGTTGACAAGCTGGAAAACGTCCAGAGGAGGGCGACTAAAATGATTAAGGGTCTGGAGAACAAGCCCTATGAGGAGCGGCTTAAAGAGCTGGGCCTGTTTAGCCTGCAGAAGAGAAGGCTGAGAGGAGACATGATAGCCATGTACAAATACGTGAAGGGAAGTCATAGGGAGGAGGGAGGGAGCTTGTCTTCTGCTGCCCTGCAGACTAGGACGCAAGGGAACAATGGCTTCAAACTACAGGAAAGGAAGGAGATTCCACCTGAACATCAGGAAGAACTTCCTCACTGTGAGAAGGGCTGTTCGACAGTGGAACTCTCTCCCCGGGGCCGTGGTGGAGGCTCCTTCCTTGGAGGCTTTTAAGCAGAGGCTGGATGGCCATCTGTCGGGGGTGCTTTGAATGCGATTTCCTGCTTCTTAGCAGGGGGTTGGACTAGATGGCCCATGTGGTCTCTTCCAACTCTACTATTCTATGATTCTATGATTCTATCTCTGGTCAGCTGACAAAGAACAGATGCCAGCCATAAAGCAGGCCGGCCATAAAACATAAAACCTCTGGTATGTGAGAGTCCCTATATATGTGGCACAAAAGAAGATTCTGGCATTCGGTACAATAAAAACTTAGATAACTCCATCCATGTTTCCAGAGTTATCCAAGATGCCAAGCTGCTCTTGAACAGAGTTTCGGCACTTTTCAATCCAAGATGTCGAACCAATTCCTATCTGAGTTTGGAGAGCGACTTTCCATCCCTATAAATCCCAAGGAGCTGTTCGAGGTGTTTCAGCACCTCGGATAGCTCCTTAAAACCTCACAATACGATCTGGAGCCACTCCATTGCAATTCCGTGCACTCATTCCCGTTCCCGCAGTGGAAATGAGCACTGTGTAGGCTGCCAGGGTGACAACGTGTGATTTTTCTGGGCATTTTACCATCTCCTGCAAAGGGTTACAATAGCAACTCTTTGGCTCGGTTGCACAAACTGACGACGAGAGGTCTTTCACCCTTGCCTTTGTGTTTGAAACATTCACAACCTTGAAACAACCCAATGCCATGGGTGTTTATCTCCATGCCGCTGGCATAATATAATGTCTGCTTTTTGCTACTTATGTGATTGCGACCATTGACTAGTTTGGTCCGTAGCTTCATCAATCCAAACAAATTCAATACAGAGCGAGAGGGGAAATGGTCCAACTCTCTCTACTCTCTTACCTGGAAAATTTCAACATATCATGTAGAATCATCCAGTTGGAATCATCTCTTAGGTTGTCACTCGTGTTCGAGTATGACTGCCTTCCAAGAGTAACCATCTGTCAAGTAGGAAATTTAGGTACTGCTTTATGCGGGGAGGCTAATTTAACTATGTTGTCGAAGGCTTTCATGGCCGGGATCACAGGGTTGTTGTATGTCTTTCGGGCTGTGTGGCCATGTTCCAGAAGTATTCTCTCCTGACGTTTCGCCCACATCTATGGCAGGCATCCTCAGAGGCTCTGAGGATGCCTGCCATAGATGTGGGCGAAACGTCAGGAGAGAATACTTCTGGAATATGGCCACACAGCCTGAAAGACATACAACAACCCTCTAATTTAACTAATTTATGACACCATAAAATTGCCAGCAGCGCGTGGAAAGGAATGAGGAAGTAATACCATCAAGGACTCGGTGTCACAGCTGGACAGTGAAGCGGCAGCTCCCTCTGTGGCTGGCATCGAGCATACCCTCATGAAACCGGAAGCTGGAAAATGTTAAATTGCCTCCGTGTGTGTCTATATGTCATATGTCTAATGGCATTGAATGTTTGCCATATATATGTGCATTATAATCCTCCCTGAGTCCTCTTTGGGGTGAGAAGGGTGGAATATAAATATAGTAAATAATAATAATCATCATCATCATCATCATCATCGAAAAATCATTGAAAGTGAGGGCATAAATATGCCTAATGTCCAAACAATAAAGTGTAACCAGCCAGAGGCCTATAAACATCTGGGCATATTACAGCTGGACAACATCAAGCATGAACATGTGAAGACTGTGGTCAGTAAAGAATACACACAAAGGGTCAGAAAAATTCTCCAAAGCAAGCTCAATGGAGGCAACACCATCAAGGCCATAAACACCTGGGCCATACCTGTCATAAGATATACTGCTGGCATTATAAACTGGACACAGGTGGAACTGGACAATTTGGACAGAAAAACAAGAAAACTCATGACCATTCATCATCCACTGCACCCTCGCAGTGATGTTGACCGGCTATATCTGCCTAGAAGATCAGGGGGCAGAGGACTCTTGCAAGTAAAACAAGCAGTCAAAGAAGAAGAACATGCCCTGGCAGAAGATGTAAAACAAAGTGAAGAACCTGCTTTGATTGAAGTCAAAAATCAGAAACTCCTCAAAACACAGCAGACAAAAAACCAGTACAAGAAAACCGCACTACAAACTAGAGCTGACAGCTGGCACAACAAAACATTGCATGGAAAGTTCCTTGACAAAATTGAAGGAAAAGCTGACAAGGAGAAGACCTGGTTCTGGCTCACGAATGGGACCCTGAAGAAGGAGACAGAAGGCCTGATCCTTGCAGCCCAGGAGCAAGACATCAGGACAAAGGCAATTCAGGCCAAGATCGAAAAATCAGCTGAGGACCCAAAATGCAGACTGTGCAAGGAAACCGACGAAACCATGGATCATATCCTCAGCTGCTGTAAGAAAATTGCACAGACAGACTACAAACAGAGGCACAACTATGTGGCCCAAATGATCCATTGGAACTTATGCCTCAAGTACCACCTCCCAGCAGGAAAGAACTGGTGGGATCACAAACCTGCAAAAGTATTGAAAAATGAACATGCAAAGATACTGTGGGACTTCCGAATCCAGACTGACAACACACCAGACATCACAGTTGTGGAAAAGAAAAAGGTTTGGATCATTGATGTTGCCATCCCAGGTGAAAGTCGCATTAACGAAAAACAACAGGAAAAACTCAGCCGCTATTAGGACCTCAAGATTGAACTTCAAAGAGTCCGGCAGAAACCAGTGCAGGTGGTCCCGGTGGTGATGGGCACATTGGGTGCCGTGCCAAAAGATCTCAGCCAGCATTTGGAAACAATAGACATTGACAAAATTACGATCTGTCAGCTGCAAAAGGCCACCCTGCTGGGATCTGCACACATCATCCGAAAATACATCACACAGTCCTAGACACTTGGGAAGTGTTCGACTTGTGATTTTGTGATACGAAATCCAGCGTCTCTATCTTGTTTGCTGTGTCATAAAATAATAATAATAATAATAATAATAATAATAATAATAATAATAATAATAATAATACATCACACAGTCCTAGACACTTGGGAAGTGTTCGACTTGTGATTTTGTGATATGAAATTCAGCATATCTATCTTGTTTGCTGTATCATAATAAAATAATAATAATAATAATAATAATAATAATAATAATAATAATAATACATCACACAGTCCTAGACACTTGGGAAGTGTTCGACTTGTGATTTTGTGATATGAAATTCAGCATATCTATCTTGTTTGCTGTGTCATAATAAAATAATAATAATAATAATAATAATAATAATAATAATAATACATCACACAGTCCTAGACACTTGGAAAGTGTTCCACTTGTGATTTTGTGATATGAAATTCAGCATATCTATCTTGTTTGCTGTATCATAATATAATAATAATAATAATAATAATAATAATAATAATAATAATAATAATAATACATCACACAGTCCTAGACACTTGGAAAGTGTTCCACTTGTGATTTTGTGATATGAAATTCAGCATATCTATCTTGTTTGCTGTATCATAATATAATAATAATAATAATAATAATAATAATAATAATAATAATAATAATAATAATACATCACACAGTCCTAGACACTTGGGAAGTGTTCGACTTGTGATTTTGTGATATGAAATCCAGCGTCTCTATCTTGTTTGCTGTGTCATAATAAAATAATAATAATAATAATAATAATAATAATAATAATAATAATAATAATAATACGCACTGACTATGTTATCATCAGCATATTGGAGTTCTATAACAGACGTTGTAGGACTTTTTCTGAATGAGCACAGACTACATTATCATCAGCATATTGGAATTATATAACAGACGTTGTTGTGCCTGGGCTGTGTGGGAAGACACAATCGAAGCCCTCCTGATGGGTGGCCATCTAAACCATTTCAAAACCTCTAAGGCAGGATATTCAATCAGGACGTTCTCCTTAATATTTAGACAGAATCTCTTTTCCTGCAGTTTGGATCCTTCTCTCGCCCCCTCTTCAATATGACCTCCCTTCAAATATTTAAATACGACTATCATGTCCCCGTTTGGCCTTCGGTTCTCCCAGCTAAACATCTCCTCAGGCCGCTCCTCATCCAGATTCATTTTTTCCTGGCCTTGGGTCATTTTGCTCGTCCTTCCGGGGTGTCCGTCTTCCTCTTGAATAGAACATGATGTCAACCTGCGTTTGGCTCCGCCACCAAGACGACGGTGACAGCTCTCGGAGCGCGACTCTATTGTCAGGGCTCCCAAAATAAACTCACAATACCTTTGCGATGGTTGCCGGAGGAGTCGCTTTTCAAACCCTGCCATTATCCGCCAATCACTTTTATTTTAGATTTGTCTTTGCAGATGTAAAACGGGGTTGCAGCTGGGAGAGAAGTGAGCAGGCATTCATTTGTCTTCCTTGTATATCCATGGTCAGAAAACCAACAAACTATCAACCTTCTACTTCTGTTAAAGGCTCATTGGGTTGAATAATTTGTGATGAGCAAGCTCTCCTTGGAAATGTTATCTTTTTGGTCTTCAAAAGTGTCTGTCGGTCAGTAAATCGGACAGCTCAGCCATAGCTCAAACCAAGGTCCAAGAAAAGTATGTTCAGTGGACACTCTGGATAGAGGATCTCGGCAAAAAAGTGCCTTTTTCAAGCATTGTATAACTACAAAAAAGCCAACCTTCTATCAGGTTCCAAAAACAACCCAATATTGACTTTGAGTCAATTTAATAATAATAATAATAATAATAATAATAATAATAATAATAATACACTTGGGTAGTGTGCAACTTGTGATTTTGTGATACGAAATCCAGCATATCTATCTTGTTTGCTATTTCATAATATAATAATAATAATAATAATAATAATAATAATAATAATAATAATAATAATTAGAATATCTGGTGGATGAGGACTCTTACAAGTAAAACAACCAGTCAAAGAAGAAGAACATGCCCTGGCAGAAGATGTAAAGCAAAGTGAAGAACCTGCTTTGATTGAAGTCAAAAATCAGAAACTCCTCAAAGCAGAGAAGACAAAAAAAACCAATACAAGAAAACCGCACTACAAACTAGAGCTGACAGCTGGCACAACAAAACTTGTGGTTTTGTGATACGAAATCCAGCATATCTATCTTGTTTGCTATGTCTTAATAAAATAATAATAATAATAATAATAATAATAATAATAATAATAATTAGAAGATCTGGTGGCAGAGGACTCTTGCAAGTAAAACAAGCAGTCAAAGAAGAAGAACATGCCCTGGCAGAAGATGTAAAGCAAAGTGAAGAACCTGCTTTGATTGAAGTCAAAAATCAGAAACTCCTCAAAGCACAGCAGACAAAAAACCAGTACAAGAAAACCGCACTACAAACTAGAGCTGACAGCTGGCACAACAAAACATTGCATGAAAAGTTCCTTGACAAAATTGAAGGAAAAGCTGATAAGGAGAAGACCTGGCTCTGGCTCACGAATGGGACCCTGAAGGAGGAGACAGAAGGCCTGATCCTTGCAGCCCAGGAGCAAGACATCAGGACAAAGGCAATTAATAATAATAATAATAATAATAATAATAATAATAATAATAATAATAATAGAAGACCTGGCTCTGGCTCACGAATGGGACCCTGAAGAAGGAGACAGAAGGCCTGATCCTTGCAGCCCAGGAGCAAGACATCAGGACAAAGGCAATTAATAATAATAATAATAATAATAATAATAATAATAATAATAATAGAAGACCTGGCTCTGGCTCACGAATGGGACCCTGAAGAAGGAGACAGAAGGCCTGATCCTTGCAGCCCAGGAGCAAGACATCAGGACAAAGGCCATTAATAATAATAATAATAATAATAATAACAGAAGACTTGGCTCTGGCTCACAAAAGGGACCCTGAAGAAGGAGACAGAAGGCCTGATCCTTGCAGCCCAGGAGCAAGACATCAGGACAAAGGCCATTAATAATAATAATAATAATAATAATAACAGAAGACTTGGCTCTGGCTCACAAAAGGGACCCTGAAGAAGGAGACAGAAGGCCTGATCCTTGCAGCCCAGGAGCAAGACATCAGGACAAAGGCCATTAATAATAATAATAATAATAATAATAATAACAGAAGACTTGGCTCTGGCTCACAAAAGGGACCCTGAAGAAGGAGACAGAAGGCCTGATCCTTGCAGCCCAGGAGCAAGACATCAGAACAAAGGCCATTCAGGCCAAGATCGAAAAATCAGCTGATGACCCAAAATGCAGACTCTGCAAGGAAACCGACGAAACCATTGATCATCTCCTCAGTTGCTGTAAAAAAATCGCACAGACAGACTACAAACAGAGGCACAACTATGTGGCCCAAATGATTCACTGGAACTTATGTCTCAAGTCCCACCTCCCAGCAGCAAAGAACTGGTGGGATCACAAACCTGCAAAAGTCTTGGAAAATGAGCACGCAAAGATACTGTGGGACTTCCGAACACCAAGCAGGTATTTGGCCATCTGAAAACCAACTTTGGATAGGAGTACATCGGAGCCTACCATGCAGCCTGCGACCTTCACCAGCTTGTGTGTGGAGAACGGAAAAGCACCATCACCAAGATCCGTATCAAGGACGTCTTGCAGAACTTCACGGCTGTGAAGAAGGAGAAAAACCATTGTGAGGACATTATGGTCACCAGTGATCCAAGGGCAGACCCATTTCCCCTTCACGGTTTCATACTGTTGCCAGATGCCCAACCCAGGATTGGTCGCTTGTCCTACAACATACTCGATTACAGTAGAGTCTCACTTATCCAACATAAACGGGCCGGCAGAATGTTGGATAAGCGAATATGTTGGATAATAAGGAGGCATTAAGGAAAAGCCTATTAAACATCAAATTAGGTTATGATTTTACAAATGAAGCACCAAAACATCATGTTAGACAACAAATTTGGCAGAAAAATTAGTTCAATATGCAGTAATGCTATGTAGTAATTACTGTATTTATGAATTTAGCACCAAAATATCACGATATATTGAAAACATTGACTACAAAAATGCGTTGGATAATCCAGAACGTTGGATAAGCGAGTGTTGGATAAGTGAGACTCTACTGTATATCCATTCTATATCCGTTATATTACATGTAATATTACTAATAATGTTACAATATAGTGTTATAGGACAATATAGTCATATATAATGCTTATATTGTGCTATACGAATAACATAATATATTGTATGTACATATTACTTGTAAGCCGCCCTGAGTCCCCTTCGGGGTGAGAAGGGCGGGATATAAATGTCGTTAATTAATAATAATAATAATAATCATTTATTTTATTTATTTACAGTATTTATATTCCGCCCTTCTCCAAATAATATAATATATTGTATGTACATATTACTTGTAAGCCGCCCTGAGTCCCCTTCGGGGTGAGAAGGGCGGGATATAAATGCCACTAATAAATAATAATAATAATAATAATAATAATAATAATAATTTATTTTATTTATTTACAGTGTTTATCCGCCCTTCTCACCATGAACGGGACTCAGGGCGGATCACAATGTACGTATACATGGCAAACATTCAATGCCATTAGACATACAGACAGAGACAGAGATGAAGGCAATTTATTATTATTATTATTATTATTATTAAATTATAATAATAACAATATTTAAATCAGTGCTGGGTTGGGAAGAAATCTCTCAATACAGAGACAGAGACAGAGATGAAGACACAGAGGCAATTTATTATTATTATTATTATTATTATTATTATTATTATTATATTATAATAATAACAATATTTAAATCAGTGCTGGGTTGGGAAGAAATCTCTCAATACAGACAGAGATGAAGACACAGAGGCAATTTATTATTATTATTATTATTATTATTATTATTATTATTATTATTATTATTTAATTATAATGATAACAATATTTAAATCAGTGCTGAGCTGGGAAGAAATCTCTCAATACAGACAGAGACAGAGATGAAGACACAGAGGCAATTTATTATTATTATTATTATTATTATTATTATTATTATTATTAAATTATAATAATAACTATATTTAAATCAGTGCTGGGCTGGGAAGAAATCTCTCAATGCATGACTCTTGGGGGCCCCTTCCAACTCAATAGGGGAAGCATATTAATTAGTTTAGAGGCTGGATGGCCATCTGTCTGGAGAGTTTTGATGGTGCCCTTCTGCCTAGAAGACTGAGGTTGGATTAGATGGCCCTTGAGGGTCCCCTCCAACTCTAAGATGCTATGAAAATGTAGAATTGATTCATATAAGTTTCTATTGGTTAATATGAGAAACATTCAATGAGATAGCTATTGTGGCTTTAAAAAAAAGTTTTAAAAAATTCCCTAAAATCAGTAGATGCACGAATATTTCCGAAACTTGGCAGGAACGATCCTCTGTTATCTTGTATCATTGTATGGAAAATCCAAGGAGATAGCTCTTGTAGTTTTTTTAAAATATATTGTTCCCCAGAGTACTATTATTATTAATATTATTATTGGCACACATCAGATGTAATGCGGAGGCATTCCTCTCCCAGGCTCAGTTCAGATTCCCAGAGTAACTTTGAAAATTCCCCAAAATTCAGTGGATAAGCGAAACATTCTGAAACTTGCTGGGCTAACAGTGGTTGATGTATTCTACCACTGGAGTAAGTTTCACCCCAATAGTTGTAAAAATAAGGGAGAAAGGAGCCTCAGAAGTTTTCCGACTTGCACAAACTGGAATGGTCTGGACCAGAAGAGTCCCCAAGCTAAGTGGGCACTTTCTGAGTTATAGTCCCATAATGTAACTTTCCAAAATTCATGGTTCTTTCCCCCAAAATTATAGCCTCTTTGTATTCTGGCTCTCAAACTTTAAATATGCCAGAAAAGCTCTTGAGTTTTCTTTTCTCCCCCGAGGAAGCCAATGCTGACAAGAACCACACTGTCGATCTCTTGAAGCTTGGAGGATTTTTGTGCTCGGCGGGCACCGGATTTCTGTGGCATCGTGTCACAAATGCCAACGAATCCGGCGTGACAGGCCTGCCAGTGTCCCCGAGGAAAGCCAAAGGATTGGGAAAGGAGGGGGCAGCATTAGGGGAAATTAACGAAACCTCGGGATAATGAGTGAAAATCCTCTTACGGTTTCCAGTGCAAAGAACGGCTGTCAGAGCTGGCTGTCAAAACGGCATCGCCGCGAGCGGGCAAAATCGGGCTTCAAAGGGGGGAAAGCAAAGCTTTGGAGACGAGCAAAATCCCACCTGCTTCAATCCAAGTGCACTGTGGCTCAAAACTTTCCGGTTGATCATTTAGTCCAGGGGTCCCCAAACTAAGGCCCGTGGGTTGACCTAAGTCTACCTGGTCTTTGGAGGTCTCTTTGCTTATCTATGGTCTTATGAGATCGTCTAGATGGTCTTTGAAGGTCTCATTGCTTAGCTATGGCCTTATGAGACCATCTAGATGGCTTTTGGAGGTCACTTTCCTTACCTATGGTCCTATGAGACTGTCTAGATGGCCTTTGAGGGTCCCTTTCCTTACCTATGGTTTTATGAGATTGTCTAGATGGCCTCTGGGGCCCCTTTCCTTACCTATGGTCTTATGAAACCATCTAGATGGTCTTTGGAGGTCTCTTTGCTTATCTATGGTCTTATGAGACTATCTAGATGGTCTTTGAAGGTCTCTTTGCTTAGCTATGGTCTTATGAGACCATCTAGATGGTCTTTGGAGGTCTTTTTGTTTACCTATGGTCTTATGAGATTGTCTAGATGGTCTTTGAAGGTCTCTTTGCTTAGCTATGGTCTTATGAGACCATCTAGATGGTCTTTGGAGGTCTTTTTGTTTACCTATGGTCTTATGAGATTGTCTAGATGGTCTTTGAAGGTCTCTTTGCTTATCTATGGTCTTATGAGACCATCTAGATGGTCTTTGGAGGTCTTTTTGTTTACCTATGGTCTTATGAGATTGTCTAGATGGTCTTTGAAGGTCTCTTTGCTTAGCTATGGTCTTATGAGACCATCTAGATGGCTTTTGGAGGTCACTTTCCTTACCTATGGTTTTATGAGATTGTCTAGATGGTCTTTGAGGGTCCCTTTCCTTATCTATGGTCTCCTGATGGCCTTATGAGATCATCTAGATGGCCCTTGAGGGTCCCTTTCCTTACCAATGGGGACGTCTCCAACTCCATCTCTCCATCCACCCATGTCTGTCGGTCTATCTATATATCCATCCATCCATCTATCAACCCACCCATCCATCTTCATCTCCAACTCCATCTTGCCATCTCTCCATCCACCCATTCACCCATGTCTGTCTGTCTGTCTATCTATATATCCATCCATCACTCATGTCTCTCTCTCTCTCTGTCTATCCATCTATCCATACATCTGTCTATCGACCCATCCATCTATCTGTCTCAATCTCCAACTCCATCTCTCCATCCGCCCATATCTGTCTGTCTATCTATCTATCCATCCATACATATATCCATACATCTGTCTATCAACCCACCCATCCATCTATCTCCAACTCCATCTCCATCTCTCCATCCACCCATTCACCCATGTCTGTCTGTCTATCTATATATCCATCCATCCATCATCCATCTGTCTATCAACCCACCCACCTTTCCATCTATCTCAATCTACAACTCCATCTCTTCATCCACCCATGTCTGTCTATCTATATATCCATCCATCTGTCAACCCACCCATCCATCTATCTTCATCTCCATCTTGCCATCCATCCATGTCTCTGTCTGTCTGTCTATCCATATATCCATACATCTGTCTATCAACCCACCCATCCATCCGTCTCAATCTCCAACTCCTTCTCTCCATCCGCCCATTCACTCATATCTATCTGTCTATCTATCCATCCATCCATCCATATATACATACATCTGTCTATCAAACCACCCATCCATCTATCTTCAACTCCAGCTCCATCCATCCATTCACCCATGTCTGTCTGTCCATCCATCCATCCATC
The DNA here is from genome assembly GCF_035594765.1 of Anolis carolinensis. NCBI lineage: Eukaryota > Metazoa > Chordata > Lepidosauria > Squamata > Anolidae > Anolis > Anolis carolinensis. The sequence continues at coordinate 11,556,441 of NW_026943818.1, forward strand.
CATGAACCCACCTATCCATCTATCTCCATCTCCATCTTTCCATCCACCCATTCACCCATGTCTGTCCATCCATCCATCCATCCATCCATCCATCCATCCATCCATCCATCCTATCCATCTATCTCCATCTCCATCCACCCGTTCACCCATGTCTGCTTGTCTGTGCTCCTGCTTCCAGGCACCACATGGAACCTCTCCACTTGGGGGAGAGAGGAGGAGGAGAAGCAGCAGTCAGGAGGCTTGTTGTCATGCCTTTCATGGATAATCAGCCTCTCCTCTCCCGATATCCCCATTGTTTTGGCACTATAAGAAGGTTTCACAAGACCAGTTCCTCTCATTGCACGGACCAGGCCGCGGACCATATTTTAGTTCTTGGGGACCACTGGTGGTCCACAGACCACAGGTTGGGAACCACTGATATACACCTATCCATCCATCTCACTATCATCAATTCATTTATTTATTCTATATTCTGCTTTTCTCCCAAGTTGGGACCCAGGGTAGTTTACCAAACTACACACATATATATACTAGCTGTGCCCGGCCACGCGTTGCTGTGGTGAAGTCTGGTGGTACGGGAAATAAAGTATTGAGGAATTGGTGGTAGTTAAGGTAAAGGGTAAACGTTTTCCCCTGACATTAAGTCCAGTCGTGTCTGACTCTGGGAGTTGGTGCTCATCTCCATTTCTAAGCAGAAGAGCCGGCGTTGTCCGTAGACTCCTCCAAGGTCATGTGGCTGGCATGACTGCATGGAGCGCCGTTACCTTCCACCGGAGCAGTACCTATTCATCTACTCTCATTTGCATGTTTTCGAACTTCTGGGTTGGCAGAAGCTGGGGCGTTAGATAATCTGTGGAAGAGGCCTAAGTGAGGCCTAACTCTGCCTGTCCCCAGGGGTGAGTGGGTTGCTAGGAGACCAAGTGGGCGGAGCTTAGCCTTCTAACTGGCAGCAATTGGATGAAAGGAATTATTCCTCTCCCTCTAATTAGGACTTTATTTTTCTTTTCTTTTTGTTGTATCAAACTAGAGGCATGGGTGATGGGTTGTGTTGTCAAATTTCGAGGTTGGGGGGCCTGTAGTTTTGTTGTTTTGTGGGTTGCCGTGATGCCATCACTCATTTATATATACAGATACTAGCTGTGCCCGGCCACGCATTGCTGTGGCTAGGACTTAATTTTACTTTTCTTTTTGTTGTATGAACGTAGAGGCATGGATGAGAGATTGTGCTGTCAATTTTCAAGGTTGTGGGGCGTTTAGTTTAGTTGTTTTGTCCGGTGCCGTGATTCCATTACCCTTTTATATATATAGATGATACATAACCCATGGGCTGTCCCAAAACAGAGATGGACCAAACCTTCCTGAGAAACTTCTCCAGACTCCCCAAATGCTTCTTAATACTTGCAGGAACACTCATCAATATCTTCCCTGTCCAATCCCTCCTTGCATCTTCTTCCCACCTGGGATATTTTGGACGTCCGGCTGCTCCTCTCACCTGGAAGGTCCTTGGATGCTGATCATGCCAAGCTCTTCTGACCGGTCCATCAGTTGACACTGGAACTTCTTGTCCTGCAGAACCGTCGTGATATGGGACCAGTTGTGTTGTGCCACCGCACCACCGACAGCAAGGTAGTAGCCATCCCCTGGATTAGAAGGACAAAAAAAGAGCCAGAAGATGGATAGGAGTTAGGCCAACATACCTCCAAAAACACCAGGTAGGGTCTCCTAGCTAGTAGGAATGTCCGATCGATGGAAAAAGTGTTTCAATTCTCGTTTCTAAAGTAGGGGGCGCTGGCGCTTCGATATAGAAAGTAATTCCGATTTTTTCACCCAAAATTTTTTTTTATATTTCCGAAAATTTGTAATGATTCTAAATGTTTCTAAAATGGCGGACGCGCATGCGCAATCACCAAAAAGAAAAAGGAACCCGAGGGGGGGGGGACTTTTACAGGCTCTCCCGCCCTCATTTCTTGAGCTATCCTCATCAAATTTGCAAATAAGCTCCCATTCAAGGTAGGTTGCAGAAACAAAATAATTTTTAAAATATTTTTAAATATATATTTTTAAAAAATTTGGGGGGAGGAAAAATTAACGGAACATTAAGAGACAATTAGAGAATGGGCCAACAATGGTTCGAATTACATTGCTGATTGTGCTGTGAGACAATGTCTCGGAATGCGTATCAAAAAGCGAGAACAATCCGAAATAATTCCGATACACGATTCAAAACGATTTTTTGGACATGTCTACTAGCTAGCCTTGGGATGTTTTTCCTTCAAACTGATTGGCAAAGTTTGAACCTTGGGATCTTTCGTTGACTGCATAAAGTCTTACAAAAGCTGGCGTTAAGTGCTCTGTAATTTACCAACTCATTATTTCCAACACCGAGGACAACCTGTCTGGGTGCTCTTCGATTTGACAGGCAATTAGACCGAGCTTTTTCGCTGTCAAAGCAAGTAACTGTCCACAGTTGGTTTCGTGAGGAG